>NW_020884880.1:16448096-16674928 GCF_003945725.1 Corapipo altera
CTTCTTCTTCTTCTTCTTCTTCTTCTTCTTCTTCTTCTTCTTCTTCTTAATTGCACCGTAATTCATAAAGATATTGCAAGGACATCTATATTTATAAATGAATAGGTTATTTATCTCTCTTGCCTTCCCAGGTATCCAAGGTAAACTAATGAAACAGTATGAGGAAAGCTTGTCCTTCTTAAAATATTGTGCTAGATGTTTGACTGCTTCTTCCAACACAAGTATTAAGATATTTCAAAGGAAGCAAGCAGCAAGATGGAAGAAAAGAACCTCATACAATGCATAGTTAAGCAGTTGAAATTCCCGGCCTAGAAATGTTGTGAGTGCTTAAGGATTCCACGGGTTCAAAGAGGGACTGAAAAGAACAAAAGGGAAGAATAGAAAAAAACCCTCTGAAACATGCTAGAACTCTGGCCTTGACAATCTCCGAGCTGCCAAGTATCAGAGGATGAAAGGGTATGTACACTTGCTATGTTTTCCTATGCATTTGTTTTCATTCAGTCAAACAATACTTCAGTCCAATGTTCAATAGTAACTTCTATATATCTCTACAGAATCATTAACAAAATAGGGCCAATTCATCTTCCCCTTTAATGTTCTACTTCAATATTCTAAATAAAAATATTTATTGACTCTTATTATTATTTGGACAATTCCAAGGGCTGCGACATCCATTTCTTGGCATGGCTGCAATAAACATACTAAAATTAGGACACCAGATAAAATTAAGCACTTTGACAATTGAAGTTAGATTATCTCAGCACTGAATTCATTGCCAGCAATGGACACAGCAGGAAAAAACAGTGTGAAATGCTTACAACTGAGTTCACAAAAGTACAAGCAGTTGTCTGCACGCAGAGCATCTTTTATTGTGTCTCAAAATACAATGGTTAGAGTACCTTTACTGTGACACAGAGTACCTTTACAGTACACAAATAAGTAAAATAACTGACAAAAAGAGGAATATTAAGGAAAAAAAGAGGAATATTAGGAATGCAGAATCCCATCTACCCATACCACTACAAAACCCTTTTGTACAACCATTTATCAAACCCATGAAAGACAAGAGTGAAAAAACCCCCAATGAAATCCAGGAAATTAAAACATAACTTAGATGATTAATTTTTACAGCTTTAGTTTGACCTTAAGGATTCAGATACACTCACTGTAGCATAAAAGTAATAGATATTCAGGTTCCAAAGGTCAGATAGGATTATTTTAGTTCTTTTGGAAGGTCTTGCCAATGAAATTGCCACTCATATTTTGCTACTTCCCCATGAATGCTACTTGTTTTTTAAACTCAAGGAACTTGAAACAAAACTGTTATATGAGTTGTCACTAGTGGAAATTATCACACTGGTAGAATAACAAAATATAACTGGGAGAGATTTTAATGTAGTGAAAACTGTGTATGTATAATAGAGGAACACAATGAAAAGCTAAACAGATAAGTCTCTAGTTCTATAATTCTCAATAAGATATTGGTAAGGTCCTAACTCATATAGGTACTTTTCCAAAGCCCACTAAAACTCATGGGAAAAAAAATTGTTTCAGAAACATTGCTAAGTCCATATTTTTTCTAAGTTATTTAAACAAAATTTTCTTGTATTCCATCTTTCAGATAACTTTTCTTTCCAAAGAACATTATCTAAAGTAAGTTTAACCCATCTCTTGTGGGTTACAACTCCTATTCCAACACTTTGACTGCACAATTCTGTTAGAAGACATTTCTTCATTTCAGCTTTTAGTGCCAGATTATCCTTGTTATTTATACCTGAAGTGAAGCTGAAACCAATTCTCCATTTATTTCCTATGGGAAGACAAGAATGGCAAAGAGAACTGGGAAATGAGACCTTGAAGTAAACATATCTTTGAGGTTAAGGTGTAAGAAAGTATCACACCCTTATCTTAAAGTACTGGACAATGAAAATGAAATTGGGTCCCTGGGGTCTGGGCTAGGACAGTCTCTGCATGTAACAATTCTGACAGAAGACCTTGTGTCTACCCTCTGCTGCTGGACTAAGGTCTCTAAGATAAACCACAGCCATGAGAGGGGCTGAAGGGCTAAAACTGAAACTGTTTAGGGATACTGTATGAGGGGACTTTCAACCAGACCATTTCTATCCTTTTGCTTCCAAAATATATAGACAACTTCTCAAGAAACCACAAGCTCCAACCGCTTCCAAAAAATGGCGGCAGGTAAAGGAAAGTCAAAGCTGATAATGACTACACATGCAGTTATTTCCACATTTCTCATCTGTAGACTCCACCAACATCAGAAAATTTTTGTAATTTTGTCTAGTTTCCTTTTATTTTGTATTTCTCTTTTAAGAGAAATCAGCAATTTAATGCTATTAGTGAGGTATACTCCTAAGCATTTCACTGAGCATGATGTCAATTTAGAGACTCAATTGCTTGGAGGATAAGTTGAAAAGAAAATAAGTATTCTGAAGCTGTGGGAAACATTATGTGCTACTCTGACCATGCTTCTTTTCAGTTCAATGCTGATTTAAGGCTCAGGGGAACTCTTGGAGGCTATGCTAAACACTGTGCTGAAATAAGCAGTCGCTAGAAAGTGGCACAGTCTGGATTCACCTCCTGAGCAGTTTCATAACACTTTTGTTCTTTTCAACAGCTCAGTCATACAGGACATAAGCTTTGAAATAAAAATTGAGCTATAAAGCTATGTAGTAGTATAACAGAGCTCAGCACAGGCCAGGGCAAGATGACCCTAGCACACAGAAGGGGAAAACTACTTTTATAGGATTTGATTTGCACTAAGTCAAGAGATATTTAAGCTGCAGTTAAATTCAGATCCTTTCCTCTATATTTTGAAATCTCTGCCAAAACTTTAACAAAATTTTACTTCCATTAAAGTTATAAATACACTACAGGTTAAAATAAAACCTACAATATTAATCACACAAATTTGAGAACACTTCAGATTGCCAGCCCTGGCCAAGCAAACAGCAGGGGAGGGATGGCAAGTCATCCAAAGAAGATGCATATAGGTTTTTTTGTGCATTTCAACAATATGTTGGATTTGCTATTTGTATGTATTTCACAAATTAAAAAGGCACTTTCAAGGATTTGTCTACACATTACTCTCCTTCCCACAGGATAAAAACCTACTAAGTCAATGATAACTGCTGCCAATCAATATTACTGAAAAACAATTATTCAAGGATATTAAAGGCTAAAATTTGCATAATAGCTATTTAGACTACAGATCTCAGCCGGATCAAGGTGCCTTTGCACTACAAATTTGTGCACATACAGCAAAATACAGTGGTACACACTTAAGGAATTGACAGTCTAAATGTCTGACCTAACAGACAGCAGGGAAAAATTATGAGATTTGTTATGGCCTCAAGATAATGTGCGAAGTCCCATAATCTTATGACTGTATATGGATGGAAGAAATACAAGATTTGCTTATGATGTCAGGAAGAGCTGTTGTTCTGCACTTGCTCACCAATCAACTATTGGATTCAATCTCAATGAGTCAAACACAAAGCACTTGCACATGACCTTTGACAGCATATTCCAAAGTTAATACACAGAAGGAATCAGGCACATAGGTGCTCAGAGGATAGAACAAAACATTAGCCTTACTGAGTTGCTGTAAACCTGTTCATGCAGTTGTTTACGAGCTACTCTACAACACACCCATGTAAAAACAAAGTTCAAAACAGAATTTAGTGATGTTTGGATTTGCCTCCAGCACTGGAATTTGTTACCTATTAACCAGTTCGATGCATTTATTTATTTATTGTGAGCAGACTGTGCCCAGAGATATTTGAATATTACTTTTACCATTACTGTGGTTTATCTTTTGCGGCCATACACTATTTGCACACTTTTAAAAACACATACGTTATTCATGCTTCTCTGCATAAAGACCTTGAGAGCCATTCCATTCTACCAGATGTATTTGTGTGCTATCAAGAAATGCAATTTTAAAATGCCCAAACTGTTATGATGTACACTGTCAGTGGTTAATTAGGGACTTCTTATGTATTATCAACTGACACATCAATATGTTTGCTACATGTATTCTAAACTTGAATACTGAAAATGTTGATGTTATTTTGGGCATTTTGATAGTCTACAAGTTAAAAATTTACTTCATAAAAATAATTCTATTTTTTCCCTTCCATGTTTCTGAAGACACTGATAACTTCATCTTAAAATCTAGTGCTGCCAGCATGCTGACTGTTTTCCATTAGGCATTGGTATCTCAGCTACCATATTAATAACAAGATAACAGCTATTATCTTCAGGTTATAAGGAACTCCAGCTCTGAACAGGAAACAAAAGCAATTCTGAGCAAACTGATAGTCTGGGGATCTCTGATAACTGATCTCTCATGACCATACCATGGCTAATATTAGCATATACAGATTCACTGTGTGTTTCTACTTTAAGATTATAATCCTAAATGCTGTCAGTGGCCTGAGCACCCCATGCCCTTTTGACAATCTCAGACACAATTTGTGTTCTCAATTCCTCTCATCCTCTGAAACTGTAGAAAGGGAGAAGAGCTATAAAACAGGCTTGAGAGTGCACTGAAACCTCTCAGGTAGAGGCATCTGCTGAGAAGGATCCCAGCAATCCAGAGAAGAAACTGCCAGGGCTGCTGAACTAGCTCCTATTTTGGCTTCTGTTGCTACCACCACAATAAAGGGTAAGGGAGATAGGGAATCCCACTGCACCAGGCCTGAGGACCCCAAAAAATGGAAAGAGGAAGTGACTGTAGAGGGTTTTCTCCTGGACACCCATGCCATGCACAGAGATTTTCACCACAGACACTGCCACATTTCCTTTGCAGAACATGACTTGTGCATGATCAGATCAGAAGCAGTGCAGTTAATCACAGTATGGAAAGGAGCTGATACCTTCAGAGAGAAGTCAGGGGTTGAGTAAGGATTAAAAAAGATATATATCTGGACAGTGAAAGGGAAATGCAAAAGTTCTGGATCTGGATGAGCCTGCAGCAAGCATCTGAATTCTCAGGTGACTGTATGAAGTGTCATTTTTCAAGTTTGCTCCAGTGTTAGCATCTATTTCTATTTTATTTCTATTTAATTGTGTTGTTCAGCTTTCTGATTTCTAATACTTACTGTTATAGAAATGACACAGTGCCTTAATCCTTCTATGAAAGTTTTGACTGGTACACGAATATAAAAAGACACAGTTTGCCTCACCTTGTAGTTAGACACATCACTCCTTTAAAAAATATTGTCATCCTCCACTCCCATAGCAAAGGATATTTGGTTAAAGTCCAGTGTTACTAGCAGGTTTCAGCATCCATTTTTATGTTTCTTGGAATACCAGGGGGCCAAATTATCCACTGGTATAACTTCAACAAAGTCAAGCAGATGATTCCAACAGGGAGTTAAGCCATGGGCTCCACAAGGCAAGTTCTTGTGAGCCAAAAACCAGTGCATATTGTTAATATTGGCTCCCAAAACTTCTATCCAAATAACTCAGAATCTAATTCAAACTAAATGCTATCCTACAAATAATCAGTTGTACAGCATTCAATCTTCTGAGAAATTAGTTCATTTTCTTGGATTGATAAGATGCTTTGTGATTTCCTGTGTGGTCCTGCATGTATCATTTGTTGGCAAACTTTGTGTGCTCTCCTTTAGAAACAGGGAATAACTAGCAAACATTATTTTAAGTAAACACAGGAGAATTATCCCCTTCAGAGAACTCATATGAAATACAAAAAAAGACATGAAGAAAGAGCTGTATTTGAAAACAACACTTTAAACATGCTAAAATCACTCTTGAGGTCTCCAAGCGGAGAAAAAACCACACAAAACAAATGAACAAAAAAACCTCAAACCAAACAAAAACCACACAAACACCAATCAGAAATTCAAAGCATGTTAAATAGCACAGTCAAGTATGATTGCTCTATATTGAACTGGCAATGTAATTTACTCATAATTTATAAACAAAAAGTATGCAAGTCACCTGTCCACTGAAATGTGAGCAGCTCCAAGAGAAAGCTCACAGCTCTGCCAAAAATATAAACAGCCTTTGAAAGCTGCTTGTTAAGAAAAGGTTAAAAGGACATTTGCAAATAAATCTTCATAGACAGACTTCTTCAGACAGCCATGTACAAATGCTGTAACATATTTATAGAAGGTTACTTCACGACCACAGAAACGCTAAGTATACTAACCGCTGGCAAAGCATTACCCTGATGCTTAAGTCAAATGAACTCTGACAAAAAGAGGTGTGAAGACTTCAGGCATACATGTCTGCAGAAAACTACTGGTTCAACTTCTGTGTCAGAATTAAAATAAACTTAAAATGGGAATATGAAAGAACTTTCTTTCTCCCCACTCCTCCTCATATCCTGCCTTGCCCCTCAACAATCTGCTCAAGAGATACCACTAAAGCCTTCCTTTTGTCTATGCCTCTGAGAAAGATGAGACAAAAGAAAAACGTTAAAACTTCCCTAGAAGAAAGGCAAGGCAGCAGTCAAGGAAATAGGGTAAGATTTAGATGTCTGAGGTTTGTAACTCAGTAGTCTACCATGGACCTCTAGTGAGTTACTCACAGTAAGCCAGATGATCATTTTCAAAGAGATATTTAAGTACCTATCTCCCTGTGAAATCAATGGGATCTGGGTAGCAGGATCCCTCTGAGGAGCTATGTTGAGGAATACATCTGGTCCAGGTATCTGGGCTAGCAAACTCCAGATTGAGATGCAGATTGAAATGCAGATCTAGCACTGGGAGAGTGCTCACTGCGGGAGCCGGAGACAAGAAGCCGTGAACTGCCAACCTTCGGGCTAAAAAAGGGTGTGAAGATGGGTGATGCCAGCCAGGTGAATGAACACTGAGAGACACACCGGGAGCCAGGAATTGCCGACCTTTTGGATGACAAAGGAGATGAAGACCGGTGAGGGTGGATTGTCACAGAGAGGGGGGTAGACTGAGAAGGTGTAAAAGGCCAGGGATTCCTCTGTTTCTGTGTTGCTGCACCATGAATAAAAGGTTTTATGGAACAAGCTATCTGAGACTCTGCTAGGAGAAACCTGGAGTGGAACCGGTAAGGAAACCTGACTGTGTGAGTGATGTTTGCAGGGAGTCAAGCGGAGCACACGTGGGGTCACTGTAGCTACTCTCAGTGAAGGGGCTTCAGTTCCAGCAGTTAAATTCTCTGAAGTTGGAAGTGTGACTGCCAGAGAGTCTCGTGAATGAGCAGATAAGGAAGTTTCCTTAACACCGAGTTCTTAATTTCTTTGTTCCTCATTTCCTAACCTGTAAAACCTCCCTCACATGTTGTGAGTTTGAGTATTTATGGTCTACAAAGAGATCGGATATGCTACATCTAATAAACCCAACAAAATAGTTAATATATTGAACCAAATATTTCTCCTTTCACGCACAGAAAAAAATTAAAAATCTATTCGACAAATTGAGAAATCATTTGCAAAGAAATCACACAAAACACCTTTGAGTATAACTGAATTATATTTAAGAACACTGGCCAGAATTGAAATGACCTAGTGCTCAAACATTTACTTAGTAGAAACAACGGATTTTTGCACAGTCAAGGCATCCTCTTGAAAATGACTGGGGAAAAAGTGTTTAAAAAAGGCACTTTCCCTTTTTGGATTTGCAAAAGTGATTCATTTTTTCCCCTGCTCATAAATTCAAAAAAAAGCCAGTTTTAATGAACTTCAGCAGAATACAGTAAAAAAATATAGAAAAACTCCTGTTACGGTATTCCCCTTTCAAAAACCTATTTTAGTAGATTTTAGGCTACCTTGAGGGATTTTTTCACACACTGAATGATCTTACTCTTGACCCCATGCTATACAAACTAAATTTTTATGTGTATGCAATTCTTATATGTTACAAGAAATATCCATCATCAACAAATTTTGTATTACATTATGACAATACAGTATGCTGCCTTATAATGCAAAAAAGCTAAAAAAACTACAAAACAAGGTTTTAAAGAAACTTAGTCTGATTGGTTTCCATTGAACTTTGAATTTAACTAATGAAAGACTTGTTGTGCACTTACATTCAATTATGACTAGCAATTCTTTGACATAGTGCAGAAGATGTGAAGAATATACTTTGTGTTATTCTTCTTTTCCATCTTATATCATCACCTCTTGTATTTTAATATAAAACAGCAAATGTGTTTAGTCCCTTGTGGAATTAGAAAGGCTGTACAAACATTCCACATCCCGTTGGCTGACTGTTTCTATCCAAGCTGTGCTAATGTTGGGAAACCCTTTGAAGTTACTCTAGCTCTGGAAGAGACAGACGGTCTTTATAGAAAAGCACACATTTAAAAAAAATTTCTTTTTTGGAGCCAAATTGCAAAACAGATTTTTGATTTAAATCTGCTGGTTCTTCTCCATTGCCTCAAACACCAAGTTTTCATTACAGACAACCTTGGTCACCACTGCAGTGGTTGAAATGCCAAGGATTCTGGGATGTACTTGGTAAGACTCTATTCCAGTAGAAATGAGCACTCACTAAAAATCCTTCTGTAAAAATGCAAAATTAAGTTTTATAAAACTCTCTGTACATTTTAGATATGTAGACCCAAAAAGTAACTTATCAGTAGTCATCTATTCCATTCTACCAATTCAAGATCAGTGCCTTAATGTATTTTGCAGTTTTATCTAATCCTTATCTAATCTAAATATTTTCCATCTATTTCCTCTAGTTACTATCACAGAACTAAATACATTTCAGTCCATCTGAACTTTATCGGAAGTGCACATTGCCTGCATATCTCCATCATTCATGTTTGAAAATAATATCTTAAAGGCTCTTCTGAACTTCTTTAAAGCTTTAGCTGCACAGATAAAATCACTGATGGAAATGTTATTTCCTTCCTTCACTTTTCTGCATTATCCTGCTTGGATAGGAAAGCCAGTAGTCAGCTCCAAAAGTACAGCAGCAGGCTATGCAAAGACTACTCAAAGCACAACTCCTCGATGCTCCACAGACACCGATCGAACCAAGACAATGTTTCAGCACTTTTTGAAAACAGTCTTCATCTACAAGAAGGCACAGCTCTGGACTGTCTCTTACTCTGCTCCACAGTCCAAAATCACGTGCACAATAACAATCTGGTCCTCTTCCATCACACGACTTCAACAACTTTCATGCAGGAGTGTATTCCCTATGCAGTGCAAAAATCTTCTAATCTCTGCAGAGAAACAAGCCTTAAATGGTTTGAGGGTAAAATTGCATCCTTATATTCTGCAGTGAGTCCTGCTAGGCTGAGTTTTGGGGCAGTAACAGAGATTTCAGACTCCTGCTGTCAGAAACATTCTCTTTTGATAGATTAATCAGATTCCAGAGCTGTCAATCTAGATCCTCTTGCCACCAAGGAATTTAGTTTGTAGGAAGGTTATAACAAATGTAATGTAATCAGGTATTAAATCAATCATTCATATTTTTGGCTCCTGTTGCTCACATGCTAAGCTGTTACCAGATAGCTGGTTATGTAACTAGACTTTTAACCCTTTAACTCCAAATGAGAACAACCTTACAGGCGCATGAATAATCAGGCCTGAATCAGGTCTCTTACACTGTACTACAGCCAGTCTAATTCTACTAACTATATTTTTTTTTTCACATTTCTTGCCAAGTAGAAAATGTAACCCATGGGAAATAACTTAAACATTAATTTCCCCACAAAATTCTTCAGATTTTTTTGAAAATCCTTCAACTATTTTGCATTGGATCTTAACATTTTGATCCCTTTCCAGCCTCTCTTTCTTGTTTGAGCATCTAAAAGCAAAAGTGTCATGTTTCAAAGAAAGCACAGGGATATAAGACAGAGAAGCATGGTGAGAAACAGAAATGAAAGAGCGATTAACAACTCCAAAATATGATGTACTTTATGAGCCCCTAGATTCCACCTCTTCTTTAAGATTATTGCAGCTTACTAATAAGGGGTCACATCTTATTAATAGCATGGGTAATTGAAGCCAGCCAATGCAGGAGGGTAGACAAAAAGTAGCATCCAAACTAGGACGTCAGCATAGACCAGTAATAACACAAATGTGCTTGGAGCCTACTCAGCTGTCCCTAGCTCTCCATGGAAGAGCAGCAACTCTCATCAGCTTCCTGTAGTTTCTTCACTGTAAAACCGTGGGAAAGAATACAGAAGCCTCCAGGTCTTTTGACCACCTCTACAGCCACACAGAAATCCAGCACAAGGTGCTATAAACATGAAAATGTTCTCTATTCAACCAGCTCTGGTTACTATTGGTATGTTCCACTTGCTTCTCAAGTAAAAGTAGCCATAAATCACCTCCCACATTATCAACTGCAAGCAGAAACTGCAACAAAACTTACAGAAATCATCAGAAGGGTATCTGCTACCCAGTCAAGCCCCTTATGCCTTCCTCATGACATCTTTAATTCCTAAGCAAGTTCTAAGTCTGAGTTAACACTAACACAGTTTTGTCATCGTAATAGTTGGAAAATGTTTGCATCAAAGACACCCTTAATATTTTTACACTGTAAAATTGACCACAGTGAAATGTAATTTGTCTCTCAGAAGCCAGTGAAATTAATTGAGCCCATAATTCATAAATTCTTCATTTCTACTGTAAGCTTACAGATGCAACAAAATACATTATGATATGTATTGAAATTAATTAAAGGTAAGAACTAGATGTTTTGATCTTAGTATTGTCATTAGGTTTGAAACTTGAAAATGTCTGAACTATTGCTAAACATGTTAATTATTTAAATATTGTCATGTAAAAAGGGAAGAACATAGTAAGGTGTTTTAGTTCCTTTTTAAATATGAGCACTGTTTATGCTGCTCTGAAGGAGGCAAAGGCCCTGTGGAAAGACAACAATACACATTCTCATGAAATTAAGAGTTACTGTTATACAATGCATGACAATGAGGCACAAGCACAAGGTACAAGCTGTCAGCAGCTGGCTTTTATGAACTTCTAAGGATGATGTAGGAGCTCATACTTGTCATGAATCTATATTTTTACAGTGCATCAAAGGGCTGCATTAACTTGATTCCTACACATCCTGCATACACTTGCATTTGGTCCTTTTGATCAAATCTGTGCACTTTTTTACACTGAAAATTGTTGTAAAAGTGAGCTACCACTATTGTCGCAGCACTGGTTGTAAGTTACCCTCTTCTCTGCTTTACAACTAGCTTCACCACCCCACTCCCCCCCAAAAAAGTCATGCAAATTCAGATATATATATATAAGTGATAACTTTGAAGATATTTTTAGAACAGATCAACTGCCATGGTTTTGTATTGGTTAATTCTATGTGTATTCATTGACTCCAAAGTTTTTACAGCATTAGTAACTGGAAATTAGGATTTATGGACAGGTGTACATTGAGTTAAAAAGAAACACTAGAGCCAAATGAAAAATTAGACTTTGTTGAATTTATGTCTGACTTTAGCTGATCATTGTTTCTGGTACTAGAGTTAAGTGGAGAGCCAGTTATGCTCTGACATGTTACTATAAGAAATGAAAGCTTCAAATGAAAAAAACTCAAAAATAACAGTCAAATTGGAAAAAAATACATAAATTCATAATCATTTATTCAAGTCAATATGACAAGAAACGCCGAGACACCTTCTTTTAGAGTCTTAGCTTCCCCTTAAGAGTAGATTATCACAAAATTAAAGGAGTTGAACAGTTTCTGTCTGGTTAAAAGGTTAAAATACAGGGATTTGTTCCACTCTAAATGATTTTCATTTATCATATATTTGGCTACAACAGTTCTTTCTAGCTGTATTCTACTTGGCAAATGTTAATGCAAAGACCATGTAACAGATTCAAACAAATCAGGAAGAACAAAGCATAATAAAAAAATACACCAGCAATTACATACATGAAAACCAGTTATGGTATATTTTGGTTTCATTCTCTAGGAAAGAAAATAAACATTGCAGTAAAAAAAGGAATTCTTATTCTGTATCCTAGTTTGCTTGAGGTTTGGGAGTTGTTATGTTCATTCTCTGGAGTTTTCTTTAAAGACTGAACTGCTAGGAACGCATCCAAATAAATTCAACTACCCTCTCACAGTATGATGTAATGCTTTTGTCCTCTATCTCTCTTCAGCTGTTGGACTCACCACCGGGTGATGGTAACACCTCCAGATCATAGCACATTACACTTCACCAGCGGTCTCACGGCTTTATTTCTGCCAGCCCATAGAGCAGTTTCAACTTGCTGTTGCTGCTAAATCCCAGGGCTCTGCAGGACCATCTGCACTAATGAGGAGCCTAGGAAAACCTAAGAAAAATTCTCTCAAATATGTTTTTGTGTTTGTTTTTTTGGGTTTGGGGGGGTTTTTGAGGTTTTTTTGTGTTTGTATTTTTGTGGGGGTTTTTTAATAGAAAAGAATGATGTTGTGCCAAAATTAATAAATAAGAGTGATCTCAGATAAGCACCCCAGCATATCAAACACCACAGAAGAACAGGAGCACAATGATACCACTTCAATGGATGCAGAATAATATCAGGTGTCAGAGGAAAAAGCAGACCACAGCTACAATTAACAAAATACTGAACTAGAGATCTTATGATATCCAATAGCCTGTAACTGGATCAAATAATAAATGAAACTATCATAGCACATACAGGAATAGACAAATTCAAGAAGGACATACAGCACTCTATAATCGTGCTGAATCTACATGTTAATTTCTCTAAATTGTGATATTGTACTACAGGCAAATTCAGAGTGCTTGGTGACCACTGATAACTTTATTTCCTTTCACTTCCTAGCAGAAGAGAGAAGGAAATTTATTTCCCTTGCATACAAAGGGCCTTTGATACTTAGCATAAGCACGTGGTTATTCCCCAAATTTAAGAAATCGAACCATTTGACAAAGGAAAAATGGAAAAATCTAAACCAAATTTTCTATAGCATTCTTGTGGAAAATATTTTCTCAATCATTTTACTAGAATACAAAGGAAGGGAAAGGTCCACATATTTGTCAGTTGTACTAAGAAATTCCTAAGCTTAATCAGTGGTTATCTCAGAAAAGGTCTATTACTATAAGTAAACAGTAGATGTGTAGCCAGCACCCTGAAAGAGTTCTCTAAGTATAGAATCTACACATCTAACATGGAAATAGAACTGTTACTACATATAAACACATTTCCATATATTGAAGTAGAAATTATGAGGATCATACAGGACAGGAAAGGGTGAATAAGGTGAAGAATTATCTCACGCAAGTTCATTTTTTCAGTAATATAGAGTCCACTATATATTCAATATCAATGATACAAGGTCTAAATTATAGCACACTAGGAAAATATCTCCTGAATTTGGATTTGAGAACTGAAAGGTTTATACAGCCCTGTGACAGGAGGAAACTCACCCATTGATTCAAAGCCTCTTTGTCAGCACTAAAGTAGTCAGAATTTGGTGTTAATATTGAAGGTCAAGAAGTCAAACTGGATTATTTTTCAAAGATGCAAAGAATTTATATATCTACCTCAAAACTAGTGAGAACAAAGGGGTTGGAATCTGTAAAAATAACATACTTACCCAGTCTAGACATGAGTGTAGGAACTCAAATGTGAATAAAGTGAAATTTTGTTTAATGAAGATATGATTTCATCTCTAAGGGTCTTTTGGTTCACATTTTCATCAAAATATTTAGGAAGCCATTGTGCTGGTTTGGGCTGGGATAGAGTTAGTTCTCTTCATGGTAGCTGGTATGGGGCTATGTTTTGGATTTGTGCTGAACATAGTGTTGATAATATAGAGATGCTTTTGTTATTGCTGAGCAGGGCTTACACAGAGCCAAGGTCTTTTCTGCTTGTCATACTGCCACACTGGCAAGGAGACTGGGAGTGAATCTGGGAAGAGACACAGCCCGGACAGCTGACCCAACTGACCAAAGGGATATTCTATACCTTAATGTGTCATGCTCAATCTATAAACTGGGAGCAAGGAGGAGTAAGAGGAGGACATTCTGATTGATGGCATTTGTCTTCCCAAGTAACTGTTATGTGTGATGTGGCCCTGGATGAACACGTGTCTGTCCATGGGAAGCAGTGAATTAATTCCTTGCTTTGCTTTGCTTGCGCGCATGGCTTTTGCTTTCCATATTAAATTGTCTTTATTTCAGCTCATGAGTTTCCTAGCTTTTACCCTTCTGATTCTCTCCCTGGTCCCACTGGAGGGGAAGAGAAAAAGTTGCTGCATGGTACTTGGTTGCTGGCTTGGATTAAACCACTACAGCCATTTAACTGGGGGAAATTAGTGACTTCATGATGTAGCCTAACTGATTGGATGTGATACTGAATTCAGGACATTATTTTTCCAATATCTCCCAACTCTACGTAGGATGCAATGAGGATGCACACTGCAGACCATGACAGTATACATTGTATAGTATTATGAAATATTCCCAGTTCAACCAACTGGAAGTGTGAGCACAACCCTTTTTATGTCTGGACAGTATGACTCAAGGAGTCTGCAACTATGGAAAAATATTGTTTCTAAAACAGGAACTGAAGTAATCACTTTTAAAGCAGCTATCACGCTTTAAGGACACTCAACATTTGATACTAATTTTAAAGATACAAATTGCATTCTGCATGGTACAAGAATCTAGATGAGATGCAAAGACTTGACCTTCCACATAACATCCTTTTTGAAAACATAACTGCTTCCACAAACATAGTGTGAAGTGCTGCTTGTCACGATCTTGGTTTCAACACCATACCATAAATTCTCCATGTCCCATTAAGGGCACTCACTCCATTTTCTCTTAACCAGAATAAAGCAGTTATGGCATTAAATCCCTCCATGCTTAAAATGAAAATAAACAAACAGAAAATATCCTTCACCTTTTATTTTTTTCTCTCTGGCAAGTTCTGCTAAGCCACATGGCTCCACACATGAACTGTTGTCAGCAGGCTGCTCTATAGCCTGTGTTCTGGATGACACACTCAACAAAGTAATCCATGCTAAGTATTAGAGACATATTGAAGAATTCACCCTACTTCCCTTCCCCTAATTATTGTCATGCTGTAATTGATAGCTTCATAAACTATTCTAATCTACTTTTTTAGAATATGTTAATATTCTAATATGATACAAAGCCTTCCAATTTTTTTTGTAACGTTGTAAATTGTAGAACTGCAGCCAATTCTTTCCCTCTAAAGAGTCCTTTGTATGCTCAAAGCCCACAAAGAATAAGGTATCAAATTAAAAAAAAAAAAAAAAAAAGAGAAAATAAAAGAAAACCCACCTCTCCAGCCTTCATTAACCTATACCCAGAACTAAGAGAGAAGAAACAAAAAGAAGTTCAGATCTACAAGAAGGTGACTGAACAAACCCATATGAGGGAAATCTAGAAGCAGCCTCATACCCTTCTTGTGGGGATGGTGGTCCCAGATGTGACATGCACATTGTACTGGGTATAAATGCTGCTAGCTTGCTGTGATCACTCCATATGGGATTATAAAATTTCACTTTCAACACAATGCACTAAATTCTTCTGGTTGGCATATTTTAGATGCCTTTGAAACAGGCTATGAATTCCTAGTTCTCAGGGTAAGAAAAACAACTCTAGAAGAGTACATTTCCTTATTGCAGTTAAAACAAATTAGCTATTTTATCAAAAGAAATTCCAAAATAATATCCCATTACACTGATATGCACTAACATAATATTTCAGATTTTTCAGGCAATTACCTTAAATACTTTCTGTTCTGCCCAAATTAATATAAACACACACAGAAAATTAACTGACTGGAATAGAGTGGCACCACACACTACAAACAGAGATATTGTTTCACCTCTTGAGAGACAATAATGTGATTTTTGGGCTTTCATGGGAGTTTGCTAAGTCTGCCAAAGGGCTGTGAGTATGAGGGTAGGGATAAGACAATTTTATTACATTAAACTAATAAGAGTGATAACACAATTTCCAGTAATTTTACACAGATTTCAGTTTCATGCTGCAGAGTACAGCAGAACAGGTACTATTACGACTTTAATAGGATTTATAAAAGCATATTAATAAATGTTACCCCAAACAGTAGGGTTAAATCCTGTAACCATTCAGTATCTACACCATCTTCCTAATGGAATCATGAATTTTCTTTTAGACAGTAAGAGCGCTGATCTGTCTTCAAATTTTAAAAATCCATTTCTGTTCCCCAGTGATAAATTGGTTATTGAAACAGTTGGGTTGGCGCTCAAATAACACTCTCAGGTTAGATAGCCTCCCAGCTCTTGAAAAAACGGAAGACTTTAAGCTTCAGCACTTTAACATACTCTCTGGAGAGTTAATATAGGAAAGCACCAGGAAAAAATCTGGGTACTGGCTTCAATTGCACCTCAGCAGAACTCTTTAAAGCCCCACAGTATGGAAATTGCTTGTGTCTGGTGCTGCTATAGCAGCCCCTCAGGGGTTTGGGACACGTTATTAGGTTTAATTTACCCATCCAGAAAAACTAGTTCTGCAGCTGCTGCTATAATTTAAACTTACAGTGTCTGAATTTTAGCTTTTGCATTTTAAGACTGTTTCCTTGGATTCAGAAAGAATAAAGAAGAGTAAAAATCACTATTTTATTCCGCCTGTCAGTGAGTGGGGGGGAGGGGGAAGTGGTGGGGATGGAGGGCATTTAATGCATTCATTTCACTTTCACTCCCATAAGTGTACACCTTGTCCAATCTTGACATGACAAGATAAATTATTTAAATATATGTGCCTATATAATTTCAGTGTCCAGCAATGCAAAAAAAGACAATATTTCAAACTTGTATTATCTTTTTTTGTTAATTGTTGCAAAGTGTGTATTAGCACTAAAGTACTGCGAAGTCTCTGCTTACCTTAACTTGTTCATATTTCTAAAGAAATAAAAGTAGCTTGCCTTGGTTTTGGAATTTAATAACATAAGACACAGTAGATTTCTTCAGCTATGTCTTTAAAGCCCTGCTCCTTCTCTCAGACTCGCCTCATTCATATCTGTGATACATGCTACAGTGCCCTCACATGGACACTAAACACTTAACAGAGTAACGAGTGACACCACCAAACCTGTGAACACATCATTTCATCCAAGACCTAGCAGGTTAGCTAGAAAGCCACAAGAAGGAAACATTCCATAAAGGCAGTTAACTGCTGACATCCGTCACTACTATACATATTCAACTTTCTACCCACAATTATTACTGAATCCACAGAATTTAGATGAAGGTGATGTTTCAAAACTGTTCTGGGGTAGTGATTCACAGTCAAATCTTCCTCTCAGATATTTCAGGTTTGAATTCATCATCACAGATTTCTTAAGCTATTTTACCCTCTGTCAGAAGTTTTTTCAAATCAAGTCACAGCTATTCCAGTCTCTGCCATTTCATACTCATAGGTAGTGTAATACCACAGGCTGTGTTCTTTCCAGGGACACACTACAGTAACTCTTTCAGTACATTACATAGGTACAGTTACTTTAGAGAATTAATAAATTTGTCTTTTTAATATTCAGCTTCTCAAAGCAATAAAAGAACTAACAAACTCAATAGGAGTTTGTTATATTAATTATTATATTACTCATATTATATTAATCATATTATATTAATCAAAACTGTGCAAATATTTATCATGGATAATCAACATATCCAGTTGCCTAAATAGTACTTTATCCAGAGAAGAAAATCTGTTTAAGTAGAAATTTTTAAATCTGTGTATGAGAAAAATAAACAATAATCTACAAATGACCAAACATAGCCAAAATATTCAAATAAATGCCTTATCCCTTTAAATAAAATTTAAAGTTTAATAGTAAGTATAAAACACAACAAAGCAATATTTGCATAAAAGCTTGCAAACTTAAAATAGCAGACAAACACTGGTTTGGGCCCTTCTCTAGACTGCATATGTTGTACCTGTCATGAATCACCAAAATATAAACAGAATGGGGTCATCTTTTACAAATATGTTTTATGAACATTGAAGTGTTTAATTGCAATTTTGGTTATAATGTAATAGTTTTGTTAAGAGTTTAGAACTTGAAAGCAATCAGTTTCTACAAAAAATTAAATTTACTTACAAAAAGTTTAAAACCACTAAAGCATTTAACAAAACAAAGGCAGAGCACTAACATAATTGCTCACTGAAGATCAAGCAAAATGCTTTATGAAACAACTATTACAGATCTTGAGCAAAGTAACAAGTCTTTAATAGAAGTACAAGTGATAAAGCAGTTTTCTGTAATTCATAATTTTTCCTGTGATCTGTATTATTATAAAAACATGAACAACTGGGTGACACTACAGGTAGATTTGTTCAATTGCAAGTCAATTATTTGGATCATATTTTTCAATGAAGAATATTTAAAACAACTCTCATTATATTCAGAACTGGAAGCATTTTTAAAAGAGTTTTTTTTGGAAACTAAAATTTTCTGACATGATAGCAGAAATAGATAAAAATACTCCACTAGTTAAAGACAGAACATCTGGCACTTGACTGACTCCATTTAAGCCATTTGAGCAGGCTTTGAAATGACAAACAGCTGCAAAGGTACAAGATATTTTGATCACAACATAGGCTACTCTCGGTGTGTAGCACATGCAAAATCAGGTACAGTGTGTTAATTTTCATTTTGTATTTTGGTATATTGTGCAGTTAGAGTAACACATGTACTCCATTTGTACATGTATATGTGTGTATGTGTGTTTGTACATGCATATAATGTGTGAAATATTGTAACATTTAGCAAAATTTTTCAGAATCGGGAAGACCATATTCACAGTTTGAACCAAAAGATCAGTTGTTTTCACTTCTAGACTCAAACGAAAACAGGGTGGGTAAATCTCACCTTTAAACTTGTTTTCTTGTGGACAAGATGCTCTTGATGTTATGTTTCCTTTCAATGTATATTTTGCAAGTTCATCAGAGATAAGGAAACTGAACTATAACTTTCTAGCAAAAAGTTCATATTAAATAAGTGTCCTGTGTAACAATTTGAAGTATTATTATTCTAAGGAAAAGAATTTTAATTTTAGTAAAAAATGTATTGTCTCAAACTTAAGGTGGGGAAATTACAACTAGTCGTCAGGCATTACTATTTCCAGGAATCTTTTTATCCACTGATACTGTTTCCTACAGCAGGCAGTTAAATGAAAAATAAGTAAAATGCAGTGAAGAACTTAAAATGTAGTCTTTCATTTAATTCTATGTTCAGGTGCAAAAACCAGATTTACTGACTGCAGTTACAAGATCTCTTTCTACTTTGCATGGAAATTAACCATTCTTGGAAACAGGCTCAGGGAAGGTGGCAAAAGTTCAGATAAGAAAAATAAACCTTTTTAGTCTAGTGAAAAGTACAGTAAGAGTAGCCAAGTTGAGTAGAAATATTTCTAATTAATTGAAAAACTATTAAGACAATTTTCTCCCATACACATGCTTACAAGATAAAACACTAGGCAAGTTCTCCTTTTCATATATCAAAAATAGAAATGTCCATACAGTATTATGGAAAGCAATGTAGGTTTAATTAATTTGGGGAACCACAAGAAAATTATGAAAGGGAAAGAGTAAATAATGTTTTACAGCCCAAGTAGGTATGAATTCTTCTCTTTAAGTACCTGCCACTTACAGTATTTACTCAGAGGTGGTACTTACACAGAGATCAGATTTCTAGCAACGGACAACAGATTGAAACTTGTGGCAGATATTGGAGCTCAGTTGGCTCTCCATAAGACATTAATTCCTAAGGAAAACATTTCCCACAAACAGACAGGAAACCACATCAGACATCAAATGTCTTATAAGTGACATAAGGGTTTGCTGTGTGGAAACAGAGCACTAAAGACATTACTCAATCTTGCATCTGCATTTAATTAAATTTTGATTTGAAGCTAAAGAGAACAACAACATTTATGTCAAATGTTGGTCAATCTGGACTTACTAAGTGTGAAACTTAATTGAGAAACAGAAGTTGACTTCTAAGTCACAAAAAAAGTATATCCAGTAGACTCATCAGGAGACTGTAAAAAATTTGTAAACTCTTCAGATTTAATACAGATCCCCTTAATGTCTCCCGGATGTTACTTAAAACTGAATTTCACAGGAAAACATATTCTCCCAAAATTAACATCATCATCTCCTAGTGGAAGCATTCAAGGTAAATGTTATCCTATGGCATAAAAATTAACTTTGAAAACACCTTCAAGTGTACTGAGCAAGTGATACTCCAGTAAAACCTTTCAAGTATTCCATGGAAAAAAAGTATCAGGTGACTTCTCATAAACGATGACCTAGCCTTCACATGTTCCTCATACTGAAAATGTTCTGAAAAACAAACCAGGCAAGACAGTTCAGCAGGGAGTTCCTCTTACCTTTCAAAATCTGACTATTAGTTCAATTCTTTAGCCCATTCCCTTTCCTGTGGTGCATCTTGTAGGAATCACTGTGGTAGACGAAGAAATATTCTGGAAATGTCACAGGTAACTAGTTTAAATTCCCCAAATAAGGAGTCTTTTTTTGGGTTTGGGGGGGGGTGGGGGTGGAGGTGGTGTTGTTGTTGGTTTTTGGGGTGAGGCTGTGGGGGGTTTTTTCCTAAAGCAAAAGTGCTGCCTCTGGTAGTTTTGATATACACAATTCAAGTATTTCTTGAATGCAATACTTTCGAGAAGGCAGTTCCCAAATGTACTAACGGGGATATCACAGCTTATCAAAGACATAAGTATAGCATACATTTCAGAAAAGTCTTTTCTTAAAACAATGGTACAAGAATATTAATGAAAGACTATAGACATTTAGCAGGAATAACAAAGTATAAAATGTCAACGGATCCTGCCACAAGAATAAAGTATGACTACACAGGCACAAATTCTCCTTTCTGTCTATGCATCCAGTTCCACAACTCTTAGAGCAGCTGTCCCACAAAAGTCACTGTTAGTGGGCGAAATAAAACACTTAAATCATGATATTTATTCTTATATTATTTTGAAGTTTGGTGAGGCAAGAAATAATGTCACATTCACACAGGGCAGACCTTTGTGGAATAGTGCAAAACTGTGCAAGACTCCCATGAAGCTACCCACTCAGTACTGCTGCTAGAGATCACTGGTGATATGAGACAATGGTAGTTTCTGCCAAGGAAGGTTATTAGATTCCTTTCTAATCAGGAGTAATGCTGGCCAGGAAGTATTAGTATATGGGTCATCCAAGGTTGTCTTTCGAGGGGCTTAACATTTTTCTATATAAACCAAAGCTAGCCAAGACAGCATGTTAAAGCTGCTATCTTTTACTCCAGAAATACATCTCCTGTTCTACAATCTGCCCTTTAAATAATATTTCAGCAATCCTTCTTCCCTTCTGTATGTTCCACATAAAGGGGAAAAAAAAAAAAAGATCTATTCCCTCCAGTTTTGTCATAGATTATTTGGCTTTAGATGACGTGAAAACAGATGACTTTCTCCTCAAAGCAACATAGTGCTAAATTTTAGACTATCAAGCTTCTTTTGATCCTTTCAAATGATTGGACTAGAAAGTAGAACTGTTAAGCACTTCACCTGTCAAAAAAAGCTAGACTTGTATTTCATTTTAATGCAGTCTGGCTGGTACCTTAATATAATACATCTGTAAATCCCCAAGAAATTCAGGTCAGGCTAGAAGAAATGCTACAAGTTAGCATCTAATAAAAGCAGTGCTAAAAGTCACTTTTAGGAAAACAATAAACTCTTGGTTCAGTGTTGGTGTTCACAAGCTGTAGCTATTATTATTACTGCAAGAAAAGTGGCAACATCTGATAGTATGTTCAAAAAGATTACCTGCCACAATAGCTGTTTGGTTTTCAGAGAGATACAAGCTCTCCTGTGGTGTGAACAGATAATACGGTTTCAGAATAAGAACTTGCATTTCTTTGTCTTCTGACCAAAATAAAATTAAGAGTACTAGATCCAGAAGCTTCATTACCAATGGCAATGGTAAAGCAAGCAACAGGGGTAGTTTCCTCAGCTGAAGCAGTACAATGCCTTTCAAGAGTCATGGCTGTAAATTACAAATCTTGACTGTAAAATACAAACTCTGTAGTGCTACCATTTAAGCCATTTACTTACCAGAATGCACAGCCCAGACTATTTATTTTGAAACTCACTGACCCATCACAGAAATGTCTTATTTTTTGAAGGTTTTTTGGATTTGTAAAGTCACATCCCTAAGACTGACTTAGAATTAATCTTACCAGTGAGCACACTGCAGGTAGCAGAAGAAAAACCTATATTTTGTTCTCAAAACAAAATCTCTGTTAAAAGTATCACATGCTTTAAAAAGGGTTTGGTTCCCAGTTGGAAGTTTACCTTAGATCACAATCTAGAAGACATATGAAGACATAGAGTCCTGCTCTAAAAACGTAGCTGTAAATCCTATTCAGAAAGTGATCTCCCCACATTTCTTGCCTTTCCAGAGGACAGCTTTTCCAAGCAGTGAACTATTTAGAAATTCCTGAATGCCAAAAGAAAAACACTACGAACATCAGATAATCGGTAAACAACAGCCTGACCAAGTGGTGAGACACAATGGAAGAAGGATCAGTATGACCCTATTGGCAGAGCTGCCACATCTCCTTACAGAGTTGAGAAAAGACGGATTTCACTCTATTTCCTAAGTGCTCTCATTTGGATTTGTAACATCAAGAACTAATTTAACTGGCATAATCATCACTAAATGATGAAGGTTTTTAATTGAAAATTTTATATTATTCCTTACCACAACATAAAATGGAAAATAGATTGATGAAACTGTCTAAAGATATTACATGATAAAAAAAGAAGAAAAAACATCTTTGTCCCCTGTTCATAATGGTAGCCAAACACTTTTACATCTACTAGAGCACAGGAATCCTGTTTCAGTCAAGTAAGATGAATGACGTTTGTGGAACCAAAGTAGCTGCTGAAAACTTTTAAACTTCCAGAGACTTTTCCTTTTCTTGTGCACCGTAGTTCTGAAGACTACAATGAAACCTATTTTTTCTCTTGCAGACTCCCACCTCTGGTGAAAAGCTCATTGACACCACTGTGCCATAAATGCCTAGAAAATCAGTCACTTCAAAGAAAACTACCAAAAGCCATTCTAGAAAGTAAAGAGGGGTAAATATATTCCATTGCTCCAAACATAAGCAGCATCATTATTTTCAGTCAACTGTTTTTAAAGTGGCCACTGATATTTCCTTTATATCCTGTGTTTTAATGAGACCAAATGAATGTTTCTCCTTCAGAAGAGGAATTCATGTCAGGCAAAATATTTCTCCATGGATGTATAACGGCAGCAAGATTCTCCAATCATTAAAACCTATATATCTCTTAAGTTTGTATAATCTTTTAATTAATTAGAAAGCTTTTCTACTACCTACATATACACATCACACATCAAACAGTAATCAAGGAGAAAGAACACACTGTTGAGGAAGTCATTACAATACAACAGTATTTTTAAATCTTTCAAATAAATATATGCTGAGTACAAATTTTACCGTTAATAATTTCTTTTATTTGCCAGAAGAACATACTTACATATAATTAGAGTAAACCAAGGAAGCTTTATAGTAACACTCAAACTTCTGATAAACTATTACCATAAGTACCACTAAAATAGACTGTTAATTTTAAATTGCTGACACAAAATGTACACTAAATATTCATTTTTAAATTCAAATACCTCACTGGACATTTGCAAAGGACTTTCTTAAAATTTTATGATTGACACTTTCTGATAGACAAATATTACTAAAATGAGCAAAAAAAAGGACGTGGTACTGCAAAATTAGATAGAAAGGAAGTAAATCAGAAAGTGTTTTGCTCAAACAGCTGTTACCAAATGCTTGTGGAAATATACACACTGAAGAGTGATATTAATAGCAGCTGCAGATGGTCTTAAAATCCATTCATCCATTAGAGCTAAATGGGCTACGTAAAAGTGATGATAAAAACAAACAGCAAAAAGACACTAGCAGTCAGAGAAGCCTACTGCAACCTTGGAAGATCCTCAGAGAACAAAGCTCCCAATGGCTAATGGAAACAAGTGGAACCGCAGGTCACTGGCATGAGCCTGGTGACTTCTTGGCATGTACGCTTCAAACTCTGACGAGTTCAGCTACATTTCAGAGGAATAAAATAATTTATGCGTTTGGCTGGTATTGAAAACTTGTGTAACTTCCAGTTCATAACCCTATCTTTAAATCTTATAAATTAGGCACTCTAAGAAATGGTGTAACTACAAATTTCCATTCTTGTTCTCAGTAGAACTACTTGTTTTTTATTTTTTTATGATTCTTAACACAATGTACATAGCATAAAATTATATGTATGTTGTAAATTATTCTGATGTGCTAAGAGGATTAAAATGTTTTATTTTTTCCAGCTACAAAAGTGTCCTGAAGTTTAGTTTGGGGTTTTTTCAGTTTGGAGAGGGGGATGTGTGTTTGGTTTTTAGGGGTTGATTGTTTGCTTGGTTTTTGTTTGTTCAGGTATTTTTAACAAATTATTAAGAAAATCTTCAAACTAAAATTCACAGAAAAATAAGCTTAAGCAAACATGCAGGTATCTCACAAACCATTCCTGTGTGAAGCTTTGGGGGAAAAAAACATAGCTGACTATTCCATTCGCAATCCTAGAAATATATCAAAATAAGCATAGCTCTTTTAGGAATCTGATGACAGCAGGTCTGCTAAGAAGACAAAGTTTAATATATATTACCAGCCAAAGAATCAGAAATTATTACCAGAGGAAACTTACTAAAGGATAAAAATATTTGAACAAAAGTAAGTTTTTCAATATTGCTTTTCAAAAGATTTATTAAATATATATTTGATTCTTGTCAGGTAGCTGTGGATAAAGAAAAAGAGGCACCACAGTTTATGATGAAAACACTTAGACTGGTAAGTGAATTACTTGTCAGATTTGGGGTGGAAAAATCAGAAGAGAGGCATACCATGATGACTGGAACTTGAATCAGATATCCTTCATTCTAGTTCTGGTTGCCAGAAACTCATTGCAAGGTTTTGAGCAAGTCAGGAAGCGTGCATGTCTCATATTCCACACCTGCATCTGGGCTGGCTGAGAAGTTTTATTTAGATACTAAATATCCCCATTGGTATTACAAGTAGGTGAAAATGCCTGCTGGACTATCAGATAATTTGCCAGATGAGAAGCTGATGTAAGTAATTTCTTACAGCAGCTCAGTCAGTACCTGCAGTCCCTACTGCCACAGTGCTTTCCCATAAAGGGAATGAATAAACAGTTCATAAGCAAACAACTTGAAATGTACTAAAGTTTTTTAAGTGATTTTACTGTAATCATTGGTGCAATAGAAATGTCAAGACAGCAATAAATTCACAGTAATTAGTCATCAAAACAGGCTTCAGTTAAGTGCAGTTATTAAATGTTGGGAAAATTAATTAAGCTCAAATGCCAAATATTAAAACTAATTGACAAATAACTTATGTTTCAATCTGTAAGCTTTGCAACAAGAGAGACAGAAATGAGGTTTTGTGAAGGCTTCAAATCCTGAAGAGTAGAGCTATATCCCACTTCCTTAAATTTACTTTGCAAAAATAAAAAGTAAAGGAAAGGCTGTAACATCCGGGGGCCTGAGATATTATAAGACTAAATTCAATAAGTTGTGAAGGAGACTTTTCTGCACTTTAGTCCACCTGATTTTTAAATGGGCCATTCATCAGCATAAACCTCTATGTTTTGCAAGTTAAATGCCAGTTCAAACAAGTTTCTCTCACAGACAATTTCTCTTCATTGCTGTGGTCAATTCTATTAAGAAATGTTATTGCTAAGAAGCATGCAATTCATCAGCAACATGCAGCAATCTACAGCAAACAAAAACATTGTGTGACCAAAAACTTATTGTTTTTGAAAAGAAGCCATTGAATACTAATTTATTAAAGAAGAGATTTGCAGATTTAGAAAACTTGCATTTCAAATTTATCCAAATTTTAAATTACTTTTTTTCAGGTTTTCTCTTTATTCCTCCTTAAACATTTCCATTGTTTGTTTGGTTGTCTTTTTTAGTTTCAGCTAGGAATACGTAATGTGGGGACAGGTTGTTGCACACAGACCAATATAATGGCTTCATGTTTAAATAATATAATAAAAATAGTGATTATATGTAATACTTTCTTGGTTACAGAAACATTGGACATTCTCTTACAAGTGCTTAACGTGGGAGGAAAAAAGAGTTAGAAAACCCCTAGTGTATAAATTTACTGAGGCAGAGACATATTAAGAATTGTTGGATAGAGCTTTGGTCCCTTAAGGAGGGAAAATAAGTACATAAATAAAAAGCAAGTTTCAGATTCATTGCTATTGTTTTCCTAGCACCAGAGGGTTTTAAGTAAATGTGCTCAGGCAATCATTTACTAAATAGCTGAATAACACCTAATTAGATCATATTATGATCTGTTCTTTAGGTTATGCATATCAATAAATTAAGAAGTCTGACCTCAAGCCGGTACAAGTCAGCAACTCCTTTCCGATGCCTGTTTTGTGCTATCATGAGAGCCCAAGATACTGGTATGAGTCCGTCACTTCCCTTCAAGGTACTCTTTGGCCCAAGCTCTTTAATCTGAACTGAAAGAGGTAAGCAGCATCTCACAAGATTTGACCTGAACTTTTTCCTAATCTCCATCTACTCAGAAGTTTTCACATGCTATGAATGATGATTTGAGTTAGACTCTTCCAGCACCAGGAAAGAGGGTATAACTGTGTTTGTCAAGAGCCTAATAAGCATCACAGTTTAATTAGTCCATTTATTTGTGCTTATAGTTGCACATGAGACCAAGACACACAATTAAAAAACAAATACAAAAATCTTTCTTCTCCCAAACAATTCATCACTTCCTAGTAAGAGTATTTTCAGAGGTAAAATTAAAACTTTAAGCACATTTAGCAGAAAATAAAGAGCATTGTTCCAAACCCTTGTAATAATAATACTGAAAGTATATATAATATTATAATCAGGAAAGAAGAAATGCATCTTGCTATTATTGGCCAAAAGTATTTAGTCATCTTTGATAACACAGTACATTTACAATATCAAAACAGCAAAGCAAAGCTGAATTAGTAAAGAAAAGTCAGAAAATACAGTGCACAGAAAGAGGAATGATTTGTACTCTAGGGAAAGGCTCGCAGAATGGGGATAGAGAAGAGAAATAATTAAGAGAACAATGCTGGAAAGGAAAAGAGGATGGGAAGAGAACAACAGAAGACGAAAAAAATTATTTATAGGATTTATGTTCATTGGTAACACTACATATTTTTTTCTGGATACATCTTAGCATAGTTTTCAAATTTGGGTTATTTTACAGAGGCTGGAAATACAGAACTAAAGGTCTCCTCAGCACATTTTCTTTCAATTTCCTTCGCTTTACCCTCTAAGTATGCTCTCAATAAAACTGAAATGAATTCTTTGATGTGCAGGAGAGAAAATGCCAGAAGGTCAAGAGGAAGCTTCATTGTAACTACTTAAAAGAACACCATGTTACTGGGTTTTATTTTACAACATAATATTTATTTAATACTAAGTTTCTCTTACAGAAATGGGCCGTTCAGCACAATGACTGAAAGCATCTACTAATTAATGGGAAAACATGCCACTGTGAGTTACTGTGTATTTACAAAACAACGTAAAATTCTACAGAATCATGCAGAATCACAAATATTCTGGGTTGAAAGGGACCCACAAGGATCATCAAGTCCAAATGGTAAGTGAATGGCCCATATAGGGATTGGCCCGTACAACCTTGTTATTAGCACTATGCTCTAACCATGACCATTTACATCCAAGATTCTGGACTACAAATTCTCTAAGGAACATGCTGAGGGTATTTGACAAAAATCCAGGATATGCTTCAAATCCTCACACCCCATTCAGCAGGTAGGTTCAACCACGTCCCATTATAAGACTGAAAATCTGATACAGTGTTCTCTTTAAAGCCAGAATAAATCCTTTACTGTGGATCCTTCCTGCCCTTCCCTCACCCCCAAATAATTGCTTTTTTTAATGCTCTCTTCACCAAGAAAAAATAGAGCTCAGTCTATGCTGAAACAGAAGCCAAATATGACTGGGCTTGAATCTTTTTTCTTTTTTTTTTTTTTTCCCAGCTCATCCAGAGTTCCTGTCATAGAGCCCATTAGCAGTGCATGAAAGCAGATAGCTCAAAACCCACACAGTAATTCCTGGATTTAAATACAGATTGGAAATGAATATCCCATGGATAAATGTCTGTGAAGAACACAGAAGAGAATAAGTGCTTGGGAGATTAAGAGATTTACTGTAACCTCTGTGAAAGTGGAGCATTTAAAGGGCAGGAATTCTTAATTTTTCAATCAGCAAATTTAGAAGGGCAGAGAATTATACATTATCTCAGCAACTAATTAAAACCCTCTGTATGCATGTGCACATGTTCATGCATACTTATTTTTATAAATCAGCAGATGTGTATTACTAACAGATTATGGAACTATTCTGGTCAGCAAAATAATATAAATGTTAGATTTCTTAATTTGTTTAAATGGTCCTTTGGCTGGTTCACAGAATTATTTCAGTTGGAAAAGACCTTTCAGATCATCAAGTCCAGTAGTTCTCTGTAATGCTCAAGATCTCTTGCTGAACTGAGGGCAAATAATTCCTTCTTCTTACTAGAACAATACATCTGCAGTGAAAGAAAATTCAAACACAACTTGATTTTATAACTCTCCTCTTTTTCTTCTTGCTTCATCATTTTACTGTCTACTACCTGTGGGAAATCTTAACCTAGACATGTTGAGGAACTGCTATGAAAAACCTGCCAGATGTTATAACCATCTTCTTGCCCTATTCTTCCCTTTAAAGCAGGAAAATTGAAAGAACACAGAAGCTCAAGTGTCTGAACAACAAATAATTGTTTCACACCAAAGGCTAAATATAATAGTCACATGCCTGAAGATCTTGTTGTCCAAATAAGATCAAACCATGCACAGACAACAGCATATTCTGAATCCATCCACTGGGTGATTATTCCTGGTCATGCTTTGCTGTTTCTGAAATGATGAATATTCAGGAGCAGTAATACACAAGCAAACTCTGAAGTGGACATGTGACTACAGAATACTGCACACTCACCTATTTTGCTTGACTGCCATGCATCAGAAAGGTTATACAGATCTAGGACACTCAACATTCTCTATGACCAGAGTCATCAGCTTGCCTATCCTTCATCTGTCCCTGTCCTACATTGCTCCCTTTCAAACTGTAGCCAAGAGCGATATTCTCATAAATATCTTTGATACAACAAATCCCTAAGGTTTCTAGCAGTGGGATTCATGTAAAAAAATAAACACAATCACATTCTTACACATCTGATCTCACCTCCCAAAGGCATTTAAAAAATCACAGATCAAGCCCCCAAGCATTTACTCTGAACAAACCCTTCCAGAATTTGGCAGTAGTTGCTTCAAACACTAATGAACCTATAGGTAAATTAAATATCCACCAGGACTTTTTTTCTAATTGCAAAACACCAAGGATGTTAGGATCTACTCTACCCGTGGGAATATTAGGTCTTGTATGTTAAAAACTGCTGAACAATGAAAACTTGTTACTTTGATCTTCACAAAGAAGAAAAGGTAAGAAAAAAAAAAGCTGTAAACTTCTGAGCGATTCTGTAAACATCATGAAAATACAGCTTCCAACACTTCCAGTATTCACTGAGGGACTTAGGAATGAAGCTGAAAGGCAGCTTCTGAGGGAATAATTTCTTTGCATTTTAATTTGATAGAAAGTAATGTCTGAATAGCGAGGTTCACCAATAAAGAAAAGCAAGGAGGAAAATTTACTACATAGCACAAAGTGAATTTAGACCAAAAAAAAAACCTAAAAACTTTAATTTTAATTTTTGATGCTGTCAGTATTTTGTGCTATTCATAGTATTACTCTAGAGTCTTCACATTCCTCCTGCCTTACATAGCAATAAAGGTAACAGAACCCCCATCCTGAGGACTGCCAACATAGCAAATATAACCTTACCATATGGTATTAAATAATTCCACACACATCATGATCTAATTAAACTAGTGGTAGAAGAACAACTGATGATACTGCAACACAACAAATATGCTACGGGTCTTTTTTTACATTCTTAGGGATTTTTCGTCTAGAAGAGTACAAAGAATTAGGTATGTTTTGTATTTCCAGAAGAAAATTTCCAAGACTCACCTAACATTCTATGCAAGGAAACCTGGATTCATCAGAGGGAATGTGTGATTCATTGCTCAGTACTTTAATATTCAGATAATATGTTAACTAAATTGGGATAAATCCTTCTTGTGCTGAGCCAGGCAGAAAGGCTTTTTCTGCATTGTATCATCTTGCTAGTATTTATATGGGGTAAAAAATATAATGCAGAAGTGCCTTTTCTTGAAACATAGTTCTAGTTATTAAGAATTTTTTTTTTTTTAAGTTGTGTCCATAGAAACATTATTTTTAAACTCTGGATTACAAGCAGCAGAAAATTAAAGTATCACATAAATTCAAAAAGTTGACAACTGCCACAGTTTAACTTTGAAGTCTTTAACCTGCTTAAAATCAAGCAGTTCTCAGATAAGCATTTCATTTTAGTTTTCCTCAGATAAGGATTAGGAATTCTTTTCCTGTGGTTCCTTGAAGAAGAAGGAGGAAGAAATGAGAGGGTGGCAAGTCTGGGAAGAGTGTTGGTTTTGTGCATATTTCTTTCACTTTGTCAGCTTGCAATGAAAGAACATTTTAACTTCTGCTGGGTAATTTACACCAACTTGCCAGCATCTGGCAGAAGGAGCCCACCATCTGAGTAGGAAACGTATGCACCAGGCATTCAAATGAATGTGACATATGAATTCTATGGAAAGTTATGCTAATTTCCTTAATGACTTCAAGATGGTCAGGAAGGAAAATACGTCTTATGTTTTGTCAGGTTTGCAATTAATTCAACACGCAAGACAAACAGTTCCCTCCCCTATCCTGCAGTCATCCCCACAGTTGTTCAGTTACTCATTGTAATAATTTTCTATACTGCTTTTTACCTCTGCAAGTTAATCCTATCCTATAAAAATGAATTTTCATGTCTGATTTTCCCACCAAATCATGAAAAAGCACTGATCTAACCCCATCCAAATCCTAGTATCCCCTCATTAGCCTCCTCATACCACAGCATTGATCCCCTTTCATCCTCCATAAATGAAAGTTTGTTCAGAGGTTTGTGCCACTGTTCACAGGAGGTTGTGAAGGGCATTGTACTACCAGAGAGAGCACTTCTCGACAGGAACCAAGGCCTTCTAAAGTTTTCCATGAGATTAAACAGTATGAGTCGAACCTCACATATTGTTATGGCAAAATGGTCTTGTAGGAAGCTGCTGTTGGCCTGATTACTGCCCTCGGTATGGGTAATATGCCGCCTTTTCCATAGGGCTTCTTTGGGTCACAGTGGGTGGTTTTCAACCTTACACAATGTCAAGAGAAAAGGAGCTTTAGGCACCTCATTTTGTACATAAAATAAACAAACTGAGCACATTTCAAAATCCCTCTGTGCTCTGTGCACACATTTCTGTCAGCTTTGGTCTCAAGAATGTTGCAAAATGCTTTATTATCAAAAAGGATAGAAAGGATGAAGCAGATTTTGTTTATTTTTTCCCCTCCTTGCCTTTCTGAAGAAACCGTTCAATAAACTTGCCAGTTCTGCCATTTTGTGTGATGCTTCAGCCAGCATGTTTTAATGGCATAACATCTATAACAGGTGAACTGCAGAGCATGGAGAGTTCTGTCAGAACTCATTAACCAGAAATCCTTTGGATATCCACAAAGAGTAAGTCAGGGTGACAAACCTCTTTCTCCGTTACTTTGGGGATAAGGCTAATCTTGAGTACTCAAGCTTTCTGTGATGACACTTCATAAAATAGTTAGTCAGCAAAGGAAGAAAGCATTATTATGATGATTATTCTCCAAAGAAATTAAAAAATAGTAGATAAAGAAAGAAATACATGTTTTTTCCAAAATATACCAGGGATATCCTAAGAGCACTGAATAGTAATCATACCACCCCATGTTCCCAGTGGAAAAAAGAAATTATTGCATATAGGTATGATGTTTCATTAACCCTATCAACAGCTAACATAATCCTAGAGATCTGTCAAACATAATAACACATATTCTTGCCTAGTGTTGGTTTACATGTGTGCAAGGCTTTCTTGAGTTTATTGAACAGAAAAATATAAAGATTTAAGAAAAGAAAAAGCCCTTACATTACACTGTGAAAGAGCAGGTTCTCTGGACTATAAAATCTGCAACAGTCGTGAATAAAACTGAATTAGAAGACATGAAATTCAGCTTTCTGTAACCTTTTTTTCACTTGAAATCATCACGAATATGACTTCTGATTTGACAAAATAAACATATACTGTTTGGAGAATTCCTTTAAATAATAAATTACCGCAGATCTTTAAGAAAAAAAAAAAGCAACCCTTACAGTTTTCCAAGATTAAAAGCTAACTAACTGCTGACTACCATAGAGGGCTCTGGGCTAATCAGCAGATGGTATGCAAGCTCACTCGCTACAAAGCACAGCACTGGAATTTTCTGCCAAACTAGCAAAGAGCTAGCAAATTTCTATGCAGACTAAGAATAAACTGCTTTTCCTTTGCGAACATAAAAGCGTGTATGAATGTTTTGTCAATTGCTTCAACATGCAAGACAAATTGCTGTACTCAGAAGAACACACATTCAAATTTAACCTGACCCTCTAGTACTCCTAATAATGTGGTCAATGGATTTTGTAAGATGGGTTGTGTGCCGTATCAAAGGAATCACAAAAGAAGCATATTATTTCCCTTAGAACAGATTTACAGGCATATAACAGAGTAAACTAGCCTACACTACAAATTTTAGCCTGTAACAAAATATTTATGTATGTCATTTATAACATACATACAACCCCACAGAGATACAATTAAGAGAGTCAATCTGTTGAAATAAACTCTTCTGGTTTGCAAAAAAAATAAAGTGTTGATAAAATTAAAATATTTCTTTCCTGAATAGTACTGAAACTTCTGTGTCCTCTATAAGCTTATTTAATTGTTCATTCTTTAGTTATAACATTGTTAGTTTGTAAAATCTTTTAATCTGGAGGGTTCCTAAGACCAGAGAGGCTTGCCACTGCTCTTGAAAGAATTTATTTCACAGTAGTAAGTGTTTAAATTCCAATGCTGTGATTCTGAATAATATTCTGAATATTTTTTAAAGCTTGGCAGTTCCAGGATCTTTTCTTTGGCTTTCTCAAGCATATTTCATCTATTTGTGAAAAGGGCCACTGATGTCAAAACAGTTAGTGATAAAATCAAATACAATACAGTGAATTAGTATGGCAATGGTTTTTTCTTGAACATTTTGAGATTTTAAAACATGAGGAATACTCTGTTACTGATGTGATACTTTTAATATTAGATTTTATTGACAATTCTAAATAGAAAGATATGTTTTCCTCAACATGCCCACATTAGTTTTTAATTAATCATAATTTAATTTAATGATGAGATGTGATCAGTGAGAGAATAAAACACCACACAGAACCAAAAAAAAATCACAAACGTTCAATATCAATTACGGCATAATTTTTTTTAGGAGCTGTTTTATCACTCCAGTATTTACATGACAGAGTCTATTTTTTTAAATCTTCAGTGGTTTACATTAAAAGTTAATTTATTTAAAAAAAAATAAGTTTCATTGGCTATTAATATTGGTCAGTCATGATGACAAAGTCTGGCTTAATACGTCATTGAATGACATGGTATCTGTTCTTTACTGCATCTGGCAGCATCTGTTCTTCCCTCTGTCACCACTAATGACAGAAATAAAGGTCTAACAACAATCCATGCATACTAGTAGCTTTGTTCCTAGACTCTCTCTTTTAGGGGACAGGAATTTTATTTTTATAATCTTTAACTAGCTAGACTGCAACATGGATCAACAGCAGTTCTGACTATATGCTACAGGCAATTTGCTGAAAAAAATAAAGATACTAAAAAAGGCTTCAACACTTTGTTTTACATCTCAGAGCCTTCCAAAGAATATAGATTTTTCTGTATTTGCTTTGCTTCTGTCAAATAACATCAGCAATCTGACATTCAAAGTGAAATTTTCTTGGTGATTTTTTTCTTTTGAAACACATAGCTATGAAGAAAAAACCACGCCTTTGGCTGTATTTAACTTGCTCTTGGCTGATGTAAATTAAGCAAGTAGGCCACTGAATCTTTAAAACTGAAGTTTTCCCAGCGCATTTTCTAAAGAACCTTAGAATAATTCAGGTGGAAAGGTATTTCTGGTATTTACTTTACTTAACCTCTTACTAAAAGCAGAACTAACTTCAAGGCTAGATAAGGTTAAGTTCACCAGTTCTGAATAATGTTTGACAAAATTACTAACCAGTTGTACTCAAAATACCAAAGTGGGTACTTCTTACATTTCTGGTTTTACTTTCACTGTACTTCACTATGAATGAAATTGCTTAAAGCTCACAAAAGGTTTGATCACAAAATTATTCTTCATTAACTTTCTTTTTCCATTATAACATTGTAGAACTCGCCAGAGGAAGACTACATCTTGGTTTTGGTTTTAGTTTAATAGTTATTATGCTGCTATAGCCTGTAAAAAGAAACATTGAATATTGTTTTAATAGTCAAAAAGCCAGCATATTCCATGTAAGAAATTATACCATCCCCACTAGGGAGGCTTGTATTTAAAGACATATTACCCTAACATAAAGTTCCTGGAGAAATATTTTAAAAATATGGATTTTGATTACAGAACAAAGTATTAGTTTAGGAAGGGAGCTGCTTTGCTCACAAGTATCTTTCCAGTTCTCTAATTTCATATTTATGGAAAAATTGGGGGAAAATCTTGATTATGCCTATATATCTACTGTCTGATAATGCAGACAATGCTGTCTGCATGGGGAATCCAGCCAGGCTGACCTATAAGCATTAATGAGAGAAACAAAGGAAAGACATCATACAGACTAACTTGTTCCCACTGTAGTAGAACTGTAGATTAGGACTGGGGCTACCTCGATGACTTATACTGAACTAGCATAAGTGTGTGCTATCATTAATTAATTTCCTCAATAAAGCAAGGAACTTGCTTTCTTCTCTTGAAATCAACAGCACTTCTTAATTAATTTAATTGAAGATAGTCTTAAAACTCTGATCTTGAGCTATATTTCCTCTGCTGAGAAACATGTCAGAGGATAAAAAATTGACTGAAGATTTCAGTGACATGACTGTCAGAAAGACAGTGTATTTTGAATCTGAGGAATTAAAAGCCATAAATAAGAAAAAGTCAGTATTAGTGGAATTTTTCTCACATTTGATATTTACTTTTTTTATCTTCTACTCAGATATCATTCAAAAATTCTGCTTCAATTCTGTGGTATCCTAAAAAATAAAAAAAAAATAATAATGCTACATGAGAGATACAAAATTATCATTTTACAGCCTCATTGAGGACTGTAGACCTATATTTGAAGCAAGAAAACAACTCAATATGGGAAAAGCAAGCTTATAGGAAATTAATACCAGGAAATGTTGATAAACTTAGTGCGTCGTCATGACTCATAGAAGATTTGTTGCCTACCAGATGCCAGTGCAGGAAAAAAAACCTCATCATATTAAAAGAAGACAAGTTACTGAGAAGGTCTGGAAGGAAGCCATGGTCATCATAATCTATATTGGATCTAGTGATATAAGCAGAACTAAATGGAGAGCCTGTAAAACAGGTTTCAACAGTTTATTAGCTGTACAGATGAGATCAAATGCCAGTGTTCTGAGAAATGAGACTGGTGCCACACTCAGGGAGAAGCAAAGAATGGCAGACCAATATCTCACACAGTTCAGAAACAACACAGATAGACACAGATTGCTTCCAGAGCAAATGAACCTTATCCAGATAATTTAACATTGATTATCAATATTGCTGCTACAGATAAAACATGAAGACATCACTTGCCTAAAACATTATTAACTTTTAAATGGAGTGACAAACCAGTTGAGATAAATAGGGTGTATGGTAGGTTCTAGTCTAAAAAAAAAGAAAGGGGGGGGGGGGGGGGAGAAAAAAAAGTTATTTTAAAGAGGTTACGTTAATGCTAAGCAGAAGTGCAAAGAGAAAGATGACAGTTTTCCTGCTTTTTGCAAGTATATTTTAAGCATGGATTTGAGGACTGAAAGGGTAGTTATTTTTCAACATGGAAGAAAATGTTGTACACCTAAGAGCAACATAAAGTCCTAAACACGAGGTCATAAATGCCTAAAAAGGACAAGCCAATTGTGACAGAACAATGTTTGGAAGATGCAGAGTAAGAAGAGTATGGAAGTATCAAATGTAGAAAGAGGTACACAATGAAAGATTTTCACCCTCTAATCTGCATATATAACAGCAGCCTTTGTGTGCTGTTGAAGACACCTTTAAGTACCTCATCCCCACTGTCTTCACACAGCTCTCAGAAACTCTATCCAAGTTTGCTAAAAGGCAGCAAACTTGTTTCAGCTGTCTGACACTGCTGAATTTCTCATGGACAAACATCCATGTCCTTTGGATGAAGACAACTTATTAAGCATCTTGCTTCAAGGTGGTACCAAAAGGAGAGCACTCGATACAGCTGGGGGTATTAAAAGAAAACGTGTGCAGTCTTATATTCAGGCAGAAAACTGAATTCTTCATAAATTTTTCAATCTGCAGTTAGAGACTTCTTTAGACCCTGAGCAGATGTTCTTGATGGTTGAGACTCTTCATACAGCTTAAATAATTTGATTCATAATAAGCTGCCACAGCATGTTTTATTCAGTTGTCATATAAGACGGTAGAAAAGAAAGGAGACCAAAACCATACCTCAATAAAAGATATAAGCACATTCTTAAGCGCATCTGATGAACAATAAAGAACTTTAAAAATACTATAAGCATATTTAGACATAAATTTCTACTTATATCCCACCCTCAGAAAAATTATCCATAATTAGTAATCACAGTTCTCAAGGTTCCTATAATTTTTTTTTAATTCTGTCATGCTATTCAGTGGACCAATTATCAGGTACACTACACAAAAACTTTTTTAACTGCTATGGATTTCTCCCTCCAAATCCAAAAGAATGTTTTTGAAACTGTTAAAATATATTTTACCAATGTGACTGCATGGCATTATTTAAGTTTCTTCAGGTACACTCAATAAACTTTCTCCATAGCCTTCCCACAACTTCTTACAACACCAAGCTTTACCTATGACTGGTCTGTATGAAAATTTAGTAATGTCCATTTGTGTTTACTTGTAATAGCAGACAGCTAACTACAGTAAGTCCACATAGGTATTTGCACACAGGTAAAGAGTTTGTCCACATTTACCATCCATTCATCCTTTTGGTATACTCACAAAGCCAAGTGGATCCTACTGTGCTTATTAGAGGAAATATGAACACCATGCATGGGTCTGGTGTGAGCTGGCTCTTTCTTGAGCTTCTTTCATTCACCTTGTGATAAAACTTTGTGCTGAACTATGATGTCATATATGGTGATATAACCTTTCTGAATGTAATAAAAAAAAATTCTGCAAATACAAGTGGTGCTTTAACAGCATACCTTGCTTGCAAAAGTGCTCTTGAAAGCAGAATTTGTTAATAGTTCACTAATTGGCATAGGAACATGATGAAAACAGACAAGTACTTAGGAATAAGGAGGAAGATTTACATCTGGAAGCAGCAGAAGTGATGACACACTGCCCTCAGCCACTCCTACTTGTTCAAAGATCTCCAGTTTTGACATTTGGGAGGTATCACAGCGTACCCAGAAGGAAAATGCTGTGTTGCTTTACAAGGTACAGGCACCTATGACCCACAATTCAGAGGCTTAAATATGCAGAGCATAATGCATATTGGTTTTATTGTTAATGGGCCAAGAGGCTCTGCATCAGAACATGACAAAAAAAAAGAAAGTTGCAAGAGATGTGACATCCAGAGACATCTCAAATTGATCTGACAATTCTTACTTGCCAGGAAATTAATGGAAAATCCCCTCTTCTGAAGGAAAATATACTCTGTCTGAAGATTTCCTCCATTCCTCAGTGCCCCATCCAATCCTCTTCCTCTGAAAGGAGGGCTAACACAATGAAAAGAGCAGGTGACACCATTTCCCTTAAAGTCATAACTTGGTAGTTTACCACTTAAGAGTGTGACTGCCCCGGAGCCAACATGACAGTAGAGGTGTAAACTGGAGCAGCAGCACAGAGCCAGAAAAGAACCAACAACAAAAAAGTGCAAGGAAGGAGACTCTGCAAGTGGTTTAGGTAAATCAACTGGATTTCCTACCTGCAGATCGACAAAAACTCAGGATTTAATATAAAAGAAAAGTTTTAAAAGATTAAATATTTTCTCTGATCAATGTGCAAAAAATTTACTGCCTAGATATCATTGAAATTGCAATCTCAAGAGTTGTTGTGGGAAATTACATTCAACGACTGTATGAAGCTGAGAAAAGAATAAAATGTGGGAAATAAACTTTGCTAATATTTTAGTGCATATTTCAGCATAACCATAATAATCAAATTGTCATTCATTCTTAATTAATATATAGTGGTGAATTAAGAGATTTGCTTTTTGCAATTAACAAGGGAAAAAAAAATTCTGATACTTTTTGCTTCTTTCTTCCATGCAATCAATGTCTTTGTTCATAGTACAAAAAAATTTTACTTCAATGAAATTTCACTGAAAAAAGAGTTAAAGGTAAATTTACTAAACTGGATAGTCTTTTGTCTAGGTTATGAATTCAGAGAGCTAGATAAAGAAACTACTACCCAATGCCTCACTGGTTCCTGTGTTTCAAAAGATTAACCGTTCAGAAATCAATTTTTAAAGTGAAAGGAGTCGAATGAACTTGGTGACATTGCTCATCTCCTTCATTATTTTCCCACTTGTTATCTAATGTATTGTAGAAAGTACTGCAGAGGAAAGCAATTTTAGGTTTTGTCCTAACCGTGCCTTGTTCAATCATGATAATTCAGCAATTTGCACAAAAGGAAGTAGAGGAGAAATTCTGGTTTATATAAAATTTTAGAAATATCAGCTTTGTCACTGGTACTGTGACACATTTGCATCCACAGTTATTTTTCCATTCTGTCAGTAGAGGAATGAGTTTTGCTCCTACTGGTCAGAATAAATGACTTTCCACAAGAGATCATCTCTTTCCACAATGTTCAGGCTGGTTACACAAAAAGTGGTGCGATGTCAGCAGACCAGATAGAAACTGCATTTTGTCCTGTGTTAATCTCAAAACATACTCAAAATTTCCACTGACTTCCTTGTCACTTTGCCACTGTATGCATGAGAGCAGAAAGGAAAAAAAATTGTCAGTAAGAAGAATATACTGTAGGGTATAATCAGGGAAGTGTGAGAAGTCTTTTTAAGTGACATAAAAGGCAATTATTAGGAGGAAGGACCACAGAAAATTGTGCTACTCCCAAGTTCATACAGTCCGGTAACAGAAGTGCTGATGTCTCGCTATGTCTTATTAAGTCATCACAAATCACTGTACCGAGTAACAACACAAGAAACATTGGGTTCACCTCACTTTTGTGACTGCAGTGTGCTGTTCTGAGGCTGCTCTGCCCCAGGAAAGCACCATGTGGGTGTTGTACAGTAAAGCTGCCAAGCAGACAGAGAATCAACTAGCTGAACTTTTTAGAGTACATCTGGTGAGTTATTCAAATTCAGTCCAGATACTAACAGAGCAGCAAAGAAACACTGCATTTAAACCCACAATGCACATTATTTATTAATTATATATTTGCAGACGTTAATAGGCTTTGTGTGTATGCAACTTACCTTCTGAAATTAGGCAGAGATATTCAGGTATAGCAAATGCTTTGTTATTCACGTCCAGCAGATAAAAGCTACTTCACACAGTTGGAAGATGATGACTCCAGCATAACAGCTCTAATTACAAAGTCCAAAGCTAATACAGCTGAGCCCTACCTCTCTTCAGTAGTCCATTGCAAATTATTTTGGAACAGGACATGGGTTTTTGTTTCATATTAATCAATCCTACATTTTTATTACCCCCTTGTGATACAGAATACACAAGCTGTCCTGCTTTGTGGGAGATGAAACAAAGTGAGAACTCACAACTTCAAAATTTTTCCCAGCCTTTCCACATATGTTAGCTCCGAGGGAGCACTCAACATTTCAAAGGCATATACAACTCAGAGTACAGTCTGTGAAACACTGTATTTGGAAATGGAATTTTCTTGTGCATAGTGCAAACACCTCACTCATATGCCATGAGATATAACAAATAACTATGATGACAAAACATTAGAAGATAACCCCACAAAGCAGAACATTTACATAAGTATAATTTACAGTAGAATTTAGTCTCAGGAATTATTATGTCATTAACCTAGACACTGAGCATAACATCTGTCTTCTGTGGCAATCAGACTTCTACACAAGAAATACAATTCTCATAAAGTATCCTACTGACATACATTTAACAAACAGTATTGTGTTTAACAGTTACATCAATGACCTTCAAAAAGCACCATTTGCATGCACATGATAAACTGAGTCAAGTCATAATTTATTTAGTCATGGTCATATGTTATGTTACTAGAGCTTACTGGGGTCTCATCAACAAAACAATCATTTGTCTGAAAAACGTTGCCCATATTTCAGATATAGAAGTTATGACAAAACCTATTATTGTGGAAGGACTTTCAGGTTCTCATTTTTACTTGACTTAGCAAAGGGATCTCAAGCAGGGTCTCAGTTCAAAGTGCAGGGAGGATGGTTACTCAAACATTCAGTTCTAATTCAGTTCTAACTTCTAGCAAGAAATATTTAATATTGGTCTCTCTTTCCTTTATAATATTCAGTTTAAAAGATCTAAACTAGGTCACATGGGAAAAATCACTTCCTTATGCTCTACCCTACATTATTCGCTCAGTGGAGAGCAACTTTTGATGGTACTCGAAGATCTACCAGATTTGAAAATCCTTGAGTTTCAGATAATCCCCCAAAATAGCTGCAGTTTGAAAGAAAGAACAAGATAGTCAATCACCTATTTTCTGACTGCAAATGGGTGCAGCTACACATGACACAGGGATACTTTTAAGGAGAAAATAAGAAATATGCTGCTATACTGCTAGTTTGAGCCTCTCCAGAATATAAATGCTGAAGCATAATTGAAGCTCTTTGATACTAATTTCAGCATTGCTTAATTACTAATGCTTTCATTATCATGGATTAAAGTGGAAAAATGAATTGCAGAAAAACACTTTCTATCATTAGCAAACTTGTTGTGCTAATAATAACTATAACACAATTTCTCCTTAACCAAAGATAGCAATGACATTAGATTGTGTTTATTTGATTTTATAAAGAATGCATTTTTGGATAACCATATTGCACCTTTAATCAATTAGGAAATCAATCTTTCTTTATGCATTTCCATAGCTCCTACTAACAGTAGTAGTACTTTTCCTAAACCTGAATACCAAACAGTGCCAAAACCTGTAGTCCTGCCACTTAAAGACAAAATTAATTATGTTATTCAATGTTATGGGGACGTTGTTTGTTTGATTGTTTTATTTTTATGGAAATGAGCAACATCTCAAAAACAGAAAAGCACTCACATCCAACATACTTTGGCAACATATCAATGTTATTCTCCACTCTTAAACCCAGGACAAAGCACAGATTATAATAATAATAATATGAAGTTCTATCTAAGGATTATTGTTTTGCATATCCTTCTGCAGGTGGGGCAGGAAGCAACTCATGGCACAAAGTATTGAGCAACATGTGTGATCTGGAGAAAGTAAGTTTGAAAGTCCTAAGTACATGATATTAAGACAATCATTTCTCTGACAGAAACAGATAGAACAATGCCGTACAGCTCTACACAAAGTTGGTACAGCAAAGTTGAGTACTACCTGTTATGCAACTAAGAAAATTACAACATAGTAATCTGTATTCTCTTGTCAGGGACCATCATTTGCTTTCACTATCTAATCTGCTTTAATACACAAAACCACAAATGTGTTTTTCTTTGAGGTGCACAATTCATTCTGATGATAGGAAAATAATGTCACCTACTGCAAAATGCTCAAAGCTGCCAATGAAGTCAATTACAATCAAAATAACCTTTGTTCCATCTCTGTTTCACTTCAGTCAAGCTAAAGTGAAATGAATTTGGGAATGTATTTGTTCTGTGTAATGTATTTGTTTCAATTTATTTCACAGCCACCTTATATTCATTAAAAGCAAACACACCCCTAACAAGTATAACCTTTCTAGTAGACTGAAATATGGAATATCACTGATTATGCTGAAAACCATCAAAATGCAAATGAAATGAGAAAGAATATGAATAAACATCATCATGTAAACAAAATATAAAACGAAAACCCTTGTAAGAACACAGATAGTACACATTTAGCTTTTTGCCAGATGCTCATGCTAGGGATGACCTCAAGCACTCTGAAGTCACCAAAAGCCTTTGCCTTAACTTCAAAGAATTTGTTATCTGTATAAAAAACATTTAAACTCATATATATTGATGTTAGTGCACATTGCTGCAATTCTCAGATTAAAACATGGCAAAGGAATATATATTATAATGCTTACCATTATCACTTTTGAGATTTCCATTGCTTAGCTGTTTTAACCTCTTCTGATGGGATTTGCCATTGTAGTGGATTTGTGCCTGAGCAGCAGAGTTCAGCTGAATGTTACAAACACTACACAAAGTGAAATTGGTGTGTTTCTTTTCTCTCTCCTTCTTTTCTTCAGTGCCCTCAGGTGCTAAATCTTTCTCACCTTCCCTGTCTGGGATAGATGAGAAATCTGAATTGTATGACTGGTTATCAACTGGTAAATCGGGGCTCCATGGCTTCTTCATATTTTCTGGGATGGGAAAAAACATAAGAGAGAAAATTGATGAGTAATACAAAATAATACACACAAGATAGCTGTATCTGCAAACCACTAAAAGGTAGAAAATATTTTTTGCATTTTATATTTCAACACTATATTTCCACTCACATATTTTGCTTTCTCTACATGTTTTTAGTTCTGCTGTGTAACTTAACTTCACAGCCACGTGCCCAAAGCTGAGCCCATCAGGCATGGGTGCAGCCCCTCTGTGATAAATTATTTAAGAAAGGCTAAAAACACGGTGCAGCAGCTGAAAAAATGTGACAGAAACAGTCCTGCAGCCAGTGGAAAAAAAAGGGGGAGGAGGTACAATTAACAGAAGAAAAAATACCCTCCCTTATATATTAGTTCAGTAAGCTTAAATGCACAGACCTCACCCTTGAGTTTATTATTTAGCAACCCCAGTCACCTCCTCTCCACTTCCTATGAATGCTTTCAAGCACAAATCTAATAATTTCATAATTTTTCTCATTTAAAGTAGTTCAAAGACAAATAAACACGTTGTATTATTTTCTTATCTTAGCCTCCCAGGGTTATAATTGAAGGATAGTTAACTTAGATTCAGCTAATACCAGACAGTAACAGCTACAGAAATGAGAAGATAATCCCATCTGCAGAACTTCAAGTGAAACCAATGTAAACAAGAGCTTCTGTGATTAAAAGCGAGCAGAAATGGCAGAGGAGAAGGAATGCTCTGCACACTGCAAACCTAATTTACTATTCAAAGAGTGCAAAATGTTATACCAACTTAGCATTTTGATGAGACCTTTCTATACCATATAAATGTTTAAAGTGCTTGTTCTCCTAGACTTAGTGAATAAATGAAGGTCTAGACGAAGAATCTAATCTATACTTCGAGTGAAAAAATTACTACAGCCTTAAATAGGATGATACTATTTGGTGTCTAACTGACAAATCAGTCAACCTAGAAACAAAAAAGATTATTAAAGCAACACAAGAAAATGGGCTACAGATATCTTTAATGTCAGACCCAGACAAGGTTCAGTATAAAAAACCAAGTCTAAACAAGCCTTCAGATTTGGGTCTGATAACACCAAAATACTGCAAAGCATTCTTCAGATAGCTTCAAATGATTTAAATTTCATCAACTAAACTTTTTGTCAGACCTTCCAAGGATTTAAAGACACTTATTGCTTTCTGATCAAATCATAAAGACAACTTTATCTAAAGATTCAAATATAAAATCTTTCAATGCTCAAATGAGTTTCAATTTCAGTTTTCTGATTTGTTTGCTATCTAATTAACATTGTGTTCTTTTATGCTAATAAAGCCCATTTCATTTAAGAAAGTACAGACACAGGTCTGAGAAGAGCTCTGCATTTGCTGTAGATTAAAACTCACTCCACTAGTTCTGTCAGTATTATTTCAGCTTTTGTGTATAGTCAACTCTTATCTAGGATTGTAGCTGTTGAAAGCAAGCAGTGAGAAAGCAGGCTAAATAATTCTTTCCAAAGAAAAATTAAAGAGGAAAAGAAAGTCAGCATAAAAGTAGTTATTTATTAAAAGCAAGGTTATTATACCAACAGTGATGACAAGAACTTTTACAGACAAACCAAAACTCTCCCCTGTGAGACTCTGGAAGCTTAGCAGAAAACCTGCGTTTTTTCAATAGCAGATCTATAACATATTTTTCCTAATGGAAGGAGGAGGTTTCTCCTGAGGAAGTCTACCAACCTCTCAGCCTTCTGGACTTTGCTGGGGATACTGTTCACGCCAAAGATTCATCTGTCTAAAATATTTTTAAATTAATAAATTCAGTCTTTAATCAAAGCAGTACAAGAATTAAAATGCTAACACAATAGCACTAGTTTTACTGAATTGCTCTAGATGATAGTAACTTTTCAGTAATCCCAGTTTATATACGTGCTGTACATTAATATGTATGTAATCTTTTGCATTGAAAGCATTCCCCACTAGAGAGCAGTATGAATTAAAAATTACAGTATACCTCTAGACCTATAGTGCTAACCATATAGTGCTAACCATGAGATTACTGCAATAAAACAGATTTTCCAACCAAGACATAAAACTTTGTAAGCAAATATAATCTAGTAAAGTAAACGCTGTACACTATCTGCACATATGTCTAATTCCTTTTGAAACGTTTACACAGATAGGCTGGGAGCTTAATAAAGTGAATTAGCATGTTATTACATCCCTCTAATATTCCAGTCAACACAGCCTAATCCATGAGAATCTTATTTTTGGCATATAGCATCTGTCTTGCATTCTAATCTCATTCCAGAAAACAAATTACAAAATGCACGCTTGACAAAGGCACAATAAAATGATAACAGAAATTCTACTGTGGAAAAAAGTGATTTGAGCATCTACCATGTGCTTTCATTAGAAAGCTGTGATGGCATTAAAGCTGCAAAACTGAGTCTAGGTAACAATTAGGAAACCAGAAGTTTCGGAAATACATTTTATACTACAGTCCATTTCCTTTACAGGTATACAGTGATTTCTGAATATATGATGGAACTGCTAAAGGACTAAGGTGAAATATTACACACCTGTGCAAACCACTTGCTGTAAATTAAGCATTACACAGCAGTAATCAGTATCTTGATTGGACACAAATTGATTGGTTTGAGAAAAAAAATTCCAAACATGAAGACAAAAAAAATTTATAAAAACAGAAATAGTTTAGGATTAAAACATCCTGAGTAATTTTTATAATATTTCTAAATGGACAAGTAAATAAAGATATCAAGGGATAAAGAAGGGGGAGATATCTGAGTATAATTTGCTGACATACTTTTAAAATACAATTTACCACTCCAACTATTCTTTTTAAAGAAATGCAGAAAAAAATAAATCATAATCATAAAATCTTCTAAAGATCCACCACTGTTTAAACCCACACGGATGCAGTCTACCTCACGAGAGCAGCAGGTGTTCAGCTCATGCATGTATCATTGCATACTTCTGTTTTCTGGAATGAAATGTTTAGGCAGCAATTTTGATTGATGAAGGCAAGGAAAAAAATGCTTAGTTTATCCCACTGGAAAATTGCACTGAATATGTTTAAAAGAAAACATTATAATCTTCATTTGAAAAGCAATTTTTAATTGCTGTCAGTGTCTTATTGGTTTGATCCTATGTGAAAATAGATAGGCTTTAAATGAAAACCCTCTTTCCCTATCATCATATTATAGAGTTCATCTTGACTGTACCAGCTACGTATCTTTTAAAATCATGAGTTTTGTAGATAACCTTCCCCCTCCCCCTAAAAGTAAGACAGCTTCTCAATTTTAGGGGCCCTAATGAAGCCTGTAGTGAACTAGAAATGCGACCAACATCTCAAAATTTCAAGCCAATTTAAATAGCACTCTGGATAAATGCCTACATTTATTTTCCCTGGGGCTCTGAACTCAATTTTGGCTCAGTGTTGCTTACCAGTAAAATGAACTTTGCATGACATTATAGCTTTGTGAAGTAGAAAACTGTCCCATGTGGAAAACCAACACAGCTACAATTTGTGGTGTTTGCTGGCTTAGATAACAAAGCTACTGCCTGGGGATTTCTCTTCTTAAATGTGCTTGAATGTAAGGGATTAGAAATCACATCCTTCCCATGAAAAAATCCTTACCTTTTTTGCTGCAAACCAATGGCATGCTTTCTATTCAAGAGTATTGAAAGGAAAATTTGCTCATTTGTACTACAACTAATTGTTCTGTTACCAAACTCTCTTACCATCATAGAACTATACCAGTCACCGTGACTTTGACTCTGTGTACATAATACTCAAATGTGTTGGGTACATTCAAGAAGCCAGTAGAGGATATGAATCTTAGAGTAAGAGACCACAATGCATTTAAGTCAACTGCATTGAATGCAGACCTCTTGTCATGGATGAATGACCAGTTTAGCCTGGAAAGAGAAGGTTTCAGGGGAACCTTGGAGAAACCTTCCAGCACCTGAAGGGGGGCTTAGAAGGAGGCTCGAGAGGGCCTTTTCACAAGAGCCTGTAGTGACAGGAAAAGGGGGAATGTTACTTAAGCTGAAGAAGCACATTTTTAAATTAGATATTGGGGAACATTTCCTTATTATAAGTGTGGTGAGGCACTGGAACAGGTTGCCCAGAAAGACTGTGGTCTCCCCATCCCTGGAGACATTCAAGGCCAGGCTGGTTGGGGCTTTGCTTAACTTGGTCTAATGAAAGGTTTCCTGCCTATGGCAGGATGGTTACAACTAGGTGATCTTTAGGATTCCTTCCAACCCAAATCTTCCTATGATTCTGCAGATCTTAAAGAATATCTCCTTGTCTACTTCCCAACAGGCTGTTATAACAAATACATTCCTGTACAAGATGAAGGATAGAAAATATGGACAGGGTATTAAGGACAAAAGTTCACTAATTACAATATTCAGGAATTTTTAATATTTTTTTTCAAAACTGTGAAAGACGTTTAAGTAGCAACTATCAAAGATGCAGATGTTTGCATTTCAGCTACTCATCCCTAGACTCTGCAATTACTGCAGAGTCACCAAGAAGGCCTATGGAGAGTCATCTCACTACGAAACAGACTAAATCATAAACTCTAGTGTTTTGTTCTCAGAAACAAGTATTCCTCTTCCTTTGCAGATGTCTGTGCTGTAGATGTAAAGTTAGACAGGATGAAACTTGCTCTACCTGTCATAATAGCTCTCCAAACGTTAAAAGGACTGAATTTTGCAGGTATTAATGATAATACTCAGTTTTGAGATATCAACTGATAACAACAGATATTAGCTTCTTTGAAGAAATTATTGTTAGTGTAATGTTGAAAAAAGAAAAAGAAAAAAAAAGAGAAAAAAAGAGAAAGATTGATCACTTATCAACAGCCTCTCTCAAATCATCACCTTGTCAGTTTTCACATATTAGGGGAACGTTACTGGCATGCTACACAAAAAAACACCTCTGGTAATAAATGGACTCTTCATATCTTTTAAACATCATAAATTTGGTGCTCTGTCTTTCAGGTGATGGGACATTACCAGCTGATGAAAGCCATGGTAGCAGGGTCATCTTTGCATCAGCATTTAAGAATCTCTTTCACACTGTGAGCCAATCTTTGTGACAGGAGCCTTCCGAAAACTGGTATCTCTATGCTAAGGTCTTCCTGTTTACCCATTATGCTACTTGAAACTCCCTGCTGCATTGGGTACTTGTGATGCCTTTACCAAAAAGACAGTTATGGCTAACTTGCCTTTGCAACCTTTAATTGACCTCACTGGATAAAATGTTGGGTCTAGAAATTTGTTCCTGGGAGAGGTTTAAAATGACCATATTGCCATCTATTTTATATATGGAGGGGGAGGGGAGTAGGGCAGCCTGGGGGAAGGATCACCAATACAAAAATAAAGTAGCTTTTGCTGCTTCAACCCCCATTATCACTGGATGATGTGATCCCAACTCTGTAGGTTCTGTTTTTGATCACGGTTGCACCTGCTCCTGTTTTTGAGCCCAGAGCGATTTAGGTCATGAATGGTCTATTTTGCACATCACTGCTGTGGCAGTTACAAACATACAGTGAGAAGGACTAACAACAGCAAAGCCTTGAAAGGTCACTCACGGTGAAAGCACTGCATCTCTGAAACACAGTTCCCTCCCAAATGACCCGAGTAACCTTCAGGATACGCTGCAGGACTCATCTGTTTTCTCTGGATGGATGAACGAACATCATTTCAGTGGAAGAGCTACTGTGGAATGGGAATCTACTGGAATCTGAAATGCTTTTTAGAAAACAATTGATTTTTCAACACCTTCTTTATTCTGAGCCTTTTAGATTAAATTTAAATACAAAATGGTATATAATAAAATTTGATGTGAAAATCTGGAGAATATTAGGTAATTTTACACTGTTGGGAGGCCTTTCTACTAAGAGTTTTAAGACTGCAAGAATAATCACTTGCTTCTAAAAAGCAAGGAAGAGTTTGTCAGGTCATACACCTAAGAGCTAAATTGCTAGTCAGTGATAAAACTGTAGATAAAAGTCAGTATTTTTTCTTGCTGTCTGCCTCATACAGTGCAGATGACATCACATTTGAAGCAACTATTTACCAAATTTTCTCTATAAAAATTCCACACAATATACAGTAGAAGAGGTATCTTAGGAGGAAAAAAAAAAGATAAGTCAGGGAGAGAAACATCTTATTTTCTTGTTTATTGTTTCTCCATATCCTTCCAGCTCCTCCCGATCTGATGGCTGCTGCTAGCTGTTATACCACTTCAATCATCCATGTAAGTAATAAGAAAATCATAATCATCATCATCTCAGGTGATTTTTGTGAAGTTTAAGAGGAAAATAATCTCTTAAACAAAAAGTGCATCAAGTGAAAGAAATAAAGTCAGGTTTTCCTCACATGTTGGAATGAGGTAAAATGAGATTGAGTCTATGTCCTGAGACTTCCTAAGAAATACATCTCTGCAAACTGAATTCTATAAGAATATATATTTATCCATTTGAAATAGGCTCATTTTATATTTGTATATCTTGAGCAATAGCACAGAAAATAAAAGCCTGGGCTTTTGTTTGGCTCTGCTGAGAGAGTACTTAAATCTTTCGGGAAAGGCTGCATTTCAATACTGCAGCAAATGAGCAAACCCTGGCATATATCCCATCACAGCCACATGCACCACGAGATCCTAAAAGAACTTATAGATGGACTAAACAGAAAAAGTTCATAATTTCTTGGTTCAGCAGTTCCCTTGTGCCAGAAGCAACCAACAGACATCTCATAGCCTCAGAATATACTGCAGTCAGTTTTTTAATTGAGTTCTATAAAAAGAACTAAGCACTAATCAACACCATATGTTATTCAATTAGCTAGTAATACATATCTATTTCTCAAGCCTGTGCTAACATAATGGAGCACTTTGGGTGGTTTGGAACTATTTAAAGGACAAGTAATTAATTTGCAAACATTAGCTTCTAAAATCTGAGAAGCACTACTGTGATGACTTAAAAGCCATGAAAACTCCCTCATTTACTTTGTATTCAATCTGTTTTCAGAAATGGTCCTTTTGAAAACAAAGATTTTTGCATAAAATAGGGCCAAATAAATACACGAGTTCAGCTGCGTGTCTGGTACCCAGGTCCCAAGGGATGCTCTTCCCATGCAGGTAAGGGGGAACAGTTTGAGTTTCATCATCTCCCTCTCCACCAGCAGTATATTATGGTACAGACCTCATACATGAGGCAGTAATTAACGTGGTAAATGGCATAGATTAGCAAAGCTATGAGGGCTCTGCTTACCAAGGAAATTTGTTGCTGTCAAGCAACCTGAAGTGCGTTATTTTTTCCATATTCTTGATTTCCACATTTGGAAATTGTACTCACAGCTTCAAAACTCCTGTCAACAGCACTCAGAGTTGACTGGGCTCAAAAAGAAGGGACAGAAACATCCGATTGTAATTCAGACTGTCTCTGCTAGACAAAACCTTGTTTTTAGCAATGTTTCTGAGAAGATAGGTGGTCAGTACAAATTTTAAAGGGAAGGAGAAAAATAGAATAAGGAATTAGAATCATAAAATCATTTAGGTTGGAAAAGATCTTTAAGATCATCAAGTCCAAGCATTAACCCTGCACTGCCAAGCCACCACTAACCATGTCCCTAATTGCCAAATTCACAAATCTTTTAAATAACTCCAGGGACGGTAACTCCACCACTTCCCTGGGCAGCCTGTTCCAATGCTGGACAGCCCTTTCAGTGAAAAAATTTTTCCTAATATACAATCTAAACCTCTGCTGGCACAACTTAAGGACATCTGTCACTTGTTACTTGGGAGAAGAGAAGAATCCTCACCTCGCTATATCCTCCTTACAGGTAATTGTAGAGAGTAATAATGTCCCCCCTTATTCTCCTTTTCTCCAAGCTGAATAATCCCAGCTCCCTCAGCTGCTCCTCAACAGACTTATGCTCCTTCACCAGCTTTGTTGACCTTCTCTGGACACACTCCAGCACCTTAATGCCTTTTTTATAGCAGAGGGAACCCAACGTGAACACAGGATTTGAGGTATGGCCTCACCAGTACTGGGTACAGGAGGATGATCACTTCCCTACTCCTGCTGGCCTCACTGTTTCTGATACAAGAATATTACTTTTGATTTCATAGACAAAAATCCCTTCTTTCAGTCTCTCTGGATTAACTCCCAGATGTGAAATCAGCCTACAACCTGCCATCCAGATATTCTATAAGTGCCATTTTCCACCTTAAATATCTTTAGTTTTCCTAAATATTCAGTCAAATTTTTACCTCAGCAAAAAGCAAGAGTGTGAACAGCTGTTTGGGCAAAATGAGCAACTCGTTTTTGCAGACAAGTAAGTTCCATTTTTAACACTCCAACACAATCACTAACTACCACTGGATCCAAGTAGACAATTTTTAAAATTAAGTTTCAGTTAGTGTTTGTGACTAGTTTCTTGGCAGGTTGTCTGTGTAGACACACAGTCACCTTTTATTTTCTTTTGAGGTTAAGTATTTTAGCAATATGCTGATGAAAATAAATCTACAAAACGAAACAGAAAAAGAATTAAAAGGCAAGTCACATGAATAAATTCTGTGGGAATTCTTTTTTTCTTTAAACAAATAAACAAATAACCACCACTTCCCCCAAAAAAAACAATGTTACAGAACAAAGAATGATTGTTTTCAGAAAAGCAGTTCAAGCCCTAAAATCTTTGCTATGCACAAAAAAATGCAGCCATCAGACATGAAATAAAATAAACTGGCAATAAATGTAGTGATGCTGAGGAAGAAGAAATTAAAGGCTAAAAGCCAGGGATAATCAAAATTCTAATTTTTTTTCTTTTCAATTCAGCAGGAGTGTCAAAAGTCTGTGTTTCTTTTCCTTTTTTTTAATATAAGAAATTTTAGAAATTATTGTTTTCTTGTAGTTTGAAAGAAAATTTCTAAGTATTTCTAGAATTCTATGATTAGATTTCTCAAAACCCTCTGTGGTCTGAGGAAACACCAACGTTTACCACATAAAAAAACAATTAGATGCCAAAAGTTAGAAGTCTCCCCCTCCTTTTGGTTATACTTTAGTTTCAGGGAACTACTGTGTTGATATTTTGAAATAAAAGATCTTTAAAACACAAGAAACTTAGAAGACCCAGAGTAATGTTAGTGCTTCAAACAGTTATCTTGAGGAAGAAATTTCCAGATCAAACAAATGATTTTACTTTTGCCTTCTACAAACAACTTTGTTAAAAAAAAAAAACCTTGAGGAATTAGCACCTATGCACCTATGTTGTATTTTCACAAAAGGAAACTTTTTTTTCATATTATCTTCTCATTATAAAACATTCAGGTAGTTCCGGCAGCATTTACAGCTAAAGGGTTTTCTTTGGGCTTTTATTTTTTTGCTATGTTATTGCTTCATTACACCCACTGGGCCATTTAATGTTGAATTTAATGGAGAGTAGATCATTTTCCAAGCAATACAAACATATCAAGGTGAAAGTCTGTTGTGTTTGGAAAGGTTAGCAGATGTTTTTGCACATTTATGTGAAAGTTATTGTCGTTGATCTTAATCTTCAACCTTTGGATTGCCGTTTCTTTAAAAAAGAGGATGCATTTGGTAGTATATTCATGGCAATATGAATATAATTTCTGCTAGTTTACAGTATGTGTTTTTTGGGGGTAGCTTTTACAGTTTTAGTTGAAAAATATAAACATACTGTATAGAACTTAACATGTTCTCTCTCATGTCTTGACAAACAATGTGTTTATTATTGTCTCCAAGGCTGATATAATATCTTTACATGTCAACTGTAAATTTACCACAATCTCTTCATCGATATTAGGGATCTAAAAATAATGCCTAGCAAATCAAACTATCCTGGACATGTACTGGTAAAAAAATCTGAAAGACAAATTGGGAGATCTGGATCTATTCATGTTTCCTTAGGATGACACAGTGTCCTAGATCAGCAGCTAAAATCTTTTGTTACAGTCACACAAGGCCAATGCAGAGCCTTACTTATGCAGCTGGGGAATTATTTTAACACGAAGACTGTCGGTCTGTGTCACATTTCTAATAACCTTTTCATCACAGTACCCAGATTGTAATGCATTTATAGAAATGCTTATGCATCAAAAATAAAAATGTGCAAAAGGAATCTAATTACTGAATAGAGAAACTGGCATGATTTATTTTTTATTTGGGATAAATTCAGGTGATTCACTATTAGTGAATGCAAATATGTTTTCAAGGCATGATTGCTAAAATCCCACAGGGTATGTGTATGTGCCAGGATATGTGTACGTCCCAGGGTATGTGTACATCCAGGGAAATCTATCATAAAATATCAGGACCTAAGAGGACCTATTGGGCAATGAGATATTTATTGCACTAACTTTTTCCTTGCATTGCTTTCCCATGAGTGTAATTCAGTACTCTCTTGAATTGTGTGGAAAATGAAGGTAGGGCATATCAGGGAGAATTTGCTTATATTTCTTATAAGTTACACACATGAAAATAGCTTTTAAGCTAAGTATAAGGGGAGGTTTGAAATTATTTCTGTAAGTGTTATTGATCTAAGATCTCTGAAATATGTCAGCTATTAGCAATGTGGACCTATACAGTTCAACAATAAAAATATGGAAATATAGGAAAACATGGACAACGTAGAGACTGCGAACCCATATCTCCCCTACAGAGCAGGAACTGCTACTTCACTTTTCTTGTAAAAATCAGCCCCTGTTTGAAATTACTGATTGTATAAGGTATTCCAGGAGTCTCTTCCAGAATCTAAAAATCTTCCAAAAAGGCCCAAGAGCTTATCGAACACATCAGTCGTTGATGGTGCCCTATTAATGCTGAAAAAAAAACAGTCATCTAAAAGAGGAAAGATTTTTTTCCAGTTTTGCAGAAATATGTATATTTTTATACATCTTTTCTGTGCAAAGTTGTCTTTGACCACCACCTTCAGGATTCCAGTACAGTATTTTTCTATTAGGCTTTATATAGCATATATTGCTTATAAATAAAAGGCATCAGTGTTTATTTCTGAAATATTCTCCCATGATTGAATGTATGTATGAAAATGAATCATAGAAAGTATGGGAATAATACCACGTGCACAGAGAAAATAAAATAGCTGATGCGCTCCAGCCTTCTCTGGAAGACCTTCACCGCAGCACTTCTCTGCAGCAAGGGCTCATAGTGCAGACCCAGAACTGCTGCTCTTGGAAAGCCTGAGTTCCACCGCTGTGATCTGCAAAAACTACTGCTGCTGAGTGTATAAAACCTTTCCAGCTTCACTGGCCATCTGCAACGTCTCTCAGCCTGACAGGGTAGGTTGAAAATGCTGAAAACCTCTGAGAAGTCATGCACGGTAGAATTCAAAGCTCTGGAAGACTTGCGAAGCTTCTTCCTTCAGGCATGCTGATTCAGGTGAAGCAGCTTATAAACTCTATTAAAGGTAGAACAAGTTTATAAAATCCCTGGGATTTGCCTAACTACTTCATTTTTCAGAATAATAACTCGACTTTGCATTAAAATGTTTGTTAGCACTAAAAGTAATTTAAGACTCTTGAACAATATATATATGATATTTTCAGGATTTTTTTGAAACATAATTTTATGACAAAAGGATACTCCACAAAATATTAAATTGTCCAATATTTCAAGGCTTTTTTAAATTATTTACTCCATCACTTAAAACACTGCAGGTCTCAGGACATGTACATAACTTTAAATGAACTTTCTTTGAGAAGTTAGAGAAGTGTTAAATACAGTGATAGTAGAGACAGTAGTGACCCTTAGCTATTGACAGAGCTTTACAATATGGTGTTCTTTGCACTAAAAACCCCAGACATCTAACTGCATCAGTTTTCCTGAAATGGCAAGATAAATATACTCCTACACGTGTGGGAGTACATTGTCAGAAGTACGGATTGATAGACAGACATTGAAGTCTGTGGCATTACATTGGCATAAAAACAGCGCAAGAAAAGCAGAACTAGATTTCCATTTTCCTTTTAACTACAGGAAATTCATACAGTGATTTCAGCATCTCAGCAGTCACCATAATTTCTGCCATTCTTGCTATGTATTATAGAAACTGTCACTTTTTAAATTTATGGTATCTTTTACAGCTTGGGTTAAAGAACACTTAAAGCACTTTCAGTGTTTGATATACCTCTACTCTAGAAGAATAGAAACGAGATTCCTTTATTAATTTAGACTCAGACTACCAGGCTATTCACACTACCGATCTCAGAGAATTTTAATGAGATTACCTGCATGAGTAAGAACTTCTTATATGACAAAAATCAGAAAAGGGAAACCTTTAATGATTAAAAAGTACAAAGACTACAATAGCTAAAACTTCATTGTTGAGTGTGTGAGTCACAAAGCTGCAATTCATTAAATGAACAGTCAATGCATATGTGACCAATCAGTTTGTTTAAGATATCAGAGAAGATCTATAAGGTAACAAAAATCCAAAAAATGTCAGTTTACTCCTTCAATTGTAAACCTCTATATTGAAAGGTTAGTTTCTTCTTCAATAGAAGAAAAATTGTCAAATTATGGGCAATCAAGTTAAAAAAGTACATCTCTCAATACACATTCATTTACTTTTGCTTCCTTTTTATGGCAATCCACTCGAAATCTTTTTCACAGAATCATGTGAAGAGTAAATGCTGCATATAAGCAATTCCATTAAAAGCACAGCCTAAAACCAAACTGAACAAGTGACCTTTCCCTAAGCCACTGCACACTCTCCAGACTACTCCTTCCTACCCTCATTTCCCTAGTTTAGACACAATCTTCATTATTCTACTTAGCACTATTTAAACTATTTAAATCTGGCCCAATAATGCCATTTACAGCGAACACTCACTGTCAGAAAGCAAATGGGAATGGCTTACCATGCAGTATTAGCAGTATTATCCACTTCAGTGTGCCTTGCTCCTACAGTACAAACACATCTGGAACCAAAACACACTCACTGTCATCAACTGCTTTTCACAAATCACTTGGTTATTGATCACTACACTTATCACTCTTCATTGACCAGACCTCATTCTGCATTACTGGTTTCTTGCTGCTGCAGCAAATTCTGAAACTTCTATTAATAGGAGAATTCACACACAAACCAAAGCAGTGATCATTTACACTGGATACTTATTATATCAAGCCTTTTGCAGGGGTCTGCATTTATTTAAGAAAAATTCATTTGTCCATTACAGTTGCAAAGTCTTTACCCAGAAATAAACAGAAAGAAGGTCTGTTTTGTATCACATTATGATTTATATGTTTACTATTTTATAACACACACTTTTTCAATATTGAAGACTTGAAGACCTATAAGACACAAATAAGTAACAGGAAGGTAACTGTTCTGAATGGCCACCAACCACTTGGGCGTCTGCAAGAACTTTTCATGAAATATCGCCTGTGACAAAGCACACTTTCTGTCTTGCCAACTAACTTTAACTCTTGTGTGGGATAAATAACTTGAAGGACAGGAAAGTTTCAATTATTGCATGCACTTTTATATAGATCAAATCACACATATATTTATACAGATATACAGATATGCTGTGTATACAGATACGCTGTATAGCCAAGGTTTTTGAAAGAGGTATCAATAGGGTCATTGAAGCGAGTCATTTGGAGTCAAAAACCCTAGAAATTTTCTTTCAAAGAACTTGAACGAAAATCAACATTTTTGGCACAAATGAAGTGACAATGGTTTTCCAAATTTCCTTGCACAAACTTAAATTTTAATGAAAAAGAAGAGCAGCGGCCTCTGAGTCCTCTGGCCCAAGCAGTACTAAGTTACTAAATTTCAAATTTTGTTTTTTACAAAAGTGTTGGGCTCATGATTGTTCCATGATGGACGTGTGAATGGCGTGTGCCAGGTGCATGCCTGACGCATGTTTGCCACGTGATTGCCATGTGCTGGACACCTGAATGCCATGTGATTGCCACCTGGTGGGTGCCTGATTACAGCCACTTATCACTGCTAGTATCACAATCACCTACTAACAGGTGTTATGGTGGGAAATGAAGCAGCCACCAGTCTTCCTCTGCTGTTGCCACTTCAACCATCAAGATAGACATCAGATGGTGTGTGGATCTCCTCTGGGGGCAAGACTACTAGAATCACAAGTGCTTCAGTGACAAAGTACAAAATGAAACAGAGCAGTCAACACTCAAGACATATGTAAGTTTCACAGTGACACGTATTTTGTCACAACCGTGAACATAGCACGGATTTCCTTCTCCTGAGAGAGCATTTTGTCAACAAAGGGATTAGCTGGCAAATGATGACCCAAGACCCTTTTATTTCTGCCTGCAGGAGCCTTTTGCTCACCACAGAGATAAAAAGCAGCAACCTTGACAAAATATACAATCAAACATGGTAAATTCTGGCATAAAATAACACAACGAATCCAAGCTCTTCCAACCATGAGTTTTCCTCTCATGCCAATTTTGCAGAGTTGATTCTTCAGACATGAACTTTTGAACTTTGCAGAAGTAATGAAATAAGCAGAGGACCCAGAGGCAGCCACTTTATAAATGTTACCTATCTCCATAACCAGTTATATTTCTGAGCACGTACTCAAGGGCTTTTTGCTTTCACCATGTGGAACAGAACTGACTCTACTAACAGTCCATTAGAGAAGATGAAGAAAAAAAAAAACGGTGTGTATGTATATGTACACATATATATACATATATATACACACACACATATATATAAAGAAATGCAGTTATAGGAAATTCACTTTGCTATCATAGATTTTATAGTGGTAAGAGGTTTGGTGTCCATTTTAATAACAGTAACTTCAAATTGTGGGACGTTGAGATCTTTGAACCACACGTCAGGATTATGCCAAGGAACAGATAGAAAGGAGAGTATCACAAGACTGAGCTTTAGGAAACTCATGAAGTCCAAACTAATTTTCTTGAGACTCATGGGCTGTCTCCCTGCAGATACTCAATTTGATTATAATTTCTTCTTTATGAGTAGCTCTGCATTAAACTTGACTGCAGCATTCAGTCCACATTTTTAACAAAGCCATGCAACCCACCAAAACACATTAGTTTCTCATGTTTTTTCCACTCAAATTCACATTTTTTCCTCACTCTACTTTTACATCATTTCCACTAAGCTGATTTGTTTGTCCCAACTCAGTGTTGGTAATCACTCACATAAGTTTCCCCTAAAAATACTACAAAGACATCTTTATTCCTGGAGCACTATTTTCATCCTACCTGTTTCTCATCTGGAACTATTTACATTAGGCTGCAGAAAAGTCCAGTCCCACCATGCTTCCAATTATTCCAACAGCCCCAACTGCTTCCATACTGTGAGATACAATCTCCCTTCTCAAATTGTTTCATTACACCAGAGAAATTCTTCATCACACAAAGAAGGACCCTCCTATAAAGAGGATCCTATAAAGTTATATTCATAACTTTTAATACTGTATCAGCACCACAGACAGAAAAAAAGAAGCAGAAAAAGAATATTCAGCTAGAGTTGCATTATTATGAAGCCTGAAGATCTCTCATTGCCATTGCAAAAAGTATTATTTTCTCAGAATATACTGAAGGAAACATGCACCATCTAAAAAAAGGAAATGGGTTGAAGAGAGTTCCTACAGAGACACAACAGAGACCAAATCTTTCTGAACTCAAAAATATAGCAGAAATATCTTTAATTTAAATACATTATTAGAATATAAGACCAAGATGTAGATAACATGAAGCACTATAATATTTTAGCATTGGAAACAACAGTGAAATTGGGAAAATTAGATGCACGCACTATTAAATTTTCTTTATTACTTGTAGGAACTTAAGGAAAATACCTCAGAACAACACTCAGTGCTGCCAGCAGTGACCTTGTTGAAAGCCTTTTACTGTATCTGTAAATCTTGTATAATTCCTGGTTGCATCAAGATAAAAACACTTTAGTCAATCATGCAGTTGCCAACTGAAACTGGAATTCATGCTTTTAGGTTTCCTAACTTAGTGCAGTTTCTAACACTAATGGACAATTTCTCTACTTTCTTTCCAACCTTCCTCTGCTCAGCTTCTCTTTCTTTTCTATACAACTTTATTTTTCAGCAGTTATTGTGGTTTAAAGAAAAACTGAAAAATAAACTTCTGTTGTTTGAATATCATAGGGATATTTATTAGCACAATATTATGTCTAGCAGGAAGGGAAGTTCAGAAGCATATTTCACAGTCTCTTGTTCCCTTTTGTTTGCTATTTAAGCACAAAATACATCTGAAGACTATTCGATCTTCTGCCCCTTTGGAATTCAGTAGGAAAAGATACCACAAATAGCCCGGATAAATGGCAGATAGGTTCATGATCATTGCTTGCTATCTAAGTGCTTGCTATCTAAGAAGAACAACAAATCCTAGAAATGCCCCAAACACAAAAGGCAGATCCTTAGATAAAAGTTAACTTTGAATATAATATTTCAAAAACCGAAATTATGACAGAGAAAGAAACTCTTCTGAAAAGGTGATTTACCCTCAGACTCAGTGGTCTTTCCCAAGAAACTACTGAATAATTGCTATGACTAATATTATTCTGTACAGTGTTTGTATCTGCTAAAGAGATATGTTTTAGGCCATTAATAAAGTTTTGACAAGATGGTTGTATTTTTTGTACCATGTCTTCTTAAGGGATAAGACTTTCAAAATGATGCCCAAACTGAGCCTAAAAACAAAACAGAAGACCTGTAATTAGTATGCTTTGTTGATTGTTTTAGTCTAACTTATACGGGTATTTCTGCAATTTCTAAAAAAACAATCACTATATAATAATTAAAATAATATTCAAACATAAAAACAACATTTCAGTGGTCACATGGACTTTTAAAAAAATTATGTGACAGTTGGCCATTTTGTGGTACAAAGTACAGAGTCATTATAAATATGAAATTTTTGGATTAAGACATTTATCCAAATGTATTCACCATACAACAATACAATGTGTCTTCTAAATCTGTTAAAGACTTTAGAAATCCATTTATTGCTACTGTGACGTGCTAAGTACTGGAAGTATACTTTGTTCTTTAAATTATTCAATTAATTAGCCAATATTTGTTTAGTGCTTTGAACATGTAAAATTCTTCGAAACAGCTGAGAGCTATTACCAAAACAGAGTGGGACAGACTTTTATGTCTTTTCAGACATTTAAGAAGTATCTAAAAACTGAGAAGTCAGTTATATCTGGTAACAGGTTGAGTATAGGTACTTCACAGGAAATGTTTTTTCCATGAGAATTATGGTTCAAAATTAGCAAACTAATTTATTTATTCATTTCTTCCACACTGTTTCCCGGGATTTTGTTTCACTGGTTAAATTCAGGAAAATATTCTGTAAGATGTTCCTCAACTCATCTGAGGGACAACTGTATCTGTCTTGGCAAGCTCAGAAAATGCAGAAAACCTGAGTTGCCTGCGCAGGGACCAGAGTTAAGGTCAGGATTCTGTAAGCTCAGGCAACCCTACAAGAAGAAAAACATTTCTAACATTTGAAGACTAAAACCAATGCACAGAGAGACTAACCAAAACTTCTGCTGGAACAAAGAGGTGATTAGCTGCACAACAGTAATCACAATCTATGGTGCCTACGCACTTATTTGTCTCCTTACCCACCATGCACTGTGCCGCCCCAGGACAGGAGCTAAGTGCAGTTGGGTTAGCAGATGAATCATTCCCTGACCTCCTCTCAGTCATTTCCATGGTACACTAAACACCACTCACAATGCTGCCAATATCAGCTACCAAAGACCAACGCATACCCACACACATACAAAGAGTATATCCCAGCAATAACATCACAATCAGGAGTTCCCTCAATCTGAATTACCTTAGGCCTTCAATTGAAATAAAGTTATTTTTATAAATGATTGCTTATTGTTTGTACTCTAGTAAAGAAGTTAAATTAGGCTTATCTTAATTGTATTTGTATGCAGTATTTCCATTGTGTGTTGTCTGAACTTTGCATAAATCAATACTCCCATTGCATTTAACATCATCATCTACAAAAAACAACAACTCTGCTCACTTCTAGAGAGATGGTTTCAAGTATGGGTACTTAACAGAAGAGGATGACATGCATGTTTCCGAACACAAGCACCAAGTCCAAATCTACTGGGAAAGGGCAAGAAGAGGACTTACATCAGAAAGTCAATAGTCTGACATGCCAGCTTCCTAACTCTTGCTTTTTTATAACAGAAGTACAGGTCAGAGACAAGGTCTGAGGAGTAAAGACACTTTTCTACACCAAAAGTCTATTTAATCCTTCACTTAGAATTCATTAACCAAATGTTATTGGATATGTTAAAATCTCCAATGAAATCACTGGGGAAAGGCCCAGAAATGGTGAATATCAACTCTCTTCAGAAATCGAAACTCAGGACTTTGGGGTCCAGCATACATTTGTCTTTAATTTCTATGGGTTCACATATTTAGAGTTTTTATTTGATTTACAAATTCTTTCCAAATCAAAAACATAACAGAGAAGATAAGGAGAGCATATTAAATTCTGTCCAGTTCACCAGCCTTGTTAAACTTGGGCTTGCCTTGCTATGTGTCGAAACACAATTCACTTGCTCTAATATTTCATTATAAAAGTCTTTAATGAACTCGCTCTGAATCCAGCAACTTGATTTAAAACATTAAATCCACACTAGAGGCTCTCAAAAAGGAAGAAAAAAAATTTAATTTGTATTGTTCAGATACTAGAGACATCCACCATGCCTCAGTACACATCAATTCTTCTATGTCAGCACTTCACAGCAATAGTAACACTTATTTTATGCATCTTCATTGAAGACAAAGAGTATTCCAGCAGGTAGTTTCAAGGACAGGATTTTCACCCTCTGCCTTGGCATTGTAGATTGAAGGATAGTAAAAAGTAAGGGGCCCCCTTCTGCCTTTTTAGAAGGCATTTCCATTAATTATTTATTAACCAATCAAAAAAACCCAGCTCTTACCTGTTAAATCTGTGACAAAAGCAAGCTATAAAAATAGAGAAAATTACTAAACTTTGGGAGTATTTACCTGTATGTCACAATATAATCTTGTAGCTGCAAATGCAACATGATTTCTTCTGCAACCAAGAGTTTGTTTGGTTGTTTCATTACTCAAGTTCCCTACTATTTTACTGAAAATAATACAGTCACTTGAAACATAGGTCTAGGTGGCATTGTTCCTCTTTCTGGCAATTATTTACAATTCTTCCTTTTTTGAGAAAACGTGAAGTGGTATTAAAGTGGGAATAGTGACCCAGAGCCATGTTCCCATAAAACACGTTCACATAAGGAGTATAAAGTTTGTACTAACACAATACTTTCTAAAGTATTTTTTCTTTAGAAAAAATTTTTCCACACTTTTTTGGGAAAACTGGTGATTGCATGTAACATTTAATCAAAGATTCACTCTACTGTAAAACATCAATTTCTCTTCAATTTTCCACTTAGTAATTCAAAAACTCTTTTGAATGTCAATGCTGGTAATTTTTGTGCTGGCTACAAGTTGGTCAGAATTAAAAAAAAAAATCATTAGCATATTAATAACTTGGTGCCTCTAAGGAATATTGAGTTTGTCCTACATCAGAAAAAGCAGCTTTTTTTTCAGCCCTATTCTTAATTACAATGTGATTATAATTTACCACAATTTCCTAGTTTCTTTCATTTCAATTTTTGGAGAAGGATTTCTCAATGGGCAGCATGAAGTACTGCCATAGTCCTAAGGAGAGCAGCTCACTGAGAAATGTTCACATTCATTAAGATGTAGAAAGGAAAGCCAAGAACATACACAAGCAAATAAGAAAGTGGAAATTCTCTAAACAGAACTGCAAGAGGAAGATACGTTGGCAAAATGGAGTTGCCTGTAATAAAATACAGGTAGGTGTCTGGGAGTAGCGTTTTAAAATTTATAATATGTTCTATTCTATTCTATTATAAATCAGATTATTCATCAGATTTCGTGCAGTATCTCAATCCTTTTTCAACCTTAGCACAGCAAATGGTTTAAGACATGAAGAGAAAGAAATATTATGTCCACATTTTTGCACAAAACAATTATTGCTCATATACACATTCTCATGTATGCCAATCAAAGGCATATTCATAATCAAATCAAGGTTTTTATTATTTTGTGCTGTTGAGCAATGGATCATAAAGATTATATCTAATAGAAGAATTGGATATTTACGATAAATAATGGTGGTTTCAATGTCTATTTTTTTATTTGAAGGAACAACATACAAATCCAAAATTTTGTACAAAACTTCTAACATTTTAATATATTATTTCTTTCTTCTTTTTCATCCTTATGAAGGATTTTTTAGTAATTTCCAGATCTTCTGCATTCATACATGTAAGTCTTGAACAGAAGTGAGGTGTTCAAAGGTGATTTTCAATGGCATAGACAATGTTCAATCTGTCCCTATGTACAGGGAATAGTGTAGCACATCTATTTCAGCAGAGTATTCATAAATTCAGCTCATATATGGAGTAGAGAACACGCAGATGCTTGTTGAAGTCACCCACATTCTTCATGGCCTTATGCAATGTTCCTGTGTTCATGCAATTTGGGCAGTTTACCTAAAAAATTAAACCAATCATGGAGTTTTGACTCACCTTAGTACCTCACCTTTACCTTGCAAGAAACTGAACTGCTTCTTGTGAACTTACTCGGCAAGAAAAATTGAAATACTAAGCATAAATATATACTTTTTTTTACAGAAACTAATAAAAACAGTCCAAAAAATGGAAAATAGACAGGAAAAATTCAAAGAATTATGGAACTAGACACTGCATGAATCTCTGCAGTTCAACAAACAGTCTACTTATTTGCTTTAATAATTGACCTACTTCACATGGGAAAAATTAACAGCTGGAGAGAAAGGAATAACCTAATGTGCTTTGCAAGCTGAATTTCAAGTGTCCTTTTCACAGTGGAACATTCTAATGAGGACTTTGAAAACACCAGAGCTTGCTCCCAGAGTACTTAGTGCAGTCTGAAAGCCTATGATAGGACAGCGGTTTTTGAAACAGGTCCTTGCCTGAAGCAAGGAATCATTTTCAGCTAGGACAGACAGTCCAAGCACAGCAAAAACAAGTATGAAGTGCAGAGGTGCTTAGAGCAGTTTACATACTGATACTACTTAGTTTATAAGACACGTATCACTTGCTCTGAGCCCTCAGTGTATGGAAAGGGTCGTGGGTCTGAGCCCAGCCAACCCTTCCTTGGTCCTGCGGGATCTCCAGCACGTTCCTGCACTAAAAATTAAAGCAGATTTGAAAGGAAATAAATAGACCTGTGGGGAGTTCTCTATAGTGATTTACATTCCTATCACATAGGAGGCACAAATAAGCTTTAATCAGCCTCAGTCTATATGGAGAATATTTGTACAGTGAAACTATAATTAATAATGTTCATAACACTACAACAATCTAGTGTCTCTGACTTGATCTGAGAACTCCTTGTTAGCAAGAGCACAACAGAATCCTCCTTCAGTTGCTGAACAACTACGAAAGAGTTGTTAGAGGCTGAGCTCTTCCACTAAACAAACTTACCTAAAACCCATTAGCTCTACTTATCACCAGCACTTGTTCCTCTAACAATTAGAAGGAAATACATTTCTGCACTTTCATTTCAATTCTTCACTATTATGACCATAAGTAGCGGCAGGAAAAAAATATTGTGGCCAAAATGAATTTGACCAATACAAAACACTGTTAGGGTAAAAATGCCACAAGACTTGCCTGTTGACAACAAAGCTCTGCAATGGTTAAAAAAACCAAACAAACAATCCCCCACAACAACAAATAAAAAAAAAACCAACAAAAACAAAACAAAAACAAACAAACTAAAAAACCCCGACAGTCTGAGTTGTGCTAGTCCTCTTGGAGAATTCAAAGGGACAGATAAATTGTCAGAAACGTAGAAAAAGGTAAATATATATGATATAATGCAGTATAAAATGGTTGATTACATCAAGAACGAAGGGATGGAAAGCACATTAGAGGCAAAGATTAAATTCAAAATTAAATTGATAATTTCTCCGCTTAAATTGGAGAAAAGTCATGTTAAGAAATTCCATAAGACAGGAATAGAAATCATCACCCAAACAAATACAAAATGGGGAAAAACTGGTTAGGCTGAAGTTTTATACTAAAGAATAGAAATGCTGGAATAGGTCACAAGTTGAGCATGTAATTAGCTCACTAAATGAGAGAACAATAGTATTTCAGACTGTACCAAAATCTGAAAACCATAGTCAATTGGAAAACTTTTCTTTTTTTCCATCTGCTAAGAAAGAGTATTTTGTCTTTCTTTAGGAACAGAGACTATATTTGTAGGACTACCTCACATCACAGTGTAAGCACTTTTTCTTCTATTTCTGTTCCAGCTCAGGGTCACTTAAGACCCCTTTCCTCAAGCTTCTATCAGAGATCACTAGAACTGGCCTGTATTATGGGCTATATCTGAATACATGCAGTTTTATAAATGCTTCCTACCATACTATTAGAACTATGCATTCATTTTTGCGACCTCCAGAATAGCTTCACCTCCCTTTGGTCATCAGTCACTCAAAAAATATACAGCATCGGTCAAAAAATCTTTCATATTTCCTTGTTATGCTTTTTGAAAAATGAGCTTAGCCTTGCACTGAAAACAGACAGGATTTGGAAAACAAGAGCTCATTCACAGAATGCATAGAAGTAAAATCTCTCCCAACACCTATATCCAACTTAGGACTGTGAAACTGAAACAGATTTGTGAAGGAAGATAAACTTGACAATGAGGGTCAAATAAAATAAAAATAATAAAATAAAATTAAAAAGAACACACACGCAAAAAACCCCACCAAAACCACAAAAAACCAAAACCCTCCACCCATCTAAAATGTTGTTAATAACTGCAAAAAGGTATTTTTGTATAATGTTTCTGTTTTTTCAAGGGCTTGCCCCAGCAAGGAAGTCTCACCTTTCTTCTGTATCTTAATAGCGCATGCTTTCACCACAGTTGGATACAAAAATTATGCAGGCATTCAGCAGTGATAAAGGCGTTGGAAAGCATAAAGTCTCAGCATGACAACTTTAGCAGCAGGATGGGATGAAGAGGAGAAAAGAATAAGAAAAAAAAAAGAAAAAAATCAATACAAGACAGGAGAGTGACAGGTACTGTGGGCCACTGTACACCAGGCATGGAGAATTCCCTTTTCTTCCCTGTGTGTTACAGTACTCTATGCATGGAGCACCGTGTTTGAACTATACAAAAGGACATTATAGTAAGAACCAGGGATTATGTTTAAATTTAAATTGACAGCTGAGTTAGTGGTTAATTGTTTTAAAATTTAACACTTTTTTTTGGGGGGTGGTACTTTCTTGTAGATTTTCTGGGTCATGTCTTTGTTTGTTGACTACTGGTATACTTGCCCAGAAGTTTTAATGTTGTAAATATAATTAACACCAAAGATAAAAAATTTAGAAGCTAAAGGTGGTTTGGTTTGTGTTACCCAAGACCAAACTTTCAATGGAATTTCCAACCCATGAAAAAAAAAAAAAGAGGTTTCATGCAAAAAATAAGTGAAACACATTTTCACAGGAACTAATTAATAAAAGTGTGGTGTACAATACACATACACACTGGATTATATAGATCCATTAACACATCAGCCATGCAGCACCTATGCTTTAAATTCTATGAACTGAAGCTGCACTGGTCTTAACTTACAGATGCTGCACACCTAAACAGTGAGTGCAGAGGAAATCTGACAGAAACATTCTTCAGCATATGAATAAATCAGCTACTCCTCATCAGGGTAGTGAATCCAATACAACTGAGGCTGAGCTTGGATGTCATGTAAAGCCAAGTCTCACGGGTCATGATTTTCTGTAGAAACTGATCATGATTTTCTGCAGACAGCAACAACACTGATCAGTTTTGTGATGTACAAACATCCCTAGAAAAATGATCAACGGATGCAGTGAAAATTTATTTGGGAAAATAAAAACAAACAAACAACAACAAACAAAAGCCACAAAACAAAAATAAAAAACCCAGACAAACAGCAAAACCAGACTACTGAAAAAAAATGTTATAGTTGGCAGGTATACATATCTTATCAACCTACATAAGGAAGCAGTGCTGAAGCAGTGCATCAAGTTAAAACACGACCTGGTATGTATTTTGTTTTAGCTAGAGATTCATAATGTACTTGCTATAGTACGCAGTTATAATCACAATTTTGCTTGCTGACAAATTCTCTAAGGCAAGAACTATATTCATACATTTCTGCAGGACTAATTAAAATGCCTGCAAAAAGACTAAGGAGTCATCATGCGTTAGTGCACTAGGTGGAGGTTTAAGTCTCTTCCAATGAATCTCCAGTGAATCCAATGCAGAAGCAACAGTAATGACTCTTGGATTCTACAGAGTTCATACTCCTTAGCCTTTGCAATTCCTTTTTTATGGAATTTTTTAACAACATCATATATTATGATTTTATTTTTCCCCTCTTACTGTCCAACATTTGCCAGTATTTTTAAAGGTGGGACCTTGAAACTACTCCTGGTGCTCTTGGCAATGCAGGCAGATAAACATCCTTTACGTACAAAAAACAAACACCAATTTTATTATTACTTTTGCCTTCTGTATGGAAAAGTTCTAAGTTTGGGAGAATGGGATTCCGATGAAGAGGTAGTACAAACTTGAATTGCATTTGATCATTTCAAAAATAACTGTTCAGAAATCTTTTTCCTAGGCATTGATCAAAATGTTTCACTTCAAATCTTTGTAGCTCAAATAAGAGAGTGATTCAATAGGAAATGGACAAGGCTAGCACTGACCTGGTAATTTAGAGGGAGCCCATCACATGGTTCATGCAGCATCAGTCATACAAATACAACAAAAACATAGTGGTTTTGAAGTGACTTACAGGATTAAAGATCAAACTCTGAAAAGTAGACATCTCCTTCAAATTTTTTTTCAGTTGGAACAATTTCAGTATTTTTACCCATGTTGTTACTATTCATTGATCTATGCATAAAGGAAGCTGGACATGTTGTTACTTGCAATTCAGGATTTAAATTTACATGATATATCCCATAAGAAAGTTTCCAGAACTATCCCTTGAGATCTCCACATGCCCAAGATATAGTGTCACAAGGTACCAAAATGTAACTGTAGGAAAAGTGGCCAGAGAGGAACAAAGGAAATTGAGAAAAGAAGGTTCAGAAGAGATCTCATCAATCTGTATAAACGCCTGACTGGAGTGGGGTTGAGGCAGCCTTCCAGCCTCAGACATCCTGTGATTCTGTAAGCTGCAGAACACTTTGCAGATACATAGTAGTATGTTTGGTTATCAGAATTTAAATCAATATAACTAAATCATTTTCAGTGTTTCAAAATTATTTTATTCTGCTCCTACACTGGTTTTATGAAGGACTTACCACAGAGAAATTACTCTCATTAAGGACAAGTAGGAAATAAGATAATTTGAAAATGGAGTAAAATGTACTTTCAGTTCTGTATTTAGACACTGGTTAATTTTAATTAATCATGTTACTTTGCAGAAGACACATGGAATATGCAAACCATTTATATTAAAGCTGGATACAGTAATTACAGGTATTCTAGCCATTTACAAGGATTCATTTGCAATGACATTTCCCACATCAAATTCAGTAGATTCAAGGCAAACAGAAGTTCTGCAGTGAAAATGATAAACAACCAAGGAGTAGAACTCCTGTCAAAATATGTCTCTGAGCAGCTAGATCATTTAAATTAAAATGCATAAAATATTCTCTTCAGATTAAATGAACAAAGTAAGAAGCACTCACTGAAAATATTTCATTTAGTTATTTTACATTTGGACTTTATACTTGTCTTCTTACAAAAAAGCTAATATTGAACAGTTTTTGTTGACTGGAATGTTAGTTTGCAGCTAAAAAAGCTATTACATCAAATGTACATTTTTTTTGTTACGAACCTTAAACATATCTGTCCTTTTTGCTCAAAAATATATAATGTTTCAAATGTATTTAGATTCTCAGTTTGCAAATGTTATATTAGAATATACTGAGTCTTGACATTTTCTTATTAGAAGAATGACTGCTGTCACTCAACATTTCTATGCTATCTAGAATCATAGCATATCTCAAGTTGAAAGTGACCCATAAGGATCATTGAGTCTGACTTCTTGTTCCTCACAGAACTACTTAAAGCATGTGAGTAAGTGAACATCATTAACACGCTCCTTCAACTGATAGGTTTAATGGCATGACCACTTCCCTGGGGAGTCTGTTCCAGTGACAAACCACTCTCTGGGTAAAGAGCTTTTTCCTAATGTCCAGGATGAACTTCCTCTAGAGCTGCTTCATTCCATTTCCTCCTAGGAAATGGACATTTCCATGTTCTAAAAACAAATCCGTATCTGTGGTATTATCCTTCTTTTATGTATCCCCAATTGAAACAATTAAAGAAGAAAGGCTAAATTATTTATGAATTCCATGAGATCTACAAGTCTAAGTATTACACATAAAGATACAAGAAAAATCATTGTATTTGGAGCTTGGATCAGTTGCAAGTTTCTGGGTTTTTTTCTTTAAAAAGGAGAATAAGCAAATCCAATCAGTTTGGCAGACAAATGTCACAATCTATGCAAGAGATTTGTCCAATACCACGTTCATGGTACGCTGCTCCAATATTATGTTCATGAAAAAATAAACCAACTAAATTCTAATGAGGTGCAATTAATATGTCCAAAAAGCAGGCCCAGTCTTTGAAGGATTAAGCTCTGTAATTATTTCTACACATTTCTTCAGGGCCTGGGCGGTTGTGGGGAAGAGTACAGCAAGGTGATCACAACAACAGCTTGCAAGAATAGCATGTGTTAGGCATTTACTCTTTCTTTGGTCAACAGCTCAAGATTTCTGTCTTACAACATCAATAGCAGCAGATATGCTGCTGTATGAAAACATTTTCAAACTGCTCACATATTGGCAAGTCAGAAGAGCAATTTGGAACAACCTTTTGTTGAGAGTAAGACAGATTTTTGTGATAAACTGCTATAGTTTCAGAATGCAATCAGCGGGAGCATCTAAGTCTAGTAAATAAAAGTGAATTACATCAAACCTTTTAAGATCATGGCAAAAGTTCATTAATTTTATTTTAAATAAAGTCTTAAACACCTGTTTCCTAGAGGTACATTCAAATTGAGTAACTTCCCAATAGATTATTTTGCTGAAAAAATGTGCACACTCAGAAATAAATACCTGAAAGTAATCTTATAATGCTAAAGAGAATGATACATTACAAAATAAAAGTAATTTCCTTTTCTACTTAGTTATTGTTAATGAAATATATATATCTGTATTTGAAAGTGAATCACTGCGAAATTAATTACATCCCTCTTCACTCACATACCACTTGAGTGATACAAGCGGGAAAAGCACATCTCCAAGTACAATACTGACTTAAAATAAAAACTGAAGAGCCCACTGTATTATCTCACAACTGAAAGTGTTCCAGACTGAGTGAATGGCACATACTCTCTTTATCCTAAAAAGTATCAGGGGCACGTGGGGAAGATAAAAAAGAGCTGGTTTATTAAAGTGACTTCACTGTTATTTGTCTAACCAATAAAATCACTTATTCAATTTGGTCAAATTTTCAAGGCAATTTTGAAATCCCTTTTATGCCTGAGCAGAATGCTGTATACAGTTCTCCACTCCACATGAAACTGCCAAGTGTGGTCATGCAATGGCCACAGATTACCATTCTGAGGGGAACGCAACACCACCAAAATGGAAGAGCGGAAACAGATAAACATTAGCCTCACACACAACATGACCTCATGTTTCATCTTATTTTAAGAATGAAGCTTCATAAATTGATGCAGTTTTCAATTTGACCCTTTCCTTCCTCTTCCTAATCCTATTTCAAATAATCATTAATTCAAGGATTCAGAAGAACTATGGCATCCTTTGGTGGTCAGCAACCCCAAAGCTGGCATGAAACAGAACCAGTTCAGCTGCTTCAAAGGCACCTCCCTGGATCAGTCTCCTTCAAAATATATCTCTCTGTATGTCTCCATCACCATTTGACAATAAAGAAATCCAATACTTGCAAAAGAATAATTGCTTTCTTTGTATATAGACACCATTCATTTAAATAAAAGAACAAAAATAAGTAAACTATAACCACACAACAGTATTCTTCCACAGTACTGCATTTGAACACATTAGTGCAGGGATTATACAGGGGATAGAAGGCTAAGGAGACAAAAATAACAGTGTGAGTGCAGATACATAAAAATTTATGTTTTAACCCATAAATGTGCCTTTGTGCCCCACATTTTCTTCTGTTGTTCAAGACAACATTGATTTCAGAAAGAATGCAGTACTTAACTCTCTTTGAATTAAATTAATCTTTGGAACGTCACTGAATGGATATCTATTCCCAAATATTCACTGAACAAGATACAGCTGGTGAAAGTTTTAGTCAGTAGAAGATTCAGATCTGCAATATGAGCTGGAGGGCAATTCATCACAGAAATATAAAGAAGCTTCAGAAACACCATGAATCTGATTTGTCAGTTTTTACCAAGACATTGTCATGGTTTAGGAATGACACTCCCCAGTTTAGTGCCCCCTACACCAAGACTCTCCCAAACTAGATGCCGCTCACTTGCTCCAGGGGTGAAGCTGAGGATTGCGGGTTGAGATAAGAACAATTTACTGGAAATAGCAGTGACATAAGAGAAAGAAAAGTAACATTAATAACAAAAGTATACAAAAAAAGAGAGTGCAGATGCCCAACCCACTAGTGTAAAACCTGGATCACAATCCTGCTACTCAATTCCAAAGAAACTGCAGGGCAAAAAAAAAAATCTAAAGAGCTACAGACACTACAAATGACAAAACGTAAAGAGAAAAGAGACATTAAAAAAAAATAATCAATACAACCTTTAACACTATGTAAAAATAATGAAATCTACATTAGTCAACAAGAACAATGGAAGAACTAAATTGTTTTCTTTTCCATCCTTATATGATAAGCAGAATCTTTATCACGTATCTCTAGAGTTATCAATGAAGTTATCTGGAATTCACAGAACCCTGGAGAAACAATGCCAGAGAGAAATTTGAAGGAAGTTAAAACCAAGAAATTGGGAAAAATAAGGGCATAGAAATGCTGCATTAATGTTCACTTATTTAAAATAATATAAATTCAAGGCTTCCCTGAAGAAGACCTGCATGCCTTCTTCATCATGGATGACCACCTGATTCTATACACTGTACATCAGAACTTGTACACAACTGTGAAACCACAAAACATACACTGCAACCCCAGGTGAGCCAGAAAGTGGGAAATTCCAGAGGGAGGTAGTAGCCAGCAGTGATTTTCCAGAAACCTCCCTCTTTATATCATAGGACAGGCTATGCACTCAAGTCCAAGTCAATGTGCCAGATGGCTGGCCCAGGAAGGCCTGCTGGCTCTTCTCCCTCATGCAGGGATTCACAGACAAGACTCCTTCCTATGCCAGATCTCTTCATAATGATGTGACAACCCCAGCAGCCTCCTCACTTACTGGTTTTGCAAGTTGTAGATCCACGCAGCTATATACTGAAGAAATATTTTCTGACGTGCCCTTCCAAATACCAGCTTCCCAAGACTAAAAGGAGGAAAACTCGTAAATTATCCAAATTAGCCATACCAAAATATATGCAAATCTCAATAAAACCAACTCAACAAGAACTGTCAGGTAAGCCTGCTGATGAAATTAATACAGATGGAAGTGTGATAACTACACAGTCACTTTTCCAGGTTGTAATTTAATGGCAACTGCTCACAAAAGAAACCTGTAGAGAAACTGCTGGAAATTAGAATTCCTAATTAATGGTAAGCCTGAAATTTTAAAAAAAAATTTCACACGATTTGCAAATGAGATTATTCTTTTATTTAAATTAGTTATTCATCATAATGTTACTAATTTTACAAAAATGGAGTGAGAACAAAAAAAGTTTTATTTACTTCTGAACTAAGTGCACCTTCTTGCAAAGCTGGCAGAAAGCCACAGTCAGACCTGTCTTTTGCTACAAAAACAAGCAAAGTGTACTTGGAGTATGGCATAGGCACTCATTATTGCTGTAATTATAGACTTAAAAATTAAACGTACCTCTCACTTCAATCCAAAAAAATTCAAAATAACTTAGTATTTGCGCCAATCAGCTCTTCTGTTTATAGTCAATAAGATGAATATTCAATTCAGTTATATTACATTTTTAACATATTTAAAATTTCATTATCTGCAAATGCCTATTTATTTTTACATAGGCTGGTGTCACACACAACAGATTTGACACATATAAAAAATCTACTGTATAAAAACAGGAGATGAAAAGGGTATTTAACTTTTAGCTGCTTTGTGCTACTGCATTAGATGGACATGTATGCAGAGCTACTCTGAGGGATTTGTTACAGCTTGCAAAAGGGGATTACCAAACTGTTCTTTCCAATTTATGTGAAAAACTCTCAGTTGCACACCAATATCCATCAGCATGACAAACTCCTGACTCTGACACATATAAGACCAATTTGTGATTGAAACTGACACAGAGAACTACTTTAATCAACTAATAATCACTCAAAATTACCTCCAGGAAAATCCCTGTAGCTGCAGTACTTAGATTAAGTGCCAAAGCTCAATCTGAACTTCTTATGAAGAAGGCAGCTTCCCTTAAAACAAATCTCTGTTTAGTTGATAAGAGTTAATGTACCTGGCAGCTCCTCAGTAGATAGCAGGTTTAGGTGCAGAATGCTGATGACACTGGAGTTTTGTGCTACCAACAGAAGTCATAAAGGTGAAAGAACTTTCAAATGAGTCTTGTCTGTAAATTATTAAAAGAAATTACTCTTAGGATAAAACATCTTAGCTCAAGAATTAATTTACTTGGAGGATGCCTGACAAAGCACCCTTCTGTTTGTTTTTTATGTATGTGAAATACATCATAGAGCATTTTTCACCATGCAGTGAATTGTTTTTCAGGAATCTGTGTACACAGATGGCTCCAAATACACACTATGAAACCAGAAGCATTACAGTAGGTTTTGCCAGATCTCAGCCAAGCTGAATACCAGACAATTAGCAAAACATTTGATTAATTGAACAAACTTTGACTTCAAGGCCATAAACATAAATGCACAGTATCTATAGACATTAAAAAAGAAAAAAAAATAGAAAAACTGGAACAATGAAAAATGCCTTGTTTCAAGCAGGAAAACAAAATATTTCTTTGCTTGCCGATCTGTAAAGAAACCTGTGGAGATGTCACCTTAAAGGGGAAGGCCAGCCTAAATGCTGCAGGGTATAGGGCTAAACCACACAGTTGGTGCTGGGTCTGTGGGCATACACTGTAACGATTCACCTGTGGACACTTGCTGACTGCCTGACAGTCGTGCCCTTTGCTACTGGCTAAAAGACTTGCTAACAATAGAACTAAAGGATTTTTTGTCTTGTAGGACCTGCCCTTGAAATTGCTTTCTTACTACTGAGCCCCACTATGTCCTTTGTCAGTTAGAAGGATGTTTATTTATGAAATAGAGCAAGCAAAGCTTTCAACAGTGAAAACAGACCATGTTTCTTGCATGTAATGCATTTTTGCTTTATTTTATCCAAGTAAGTAAAAACACATATCTCACACAAACAAAAGAAGCTGCTGTTCCTTCAGTCACTCACTTTGCACTGACTAAATCCTATTTCCAAAGAGTTCACATTGTTCTGATAATAAGTTTTGAATATGCCAATACCTGTCTCCCCAAACGTGCCGTTCTCTCTCAAGCAAATTAAGTACAGACTTAAACTGTTATTTCCAAAATTTTACAGATAAGTCTGGCTGAAAAGATTTTTGATACAACTTTTCTCAAGAAAAGGTTCATACCCTCCTAGCAACACAGATAATCCGGCATAACTGTTCATTTAGATTCAACTAAATTAAATCCAGAAAATTTGCATGTTGTGGAAAATAGTCTCGCCTCAGAAAATAATGTCACTGTGCCAGCTACAAGCCATTACTTGAATATGTTGCAACAGCCTAACACTGTGGAGATGCAAAATACCTATAGCAGAGATATTTTATAGTTATATTAAGGTGAACCATGTCAAGTCAAAACATGCCCTGGAGGTAAAAAACCAAAATTGCTTCATTCTGCTTGGCTTGCATGTAGGTCTGATGACTGACCTTCCCTTGGCCAGAACTTCTGCAAGATTCAGTCCCTACCACTGTCTTCATTTGAATTAAAATAATCTTTGAGGGAAGAGAGAGATTTCAGACTAAAAGGTATTGTTTTCTTGCCATATATATTTCACTGACATTAAACTACTGCTGAGAAAATTATAACATGATTATAAACTTAATAAAGTCCAAAGTTGTATATGAGAAAGCAGTGATTCAACCAGAGAAGCAACATTCTGTCTTTAACAAGACACAAGAGCTTACTGAGAGTAATGGATTACAGTACACCTCATATGAGAAAGGGGACAAGATATGAGAGTTGTGGGAATAATTATTCTGAATTTCTTCACTTTACATGTGTAAATTCCAGCAATAATATCACATTAATGTAGTTATTCGAATTTAACACATTCATATTTACTAAAGAAAAAAAAGTCACCACAATGACAAACCGTTCTCTGAGCTACACTCTGGGTAAGTAAATGTCAAGAGGTAGGAGAAATTTAAGTTACAAAATATCACAGATGTGCTCTATAAGCAATTTTTATTTTGCTTTGTACTGTGCAAAAGCCTCTTGGGAAGGAACCAGTTGGTCCTTTTTATAGCAAAGATGATTTCTATATGCATAGCTCAAGGCACTCAGTAGGAAACTATAAATAACTAAAACACAAAACAGGACTCACTGTCAAATTTTTATCTTAAAATAAAAACTGGTTTCTTTTAAAAAACTTGCAATGCTGATCTAGATAAACTGTTTCAATAAATCTTGCAGGATCCTAATGCTTTTCATCGGCAAAGTACAGAATACCTTTATGTCCTTTTATTATCACTAGAAGGTGACCGTGAGACTGTCTTTAGCACAATCTGCTGGGCTGCCTACCTGATAAATAGTCCTTGCTTCGGAGCTTTGCAAGGAGGCCAGTTTCAACAATGCCATGAATTGTGTTGCTCACACCTGGATATTAGCAACGTTGTCAAAATGATTTTCTAAGCATCTCCCTTAACAAAACATCTTTGAGATCTTTAGGGCTTCCTTGCTACATGCCTGTATGACTTCGTTGGGGGAAACTGAAAGAAAAGGCTTTCTTTTTCCCAGTAAAAATGTAAGTGCTACTAAAGAGATTAGTATATAGTGACAGAGCATGCTAGGAAAAGGGGAAGAAAAATGGCACTATTAAACTCCTCCACCAAGTGTTATTTAAAAGCAAGGGTTATACAAATGGAGTATATGGAACCACTTGTGTTCTCAAAAAAACATGTACTCTTTGTAATATACTTGCTTTGCACCACTAAATTCATAGGTTTTACTCCAAAATATATATACAGGAAATAAAACCATAAAGCCTAAAACAAATGCCATAAAGCCCCAAACAGATTTCTGGATATTTTCATATGAGTAGCAGGAATTTTATCACTGCTACAAGTGCAGAATTGCACTTGGGGGAAACCAGCTCCCTATCCCAGCATACTACTTTAAACTGAACTACAGTGAAGAAAATTTGGTTGTGATGAACATATCTTTAGGTATCTTTATATAGGTACATACAGAAACACTTCACAAAGTATTTTTGTAAAATAAAACATATTTAAAAATCACTTTTTTATACCTCCTAATCTGCTGGTAGACCGCAAGAGTAGAGGAGATAACACAAGTCCACTTAGGATGTCTACAACAATGGTCATTTGGAGTTGTGGAAGGGTTTCAAAATAGAACAAATATATAGCATGAATGCCTATAATATCCCCTGTCTCCAGCAGTTTGTGGGTTTCCAAGACCAGAGCACTGAGGTTTTCTTTGGAGACTGGTTTTTAGTTTGCTTAATTTTGGGGGCTTTTTTTTTAGTTTTGCTGAGTTTTTTTGTGGTTTGGTTTTTTTGTTTGTTTTTTTGTTTGGTTTTTTTGTTTGGTTTTTTGTGGGTTTTATTTTTCTTTTAAAATAGTGCTTCACAAATTTCTTTTCTTTGAAATTCTCCAAACATACCTTAAGCCCGTGTCAACTTTTATTATCTGCAACTTCCCGCAGGAGTTCAGTTTATGCACTGAACTCTTGTTCTCTTCTCAGATGAGATAGTGAACATTTCTTCCCTATTAATTTTCTCCATGCCACTTATGATTTTATAGCTTTCTAAAATAAGCTCCCCTTTTTTCAGGATAAAGAGTCCCAGGCAATTTAGTCCTTTCTTGCACAGAAGTCATTGCATACCCTTGATCATACTTCCTGCCCTTTATAGAATCTACTCCATTTTTACTTCGTGTTTTTTGAAAGAAGGAGACCAGAATTGCCCCAAATTCTGAACACACAGACACACCATAGAATCATTCAGTGTCATGATGATGCTATATTTTCTACTTCTTCCTAAAAATATCTAACATTGCATTGGAATTTAAAATACCCAATACTGGGCGTTCAGATGCAAAAGGATGAAATACTTGGTAAGCTCTAGAGAATACCCCAAGAATGAACCTTCATGCTTCTGGAGGAAAATTTGACAGCTGATTGTCATTTTCTTATGCAGTAACACAGGCCAAATATTGCCTTTTCTCATTCATGTGAAAACTCTTGATTTAATTCATTATGATATTGGTTATCAAGACATGTATAATTTCTTTTTATTGGCACAGTTTCATGGAATAATTTAGTAAATATCAGTAATTAATACAAGAATACCCCAACATGCTTTCTTGAAAAATGTAATGATTCTACGAGAAGAAATTTTTCTGCAAAAATTAGAGGGAAGTGGTGGACATATGCAGACAAAGACTCAAAAAATACATGCAGTTTAACTATACAGGGACAATGCATTGCAACATAAAGTATCTCTGACTCACATCCCAATGACACTATGTAAATATGCAATAACCCAACAGCATGAATGTAAAAAGACTGAAAGGGTGTTGCTGCATAGCTGCCAGTAAGGAATGTCCATGCACTATTTTTGTCAGTGATGTATAAATAATATATTACTGAAATACTAAAATATTGCACTGCAGCTTACTGTATCTGTGCATTCTCAACAGTTAAATTAGTACTACACTGTGAGATGTTTTCAGCAGAAGTGTGAACAAAGAAAAATGGGGTAAGGACGACGGCAGAGCAAGGTTTTGATAGAAAAACAGTAGTTCAAAACAATGGATAGGAAACCAAGGGACTCCAAGATGGCACCATGCCATGTAGGAATCCAAAAGTACCAAGTTCCTATAATGAATATAGACTCAGTTACATGTTATAGACACTCAAATCTATTTCTTAAAATAAATTTTATTACTAAACTGCAGTTCTCGTCATTGCTATCCTTCTCCAAATTTCCAGCATCCTTCTCAATTCTAGCCTTTATTAGTGGAATTGAAATATTTATATTTAATAAATAAACACGAAGAGAAAAAATACTGTCTCGCTTTTCATCTCATTTAAAATCTAACATTTTTCCTTAAGTAGCACTGATAAAGATAACAAAAAATATATTGAATAGGGGTAGTTCTGGGGAAAGAAGGTTATATTGTCATAACTAAGAGAAAAGGGGAAAAAAATAAATAGATATATCATTCTGCTTGCAGTCCAAACAAACTGCATGTCTCAAGATAAAATGGCCTGAATAGTAAACAATCATTAATTTCAAAAACATTCCTCTGTTATTTGATAAAATGTTAAAAGTAATTAGAAGTCTACCTTGAATTTTAGGTAAAGAATTCTTAAGTATTTATCATATATATAAGTTTTAGAAAATTTTTTAGATGCAAGATATACATGGAGAAAAAGATAAGAAGATTCTGGAATTGCTCTCAAAAGGTAGACATAAGGCCAACCAAAGGTCTGTCTTTGGGAACAACTATTCTACAGGAATAAGACCAGAGCAGCTGAGAAAAAAAAATGTAAAGCCATAAGTAAATAAAATCTATTTTCCTTCTGAAAACCTGGGAAACCTCAAAAGTCTTGTATGGACATTTGCAAGACTGAATTTACAAAATGCAGGAAGGTATTTGATTTCCCTTATTTTACTAAAATAGATGTAGCCTACAACTCTTATCTTCACACTAACTGCAACTATGACATAGTCCTTAGTTTCTCCTAATTTTCCCAGACTCAGTTCCTACTGTGGTCAGATGCTTTTTTTCCCTATATGCATTTCCCATCCTGCTGTGATGCATAAGGTTATTCCATCTAGCACTGGGGAGAAAAAGAAGTCACTGTTTGTCACTACTATTCATATCTACTGTTCTCCAGTTTCCTTCTATAACAGTCTACCACTATTAAGAACATTTTAATCATTACGTCATCTCTTTTTCTTTAAAGATTTATTTATTTATTTATATTTATCTACCTTCGTTTCATTTCTTTCTACATAAGTTAATTTTTGGCGCTAAAAATCAAGGCACTTCAGGCTCTATTACTGCCTGCAACATTTTGCCAGGAAAATGAAATACATCCCTACCCTAAAATAGCCATTAAAATAGCCCACATAATCAGTTTCTTGAAGCAGGCTAACTTTTTCTTAATTCTATTAGAAATGACTTACCACTTTCACCATGGCTGCTCACTAAATTTGGGATTTGTTGAGAACACAGTTCAAAACTGTCAGGTTTATCATCAGGCACACAAAGTTTACTTTTTTTTTTAACTTTTACAATTAATAATTGCAAGTCTGACATTTAAATTATTTGTCTAAAATTTCCAAGTCAGAATAAAAGGCGAAATTGAATGAGGTGCTTTTCACAAACAACACGAAAGGTTAGACACGATGCAGAGATTTCATCATGCAAATCCATACACGCCCTTCAAAAATAATTCAGTTTTACCAAAGCCTCTTAAAACAGCTATATTCAGGATGTCTGAGAAAACTTTCAAAGACTTTTAAGCACAGAAAAAAACATAATGGAAATAAAAAAGGAAACAGGGGTAGGAGGTCTAGGCACACATACTCAAATAAGCAGGGAAAAACAATTCCAAGTGTTGTCATAAAATTTCATTATAGAAAAGGGAAAAATAAACAAACAAACAAAAAACCCAAAAAACACGACAAACCCTGAACATTTACAAAGGCCAGGAGAAGCTTTTTTACTCAAATATCAAGAAAGTCAAAGCCCATTTCATAAAGTCAATCGAAATGAAATTTGGGGATAACTAACAGCAGAGTTATTTAATGAAATTACCAGGGAATCTCAGAAAGCATCCTAAAGGCATCTTGATGAATTGTGTTTAAAAATTACTGAAATCTCAGCTGCCCAGAGATGGTGTTGGAGCAGGAAACAGCTGAGATATTGAAAGAGACTAAATCTTTAACACAATAACCCTGCTTCAAACCATATTTCAAGAACACTCTCAGCCTTCTGTTCTTGGGGGGGGCTTGAACAGAAAAGAGGTAACACATTATTTAAGCAATACTCTCCCATTCCCAAGCAACAACTGGAAAGGGTGCTCTGGAAGATGTCATCTGTTGCTTTTCACCTTCAGTCTCCAGTTTTCATCAGACTTCTCAAATTTACCTCCTGCACCAATGTACCACAGTGGAGCAGAGTAGACAACAGGCAGAAGACAGATACAAGAGGGTACTGGGGAGCTGAATGGCTGGCAGCTCAGTGCAAAACCTCCAGCAGCATCCAGGTCCCTCAGCCCCTACACAGGTTGGCATGGGCTTCCAGAGGGGACACTGCATTGCCCATCAAGAGAGAACCATTCAATTGTATGGACGTAACTTGACAGGCCTATTGCTGTATTTCCAAGCTCTTTTCTCAACTGGAAAAAGGAACCACCCAGCCTGAAACAAGCCAAGAGAGCCCAAGTAAAACAGGAGTTATGTTGCATTGGCAAGATCATCTTGTGGGCTACCCTGGACACCTCTGAATCCCTTGCATGATCAAGCTGCATGGCCAGAAACCAACATTCTACAGGGAGAAAGGCCTGCAGGACACTTACACTTTTTTTTTTTCCCAGTTAGAACTAAATAAACAACAGTAAAACTACCATGTAACCATGACTGTATTTTCCCACAGGCTCAGGTAAGAAAAGAGGGCAGACAAATAGCTGGAAGTGACAGAATTTTCCAATGCAGTTACTTGGAAATATGTTGTAAATATATCTGTTGAATTTATCACTGATACAAATTCAGGTAGATATCTCTAATTACTCTAACATCTCCTGAAACCAAGCTCTGAAATTAGAAGTTTGAAGAATTCCTCTTGTTTTGGTAGGTTGAGAGATATATCATGCACTTAAAGAATGCTGTCTTGATCTGATTCCAGTTGCACTACCCTAAAACACCAACTGCTAAAATTTTGGGTAGATTTGGCAGGCAGAGGGAGGATTAAAAAAAAAGGAGAAAATTAGCCTAAGAAATATTTTTCTTTCCCCCATATTTTAGCACCAGCCTTCAAATGACAAAAGCACAGAAATGCTGAATAGCAGAAGCATAGAAGAGCCATTTACATTCACATTTCTATTTCCACATGATTCTATTGGTAGCATCTATAAAAAAAGCAAGGTTGTTTATAATATTTGTAATAACATTTCCTTTTTGTCATTTAACTCAATTCCAGTGCTTCATTTTTTTTTCTAGTAGCCAATGAACTGAATAATCAATCCAACTGCATACAGCTTGGTGATCCCTGCCCTGAGCAGTGCAGAGACATTTAAGAGATTATACTCTTCAGCCAGAGGAGGCAACTGGTCACCACTTTATACAGCATAACTATAACCTATGGTACAGACTGTGATAAATGATGCCATCTTTCTGTACCTCTAGAGGCAGGTGCTGGCCACTGAGTGCTTTCATACAGTTAGTCTCCACCTCAGCCTAGACACATAGAGCTCACCAAAGGTATTGAAAGGAAAAGTTTGAAAGAAGGCCACCCTACAGAAGTTAATTTTTTTTCTGATAACTCCTTGACTTTTAGCAGAGTATCATGGGTAAAAATCATAATTGTGTTCGTCACTTGGGTCTATTTTCAGATTTCAGTTTCTCAGGTTACTGCGTGTCACTAAAGATCTCACTAATTTAGCTCCTTGTTCCACTCCTTAGAGAGGTTTAACACCTTTGATGTAAGTCAACATTAATGCTATAGCACTATTCACTACATGTTGAAATTTAATGCACTTTGCTCTAATTATGAGGTCATTACTAGCATGCACAAAGACATGTAATCGATTAGAAACAACATACTTCTCCATAAATAATGTACTTAGAAAGCATGCCTTAGATGGTGATCTAGTAGCATGGCATTTAAAAAAAGCTTATTAGTCCATGAATTGTAAGTCTATCTTAGAAAAAAGACACAGGTTTTAAATGGTTACAACTCAAGAAGGCAAAATATCTATAGCAATAAATTCCAAGAATTCTGTGCAAAAAACATTTATCAATGTATAATTAAGCCATCATAAAGAACAACCATTTTCATATCTTTCTGGCCTTTGCTAAAAGCGAGGCCAAAATATCTCAATCTTATGATTGCACACCATCAACAAGAATATACTTTGAGTCAGCAATAACATGCAGCCTCAGTACAGAAGACCAAAGCAGAGTGAATTGTTTCTTGTCTTTACTCTGTGGAAAGATTGTCTAGGTTTTTCAGTTGAAAAAAAATAATTCCCTTGCCCCACATCTGGCAAGTACTATGGCTGACTGGTAAAGCAACTACAAGACAGCCCTAAAGGTCTCCCAACTTTTCTCCACGTGGTTGCCTTGTCCCCACAAAGTGGAGAACAGCTCCAGGTGTTCTCTCTATGCTTAGGGTCACAATCTGAGGATGACCTAGATCCCTTCTTATCCAAATGTGACTCTCTTGAAAAACACTTGAATTCCAGGCTACCCAATTAAAAGAAAGTTTCCACTGCCATGATGACACAGGCACCTGAAGCATGCTGTGCTTCCCCTTTCCTCTGTGCTACAATAAAAGGCCTTCTCTCTTCTGAAACCACCAGGAGCTTCCTGAGATCAGCCTGCTTGCTAGTGGGCCATATTAAGAGTGAAAGCAGCTGAATACAATTGTACATATTTTAATAGCAAATGTTAATAATCTAATTACTGTGAATCCCAGCTCAGGAATAGATTCAAATTGTGGTCGAATCCAACATCTCACTTATATACACTTCCCTCAGAATGAAAGTCTCTGAGTTAATATTTAAAATCAAAATTTTCAGCTTGGCAACCTTTAAAACCTGATTTGCACTCACTTGTCACTGTAAACAGAATATTTTAATGCTACAGTTAAGCTTGTTAAAAATCAGCAAATGCACATTAAAAGCTCTTCTCCTAGATATAAAATTTCCTATTAATGAAACTCAGCTTAAAAGTCTTAACTCACAAATCATAGAAACATTATTCCACTTGTAAATTTTAAGCATCACCAATAAAAATAATGCTAATCAAAGGAAGCATTTATAACTGCTGCCTTTCTTCTCATCTGTTTTATATTAGAATGCCTTAGCAAAATAAAAGCATCGCCATCACCTCTCCCAGTGGAAAACGCAGCAACCAAAGCTGCATACTAAGGCACCCAAGAACAAAAACAGGTTTCTTCAGAAAAAGGTCACTTACACTAGAACTAAGCAGCCTACAAAATGTTCGCGTAGACCTTGCTTCAAATTCAAGGGCTATCACTCAACCACAACAGACAGTCTTGCTTCAGGTGACAGAGGAGATGGTGGAATCTATAGCTTACACCCTGATTAGATACAGCATAGCCTACACAACACTGCCGTGAAGGTTAATTCATCTCAGAAAAGCCACTATTAGTCTGATTCCAGTTTAAATAAAATATACTTGATTTGGAGAGAAATTATCACTGGCAGCAGCTTCAGGCACAAACTCCTCTATCTTTCATTCATGAGCCCCTACCTATTAGTCTGAGAAGACCTATCTGACCATGTAGCATCCTGCTTCTTCTATCCCAGTCTGTGAACACCAGTAATCACTGAAACCTGAAGTATCAGAAAGAGAGGGGCAGATATTTCCACATTCATCTTTCTTGGCTGATGAACCATCTCAGCCTTTTTTTTAAATTCTTTTCCTTCTCTCTAAAAAAGCGCAATTAGTCCACCCATTTAACTGTAGTTAGTCCACTTGCTGAGGAAGGACTGCAGGTGACCAAAGTAGCTCCAGCAGCTCTCAGTCCTGATCAGGCAGTGTGTATTCCCAATCCAAGACCCCTGTGCAGCCTCTCCAGTACCATGAAGTGACTGCTAGGTATGCCTAGATCCAACAAACTAGGCCATGAGCTGATTTGGCAGCCCCAGATTTATCACCACCCTCACAGGACTCAGATCTACAGCTTCACCTAACCCAGAGGACTGTGTTTCCCTCCTTTTTCAATCCATCCATTTAAACAAGGCCTGCTAGATTTGTTTTAATGCTGGGGGGGTTTTAATTCTTCTTTTTTGCTTGAAAGTCATATGTCAATGAAAAATTACTATAAATCAAAGCCCATAACACTGCATATCAAGGATTTCACAGAATCTCAGAATGGTTGAGGTTGGAAGGGTCCTCTGGAAGTCATCTAGTTCAAATTCCCTCTCAAGCAAGAACACCTACAGCGAGTCTCCCAGGCCCCTGTCCAGATGACTTCTTAATATCTCCAAGGATGGAGAATCCACAGCCTCCCTGAGCAACCTGTTTTGGTGCTCATCACTCTCATAGTGAAGAAGTGTTTTCTGATGTTCAGACATAGTCTCCTGTGTATCAGTTTGTGCCTACTGTCTTTCATCCTATCACTGGGCACATCTGAAAAGGGCATGGCTTCTCCTTCTTTACACCTTCTGGGTATTTACGCATTGGTAAGATACCCCTGCTCTTCTTCAGGCTGAACAGTTCCAGTTCTCCTAGCCTTTGCTCATAGGAGAGATACTTGTCAGCCAGTAAAATGCCCCATGTCCAAGAAGGGTGCCCAAACAAAGTGACCTTGTACTATCCTGTTTAATGTATACTGCGGCATCAACATTTGACAATGCAGGACCGTGATACTTGGACAATAGGAGAAGAGTTGCAATTCTGGTGCAACCAATGCTGCTTTGAGGAACCAAAGCACAGAGATATAAAAGTAAAATAAAAAAGAGCAATACTGTGTAAATTTGGAACAGCCCTTTCCACTGAGGAAGTTTGTTGAAGGTAAATGTTATTCTTTAGTCATCAGTACAGTCATTTTAAGGATTTGCTGGAGCCACACTGCATACTGATCTTCAGTTTGTTTCCACTGGAAATGGTAATGTGGCAGGAGTGTTTTCAATAGGCCAGCAAGGGACAGGTAAGGAGGGAGAGTGTTCCAATAGAGCCAGGTTTCTCACAGTCCATCGTAGTCCCACTGGTCACACTCAGTTCATTCAGACCACAGAGGTTTAAAGATCACAACTAAGCACAAAGACCAAGGCTCACATCACTGCCTATAAACGAACTTTCACTGTATTTTACATTCAGTTCAACACAAAACCACAGAATATTCTGAGTTGGAAGGATCACCAAGTTCAACTCTTAAGTGAATGGCCCGTATGGGGGTCGCACCCACGACCTTGGCGTTATTAGCGCGATGCTCTGACCGCCTGAGATCTCAAGGTCAACATAACAAATGCTGCATTTTAAAGCTATGTCAAAATCAATCCACAAAGATTTGTAAGTAATTAATCAATTTTTTTCCATTTACTGAATGAGATGAGGAGGAATTTCATACGGCCTCTACTGTATATGTTCAAGTACTTGAACGTTAATAAAAACAACCACAGGGGTTCCATACCTAAGGACCCAGGAAAGTGTTTTGTATTCATACATTCCTTTTCACATAAAAAGGTAATATCTTTGATGGAATATTGTTAAATATTGCATGCAGGAGTTCTTAATGTTTAAAACCAATAACTTATTTAGATTTCATTTTTATTTAAAGGATTCTGATAATGTTAACAGTTGAAATAATGCAAACAAACCATCATCTTGGAGTCATTTGCCTTCCTGTGTTCCCGTATAACCTCTAAGCAAGATACTCCACAAGGGACAAGTCATATGCAAATTTATTTTGCGGCTTGGGATTGTGCTAAATAATTACTAACAAAAATGTATTATTTAGCTCCAGGCTATCTCGCTGCATTAGAATTAAATGGCAACTATTTACTCTTTCACTCATGGCAAGAGCTACTGGGCTGATGTCAGCATCATTTTGAATGCCATTATCACATTCTCTGGCTTTTTAGAAGGAGCAGGCAGATTTACTTACAACCTAGTGTCTCACATTTCTTTGAGCATGACACCATAGAAAATCTCCTTCTTATTCTATATTACCAGGAGTATATTAGTATTATTAAAAGGTATCCTTTTATTAAGAAGGTTGCTATGACATTCCCATGTCTATGGGAAAATTCATTACCAGATACTGTTTGAGCACCAGTAGGAAACTGTGCGTATTTACTGTGAGGGTAGTGCCAGAAAGCAGAATACAGTTTTGAGTGTTTGCCAAAGAGGCATGTGACACATGCCCAGATCTGGTATTAAGGGTGATGGGGGTTTTAATTCCTCTTTTTTTTTTTTTTTTTTTTTTTTTTTTTCAGAAATACCAATGAAGAGAGTCACAAGACACTACACAAGTCTGAATACCAGCTGTTCCGCTCTTTGGACAGATACCAGAAGCATCAGCACTCTACACTCCCACTGACAGGCAGAATAGGCTAAAGAAATATGTGGACTGAACCACAGGATTGATTGTTTTTCATGGTTAGTGACACTGGAGTTAAAAGGTACGGACTTGCCACACTGCAGGCACTACCAAATCCCACTGGATATACCCCCTCTGTGTCTTTCCTTCCAAGGAGCAAGTGCTTGCAGCCTCAGCCATTTGGGCAGAATCTTTCCAGAATATCCTGCTCCATCTGTGAGTATTAGTGTCACAATGTGGACATAAATTACTAGTTTCTAGAGCTTAATTGAGCATATATAAAGACACGCACTCCCCTGTCTCTGTCTTAACTAATGCCATCCTCTTTTTTGTGTCTTTGTTAGTGGTGATATTTATGATGGAAATATTGCACCAACGCATTCAAAACACATTGCAAACTAAATATTCATGAAGTCAAACAAACTCTTCTAGAGAAATATCCTCTTATGGATTCATAGCAAAGGGGGATTTGTTTTCACTGCTTGGCAATATACTTTTTCTGCAAGCAAAACAGCACTCAGCCTGCCCTTGACGCAGCCTTGGCTTCGCAGCAGTCGTTCTCCACTCTCTCCCTAGGTTTGTCTTGACACAGACTGAACTCAAAAACCCTTTGGCCTAACTCTGTCATAAAACTAAAGCATCCAAACTTTGTTCTAACATAAAATGTAATCCTTTTTGGACATTGAGGCAGAAAATAATTGAAGTTCATAAATCTGAACAACATATTTAGCAAAGTCTTCCTCAGTAAGAGAGTAGAACAAGATTATTTTCCTTCTGAAATTCCACTAATAGCTTTGTAATGCATTTCTATCTCTGTCTTATTCAACTTAGGAGCCTCAACTGACTCTAAATTAAAGAACAAAATAAAAATACTCCCAGACTTTCTGAATCTGGGTTCAAGGTTAAACTTAAGCTGACCTTTCTCTCTAGACACATACTACCAAAAAGTGGGGGAAAAAATTAGGGCTGTTCAGTGATCATCAAATATTAAAATGTGTCCTTGTATTTTGCATGCTCATTCCCTAGAGGAGGTCTGCAAGCACTATAATATTTGACCTGAACTACTTCAGGCAGAGGCAGGTGAAGACTATCACTACTTCAGAACTGAAGTTCTTACCTTTCAAAATTATGATTTTTCCATCATCCACAGGCCAAACTCATACTGGTTGTTAGAGGATGGCATTCAAAAAGCAATAACCACAATATTTAGCATTCAGGTTCTAGGTTTTTTATTATTTTGATAAATATATGGTCAGCAAATGTTGGTTGTTTAGTCAAATACAGATTCAAAGCACATTTTCTGCTAGACTTGATATTAAACCTACTTGAAGCAGATGGGAATACATCCAGTTCCCTACTCATTAGATAAACAAAGGGAACACAGTCACAGTTAGATATCATTGCCAACCTAATTATGCCTTCAGACTCCAACTAGAAACACCTTATTTTTACTTGGACTAGTATTCAGCCAGTTACCACTGCAAACATTACCAGGCAACAGACAAGTGAAGAGATGGAACCACCTAAGAGCTGAAGGCACAAAATTGTTTAAGTGGAAATTAAATGTTGATTAAACAATAATTAAAATGCTACTTTATGTTTTTAGAGGTGTACCAAAGACCATTCAATGTAATAAAGCCCATTGAATTCTCTATTTTAACAAGTTCTGTGACAAAAGCACGGTTTGATCTCTTATGTCCTCAGTGGATGGCTCATCTGACTTTGGTTTCATTAATGTATACATTATAAATGGGGAGCATAAAGAAAGCCTAGCTCACTCCTTAGTTTATTTCCCTATATGGATTTAAACACGACCATTACACCCTAGCAGATATCCCTACAGATTTGTAACACGGAGAAAGCATTATTAATTAGTAAAGCATCAGATAAGAAAATAACTCTAACCTCTAATATGTTTACAAGAGCCATTTCCTTTTGTTAATATAGTCCAGGCTCAGCAATGCACCTTGAACACAGCAAATAAACATAAATGAAACAACATATGTACAACGAAAGCAGAGGCAAAGTGCTGTCCACTTCTCATCAGGAAAAAGACAAACATGAAGAGAAAACTACAACAAAGGAAGCAAGTTTTGACAACTTCATTAGGAGATAACTTTTTACAATCAATGGGAAAAGGAAACACAAAATGGCCAGAAAAGGTTTCTCCTCTGAAGAAAAGGGAAACAGTCCCATAATATTTTACATGTCACCACCTTCTTGGAGACTCTTATCATAAAGCAAAAATAAGATTTTTCTGCTGTCAGGACACATTAAAAAAAGAAAAATCCTACAAAAGGGAAATCCCACTGAAATCCCAAGAGTGAAAATGGAAATAATCAGCTGAGCAGCGAGGACACTGGTTTCTCACTTTCACTCTTGACTAGGTAAAGCAGCTGGCACCAGGGACACCACTTCAAGTGTACTCTGTAACAGCAAGTCCTACGGCATCTGCTTCTGAGTTTTTTTCCCTCCCTGGTATTCCTGGAGAGTCTGCAGCTGCCTCATACTTAACACTGTATTAGACTGGTAGCATCAAGCAGACCACCCTACCTCCCTCTCCTCAAAGATGCTTGTAACTTTAAGTCAAAAACCCTAAACGTGTCATATTTGATTTTCTTAAGTGATTAGTATATTACTAATCAAATTGAGAATCTGATTAGCAAATTTAATATCTGATTAGCTCCTTCTATGATGCAAAGAATTAGATATTAATCAAAGCTCATGAAGATAAGCACTACCATCCTTACACTTAAACTAAGCACCTGCAATTCAGAAGGAGGAAATAATGATTAATAAAACCAATGAATTGTAGTTCTTTGATTAGTTCCAGGCACTTTTTCCTCATCTAATCAAGATAATTATACAATAAATCTTTGAAAATATATGCTGCATTTAACAAAGCAGGCCTGGTACTTTTGTGCTCAATAAACGCTCTTCCCTCACTGCTCCTCTCACTCCCTAATATCCTCTTTGGCAAGATGACCTACTACTACAAAACTCTATTCCAACAACTGCCAATTGCTTTACTGATATATTAGTCACGACATGTACAAACACTGAGCTTGTTCCACAGATGACAGAAGACAGTTCATAAGGTTTTCAGTGGCTTACAGTATGTATTAAAAAAAAAAAAAGGAAAAAAAGGAAATGAAAAAGAAAACATAAAAGCATATGTTGGTGTCAAGAAAATGTCTTGGCAGAACTCAGCAAGAGAACAACTTTCAGCTGATTAGCTGTGCCCTCATAATTAAAGAGTCATTATAGTCACTGGGAGTTACTTCAAGCTAGTTTCCAAGTTAGATTTATAAATAACAAACTTAAAATATATTCTGCCCAGACTGATCCCAATGTAAGGCTAGATTGGGTATGCCTAATTGTTTTGAGTTTGGTTGGTTGGTTGTTTTTTTTAATTTAAACTTGAGTAATCGGTATCTGCCTGTATTAAATCTTCTTATTCCTGCAGTATCGTAACATTCTATCAATATTATGATAACTATAAACAAAGAAATTTGGCTATTTGTTTCTTAAATGCTTCCAAGTAAGCATAATCTAATAGTTTCCTGCTTACCATATGCTTCTTACAAAAAAATTGCAGTTAACTTTAACCATGCAATAAATTCTGAGGTATAAATTCTTACTCAGATGAGAATTAAAAATCTTAATTAGTTCTTCTTTGCCTACAGCAAATATATTTCAACCAGCTTTATAATCCACTGCATCAGTTACTGGATAAAACCCATTAGCCATTGCCCAGCTGATGTATCTCACCTGCCCAAGAGAGAGAAAGATTCCATTTAGCTCCCCTTTAATGAGCTGAATTATCTAAGAAAACAAATGTTAGTCCTCAAAATTGCTTTCAGTTACCATCAGTATTAAAAACTGTGCCATTACACCATTTTGTTTTCCAGTTTTTCCCTATATTTTCTTTCCTTTTTCTGCTAGGAAAACCCTCACCCACTAAAATGTGATCACTCATAAATTTTCCCATGCTGTCATAAATGCATTTGTTTCTGAATGGCTCAATGCATTGCTGTGATAGGCTTCATAAAATACATCTTGAGTAGACTGTACAAAATTGAGTGGTACAGTTCTTTCCATCTTGAATAACAACAACCAAAAAAAAAAAAAAACCCCAAACAAAAAAAAACACCAAAAACCAACAGATTGACTAGGATGTGTTCACCTGCTACCATAACAAAATCACCTTATTTGTACTCAACTGTGACAATAACATGAATAATTGAACACAAATCTATTGACCTGCAAGTGATACCATATACAGGGTTAGGAATTGTGTCTCATATGCAATTTTATACATGAGGAAAATGAACAATTTTAGTCAAAATCACTTAAATTATCAGAACCGCAAACTTCTATGTATTATTTTGGTGGTTTTCTGGGCATCAACTTATTTAATTTTGCTTTTGAAAGCAAAAAATAGAAAAGGGAGAGAGTGGGGAAAAAAAGGACACAGTGCCATCCAAATGGTGTCTGTCAGCCAAACATGTTACATATGTGATATAAAACTCTATAACAAACTATACATAGCCTGAGCAGTGACTCAAGGAAAATAATCCACAATTTTCAGTACCAAATTAGAGAAGTCCTTACTACTATGACAGAATAAATGTCTCATCACCCACTAGTGAAGAACAAGATGGCATACATGTAATTAATGTGTTTGTCATAAAAAATGCACTGTTACACAGAGACACAAATCTGGAATTCTTCAGATTTTCTTATGGTATTTAACAAAGCTGTAATAGCCTTCTCATTTGTGCCTTACAAAATTTACCTGGATTAGTTTCACTCTTAAAACAAAATGCTGTTGGAGTGTTGCACATAACAATACTGAAGTAAACTGGAACAGTTGGCAAGATACCGCAACTCAAATTGACTGAACACATTAAAAAAGTTTATGGGAAGTAGCAAATGCAAGATTTCTCCGCTATCCTATTACACAACCATCAAACAGAATTTCAGTATCTACACTCATTAAACACAAGGACATCCTCACTTAGTGTTGCAGAGCAGAAAACATGTTGCACCCTCTAGGAAGGTCCACAGCAGGTTAGACACTGATACTTCCCAAACACTTAATGTACTTGGCTTTGATGCAGTGCCTCCCAAGCGTTCTGTTAAAAACTGTGAACTTCAGCATCCTTAAATCAACTGCCCCTGCCATGTAAACTAGCCCAGATGTGGTTTCCATTCAAAACTGAGTTCTTTTTTGCTGTTCAACGGACTTCAGCGCATTATACAGACTGCACTCTATTGAGATAAAGGATGCTCAAGGAACACTAGATGACTGGTATCCCATTGGGTGTCTCAAGAAAACAAATTTCTCACCTCCGAAGGCTACTCCTTAGAGAAGATTTTAAATAAATACACTTCAAAATTATTTCACAGTTGTGCAAGTACCTTAACTCTCTGAACAGACTGAAAGACCAGAGAAGACTAAGAGAAAAGCCTTGGTAACCAACTGTGCTACATAAAGCTGGCTTTTGCTATGCTCTCTCCTGGTTTTTGGAATTCAAACAATTACTACTGCACATTTAAAAGTCTTTGAGGGGCCTTGGTTTATGTTATTTTAAACTAATGTAAGAACGTTTCAATAGGACACTAGAAGACAATTAGCATGCCTTCTGAAAGCAATTTTAATTTTGTGGAGCTTCTGCCTAGTAGATTTGAACATCACCTTTTTTTAGATAAGGCAATTTTCCCCCCGCTCCCTCCTTGCCAATGGAAAGAGCAACACACTGTGGGGAGAAGCTGCACCTCCTACTGCCTCATTTCACTCCCTTAATAAGCAAAATTGTTAAACTTAGAGCAGTTACAGCCAGTCTGGATACCTGTTGGAACTTATGGGAACTTACAAGCCCCAGAGTACATTTCTGCTGGGCCACACAACCTCAAGTCATCTCAAATATTTAAGGTAGAGTTGCAGGTGATATAAAGGGGAAAAAAAAAACCAACCAAACACACACACACACAAAACCAAAACCAAACCAAACAAAAAAAAAAAACCCACCCAAAACCAACTAAATAAACAAAAAAAACCCCACCCAACCCCACCCAAAAAAAACCCGCAAAGCTGGTTAAACCATCAAAACTATCGCATTTCAGCTACACCAAGAGAACTGAAATATCAGAACTGAAATATCCAATTATAAAAAAACCCATTTGTTTTATTTTTAATTGCTTTAACAAGGAAATTAATAACTGAATAGAAGAGAGAGATCTAATTGGAGTGTCCACTGAATGAAAGGTTGCAGACTGATGTCAGTTACGGTCTGCTCTTACTGCTGAGACTGCCAGGACCCCAAGTACATCTGCATAGGCAGCAATCTCCCTGAAAAGCCTCATTTGGGATCCCACTTAACCTCCACAAACACTCCTTCCCCAGAATGAAGAGAAGCCTAGAAAATAAGGCTCTCAAATACAAAGGAAGGTCTAAGAAAAAATGTAAGCTCTTCCACAGTTTCTGCAATCATGAAACCAAATCATGAAACCAAAGATTAAAGAAGCCTTTGTTTAGACAAAAAGAAAACATATATAGAAAACAGTAATGCTTTTTCACTCTTCATTATCTGTGGAAGCAAAGAATTTTCAAGAAAAAGTATTTCTTATAAAGCATATAGTGCAAGGTATAAATTTACGCTCATTCAAATGCTAGCACTTTTTTTGCATACATCTACAAATTATTTTTTCCTTTAGGTACAAATACACACAGGTATTTGTATCAGGATTTTGCTGTATCAGGATTCCAAATGCAAACCCTATTTAATACTAAAGAATCAAATTTGTGCATAAAGACCACTGCAAAAAGCCTAGGTAATTTGCAAACTCATACATTTACTGTGTATTAGAATATCATAAAACCGCCAATTGAAAGTGACACTTTATACCAGAAAAAATATAGTGATTGTCCAGTATTTGAAACAGATGTTCTAAATAGCTCTGGCTTGCTTTTCATCCCATCCCAACCAACAACATGCCTATGTGCTGAGGCAGAGAGAAAAGCGAATGCTCCTAAATGCAGTTTTATTCCCTACCAGAAGGGCTAAGTATTAATGATGCATAAATGTTTCCAGAAAAAAAATCTTAAAAGCTTGGAGGCCATATGTTATCATCACAGCTACACTACAGAACAGAAATATGGCTTTATTTGTGTGTTTACAGGAGTAGCAGTCGAGTCCACACCTAATTAAGATTTCATTAGTATTTCCTCATTCTGAAAATCTGTCTAAGCCTCTATCTCTTAAGCCTCCCAACAGAAGTTACAGTAGTGCTTCTTTATGTCCATATATCCCTGTTTATCACCAGCATAATTATAAATATATGAAGCTACTATTTTCTGGCACTGGAAAAAACTTCAGATTATGTCTCAAGTGTCACTCAGCTTGAAACTATAATGCTCATGACAGAGAAAGCTCAAATAGTCTCTTCATGTGATTATCCCCTGTCTGTCACCCAGTGAAGTAATAATTCATCCCAAAGTCCAGTGGAAAGGCAGTAAGTAAGAGGAAAGGCTTAAGTGACTTCACCGGGAGAATAAGCTCTGTATATCCCTTGTTCAACTTTCAGGTTTGAATATGACCCTTTATTAATGAACTTGAACAGTTCTAAGAGAAAAGGAAAACATCGAATTGGGCACGAATTAAATCAACAGTGTCTGCCTAAAAATAAACAATGAAGAACGCCGAGTTCATTTTATTGTAGTCAATTAATTTAAACTAAAACCAAACCAAACAATCAAACAACCCACTCTCAAAAAAAACCAAAAACAAAACAACAAACAAACAATCAAAACCCCACTACAATAAAGCTACAATAGATATCAGTCTGTCCACTCCAGGGAACTGGAACTGCCATGCATTACGAAAATTCTGACTCCATCACAAGTTCTGCAGTATTTCATATTCACTTAAAATCTATTTTTCATCATGCTTTCTGAAGATCTCTGAAATCTGCAGCTCTTAGGTAAACTAAAGATTCCCACATCACTCAAGCATGATTGCAAGGGCAGCTTTGTTCACAGAGCTTGAAGTTTGAATTGAAGAGTGAAGATCTCATCTTGTATTACCAAATCAAATGGTTAAGTTTTATTGTTTATCTGCTTCACCATGTTACTGAAATTTACTTAGATGTTTTCAAGTTAATAAATAAAATGAAGTCTACCGAGATATTATAAATTTTAAAAAGTAAAGAAGGAAAGATATGATTATTTCCTTCTTTCCCAAGTCACTGTCATGTCCAAATGTCATTGACAGATTCGTGCAATCTGACAAGTGACAGTACCACCAAAACTTTCTGGTGGAGTAAGCTCTCACACACTAACAGACACCAAGTAGCAGGGGACGTCCATGTGCCCACTGGCAGCAGCAGCACACACAGACATCTCATCCAGAAGAGAAAGCCTACACGCCACAGCAGCATGTGACAGCCTCAGTGAGCTGCAACTTCCCAAAGATTTCAGCTAGCACCAGCAGCAGCCTCACTATCCTGCAGCAGGCTGCCAGTAAAACCGGTCTGAGATGAGAGAGACAGAATAAGAACAAACCACAGAAGACAAAGGAGAACAGATTCTGAAGTCTTTGTATATAAAAATAAAATTGGGGGAAATGTTCACTGTCCAAGAGAAAATGAATAAATATAATAGTGATAATAATAAATAATAATTTATGATAAATGAAAAAACCTCAGGCAAACCTCTTTCTCCATTTGAAATATCATGGGATGTGATGATATCAGGGTAGTGCTCTGCCAAGAGAAAATAAACAGTGTGAGAAGTTCACGTCACACACTCGCAATGGGCAATATGCCAGAGGTACAACACTGTATGTAAACATTTGGTCCACATTTACCCACAGCAGAAATCTGGTACATATGCAATGAACAAAATCCGTGCTCACAAATGAGTAATGGAAGCAAAAATTTGTGCAGCCCAAAAAATGCTTGGCCTTCACATTTTCATGGGCCTTCACATTGTCCCAATGGACCAGGTTATCTTCACTTTGCTAAACAATTGCCAAGAAATGCACATGCAAAATTTTAGCTATGGATTTTTGAGTGCAATCTTCAGCACTGCAGAGCTCACAGTTCCAACACACCCATGACCAACTGCCCAGTTTACCATGAAATGCTTTCATGCAGGGTGTGGAATTCTAATAAATTTAAACCCAGTTATGTTTAACAGAGACACTGTCAATGCCCTTTCCAGTGCATTTCCTGATTCAAAGATAGTTCGTCTTGCTTGACCTTTCTGGGGCAGGTGAATAAATAACAAACAAAAACAGATGGACAATTTTAAAGAATCACATGCTGTACTGCCTATGGACACTGTCTCTCTAGCACAATCATTTTCTAGATCATTTACTCCAAATGTTAACACTAGTAATAGGTAACCTATATCATTCACATTTTGCTTCAATGAAAGAGTAAATATGAGACCATAAGATTTGAAACCCTGCCTTCCAAGGATTTCTATAAAATAAGAGTAATTCAAACTGTAACACCTATTACACTGGCAAATAAGAAAAGTGGGTATAACAACCATTTTTGTGACATGATTCTCCTGTCTTAAATCAGATATGAAACAAAAAACCAACAGTCTTTCAAAAGAAATACACAAAACCAAAGTAATACATTACTGTAAATCAGAGAAAAAATATGCTGAACAGACAATGTAAATAAACCTATATTGAATTGTAGAGTCACAAGAAATAAAATATTTGATCTTGTATTCTATCTATTTCCAAATACAATACCTCTGGAGAATAAAATCTCTAAAGTTTCTAAAAGTTTACAGCTAAGCATATACACATATTTATCAGTTAAATCTTTTCTACTTCTTACCAAGATAGAAGAAAATTTGCAGCTCTGTCTCTAAATTGTACAGATTTCTGTTTGTGACTAAATTTGCAGTTCAAATTTTACCATTAATCAAGTCCATACTATGTAGAAATTGCACAAAGCATACAGAGATAGGATGTGGGTTTGGAGGTCAAAACATTTAATTTCTATACTTGAAAACTTCACGAACGAAGAAGTATACAAAACAATTTCAAAATTATATGTAGCTCACATATAATGTTTAGAAAAGATATAATAGTTTTATGGCACTTATGCGTTAAAAATACTTAAAATTGCTATGACCTCCTACTGTTACTATATGAGTGAACTTGCATTTGCAAGAAACCAAGTCTAGAAATTGAATAATTTATAACTAAAACATCTCAAATCTTTGCAGCATTTCCAAAAGTACGCCATCTTTAGCTTGATTAAGTGCTTGCCTGTCTTTCCTTCTGTGGTGGCACTTTCCTACCACATCTTTACTTTTGGTCTTGTTATTACAAGAAAGTGCATTCCAACAATAACTAGGAAAATGGGTACATTTTTTCCAGAAGAACACACAGCTTAAACGCACAGCATTTGCAAACAGATATTAATACACAGTATAGAAATTTCAATAACCAGTTGTAGGAAATTTCAACACATTTATTTTAGTATAGTTTTTCTTTCCCTTTCAAAATAAATTTATCCAAGTTTTAATCTCCTCAAGTGTCTTCTTGAGACTCCGGGAAAAATATCATATGCAGGGAAAAGTGAACAGGTCTCTCTTTGAAACCTATGAAAACAGAGTTGTAATTCATTTACTTGAGTTTAGAAACTCGACATACCCCAGACTACTACATTAGAAAAAATTCTGTCTGCCACAATAATTACAAAATATATTATGAATTCTTTAAAAGTTCTCTGAACTACATTTTAGTATTAGTGTCAAAAGTTTGGATTTTTTGGTTTTGGTTTGGTTTTTAAGAGAGAGAAAAAACAAGAACTACCACATTTAAATGTCAGACCAAGAAGAGGTTAGTTAAAACACTCCAGTACAGAAACTCAAATGCAATTCGGTTTTGGAAAGAAGGCAAAAGTCTCAAAAAATTAATAATGGGAGGTTAAGTGCGGCATTTTTCATTCAAAATTGTATGTCAGCAGCTACATAAAGCAAACAATATTGTTATGTGAAATCCACTGTAATAGAGTATTAAAGTCAGATACAAAGTGCAACTAATTCAGACACTAAAATTGTTATTTTAATGACACTTTATTCTGCATACAGATTACCAAATACCAGCATCCTAATCCTAAATCCCTAAAAGTAATTAGTTCCATAGTCCCCTCTTTCCTATACTTAAATTTACTCATCTGAACTATATCTTAGAAATCAGCAGGCCTTCCCTGCATTTTGGTTTTGGCAAGACATCAGGTCCTGACTGTATTCTGGAGATCTGGGCATAAACCCTGATGCAGAATTAGTCATTTCTGAAGAGAAACAGTGGAACAGAAATTAGATGGATTTTGACAGGGTTAAAGTTTTGTTTTTCCTCCCACGTGTTGTTCCTGTTTTCCTACAACAGAATAAGCAATAAAAGAACATCACTCTCTACTGCTTGTACCTGTTTTCCTTTACCACAGAAGGAGCCTAATGGGCTACTTTGACCCACATGCAGAAGTTTTTACTGCATCAAGAGCGGATGAAATCAATCGCTCCCCAAATCATCTGTCTTTACAACCTTCAAAAAACTTTACAACCTCCAACTACTGACCAGGCAAGACAAGGACAAGAAATAAGAGTGTGTTAAGAACAGCTGAAGTAGCATTTGCAGAGATAGTATCTTCTTTCTTACATCAGCAGATCAAGGAGGAAACAAAAGCTTTTTGACACTCAAAGACTTTATCGGACTTGAAAAACTAGGGCAAACATCAAGCTAAGTACAAAATTGAAAACACTCTGGCTTTGTTCCAGAACAATTAAGACAAATTTTAGAAAAGGGGAGCTAGACATATATAAAGCAGAAAAAAGTTTTGGCAGGGCTAGAAGCAATAACACATAACAAGTTTCCCAAGCATGAGGAATAAATACTTAGCACCTAGAAAACAGTTGAGAGTAAGGAGGTGTTACTCAGGGAAAATAATATTCTGCCATAACACCAATGTCTCCATTGCACTTAGTATCTAATGACATTTTACTTTTAGCACTGATGTTCATTTTTAAAGGGTTTTTTGCAGCTTCTCTTAAAAACCAAGACTATGAAACCAGAGAGTTGGTTTTTTTCTTGAGGAAAATGTTCCTCTTCTCAGTTGTTCTGTCCATTACTCATTGCATGTGTAAGTTTATTCTCATGTATATAGATTTTGCCTGCTCCAATAGCACTCAACGCACTGGATAAAGCATAACATCTGTTGAAATTTGCACATAGAGGATTGTCAAAAGAGTCCATGCAAGACTGAAGATGGAGAGACATCTTATGATTGTTAGTCCAAAGAAAGTTTTCATCTTAGGATGAGTTTGTAGATGTTAGAGTACAGGAAGAACAGTTAGGAAACTAACAGTTTTTGCAGATGTTACGGAACAGGTGGGAAACTTCCTTGAAGAAATGATCTGTCTTAGTTGAAGACGAAGTAGCCTGTATATTGTGTGTGCAATATAGCATATAGCAGTATCATAGAATCACAAAAAAAATTTGATCGGAAGGGACCTTAAAGATCATCTAGATCCCCATATCTGGGGAAAGAAAAAAAAATAACAAACAGAAATCAACTACTCATATCAAGTTGTTTCTTCCTAGTAACCAGAGTACATATACTCTTTACACTCCTCTTTCGAAGAAAGAGCCTTTGTTTGCTGAGGGCGATCCTTAGATTGGTGAGGTGTTATAACTCCTCAGATCATACAGAGACAACTTTGAGAGCCTTAGCTTTCTAATGGCTTTAATGTGTGTACTAAAATAAATCAGAAAATGCTACTGATACCAAACCCCTCAAAGCTAAATCCAAAATGTGTCACTGCACAAGGGCACACTGCTGGCTCATGGACAGTTTGTTGTCCCCCAGGACCCCCAGGTCCTTCTCGACCCAGCAGGTTGGCCCCCAGACTGTACTGGTGCATGGAATTATTATTCTCCAGGTGCAGGACCCTGCATTTGCCTTTGTTGAATTTCAAAAGGTTTTGCTCTGCCCACCTCTCCAGCCTGTTGACATCCTTCCGAAGGGCTGCACAGCACTCTGGTGTATGGGCCACTCCCAGTTTTGTGTCATCAGCAAGCTTCCTGAGGAGTTACTCCACTCCTTCATCCAAGTCATTGGTGACAATATTAGACCCAGTACTGAACCTTGGGGAACACCACTAGTGACAGCTAAACCCTGATTATGACCCTCTGAGATCTGCCATTCAGCCAGTTTTCAATGCACCTCACTGTCCACTCATCCAGTGTGCACTTCCTGAGTTTGCCTTTAAGGATATCATGGGAAGCAAGTGTCAAAAGCCTTGCTGATGTCCAGGTAGAAAACATCCACGTTCTCTCGTCATATAGCCAGAGAGCTGTCCCATTGTAGAAGGCAATCAGATCGGTTAAGCATGCTGACAACTCATAAGCACTTTGTCTTCCACATACTTAAGGATCACTTCCAGGATGAGCCATTCCATCCCTTCTCCAAGGATGGAATTGAGGCCTGTAGTTCCCTGGATCCTCTCTCTTGCACTTTTTGAAGACTGGAGTGACATTTGCTTTCTTCCAGTCCTCCAGCACCTTTCCTGACTACCATGACCTTTCTAAGTGATTGAGAGTGGCTAGCAACGATGTCCATGTCCACCAGTTCCCACCAGTGCCCATGGACTTCTGGATGTCAAGTTTTACCCTACTATTTCAGTCCTGAGAAACTCTTGGGATAACACAGGCAGCTAACCTCCTAACCTCATCAGAACAAATGTCTTGCCAAGTCACAGATCCTCCAAAACACTTAAATACTATGCAATATTCAACATCACACATATATATCACACCCAAAATAAAACTCAACAACACTACAAATGAGTTACAAGGCAGAAAAAAATATAACATCTAAAGTCCTCACAGAATTCAGAATAAGGTTGCACACTCCCCTCCACAAGAAATCTAAATTCAGAATTTCATTGTTCATTTTTTTTGACTAAATAAACTTTTCTCATATTTCTCAAATCAAAAAACATTGTGGTATTTATTGCATGAAAGATATAAACAGACAGGTTGTGCACCTACAATTTTTCTGTAGAATTGCATGCCTAACAGCCTCTTCTTTTGACTGACAGTTCTGATAGACTCAGCTGAAGGCTGATTTTAATGAAATGACATTTTCCAGAGTGAGACCATTGTGCTAGAATTATTTTTGTCCTAATCTTAATTTTCAGCACAAAAAGGTTTCTCCTTTTCTTCTCCATACTCATTATAATTTTAAACTGAAATAGCAAACTCTTTTACACACATTGGTCTACTGACTTTCAGTCAGTTTTGCAAAAGATATTTTCTTCAGCCTATGTAAAGCCAGAGTGACAGATCATTTTGAATAAAATAGGCCTTGGAAAATTTCTATAATGGACTGCTCTGTTCAAATGAATAGGATATGTTGGTCAGAAGATCTGCTGTCTAGAAGAATTCAACTTGGTACGTGGGATCCAAACAGACATTCAAATTCCAACAAATCCCAGTTTTCCTCTTTTAAGTGAAGATAAGTTTTAGAAGATGACTGACTAGAAAACAAACTCAAAAAGCATTTCAAAAGTGCATGAACTTTTAACCAAGAGGCATTCCACTTCTGAGCTGTCAAACAGCAACTTGAACCAACACTACTGAGCTCACATAGACACACTAAAAAGCCCATCATCAGCTAGTTGAGTCTTGAGCTCTTTAGATGACACAGCTGTGACACACTTCTGTAGAGACTGAAGTGGGAAAAAAACGAATGAGCCATGTATCCTGAGTCAGTAAATTGGACACATACCCTTGCTGAAATCCCAGGTTACAGAGACTGGGAGATGACTGTCAGCTACCAGGGGTGTGAGAGCACATGCAAGAGAGCACCTGAGCCAGCACCTAGGCTTTCTGTTGCCTCAGCTTACTGAAAAATTCTTTCATCCCCAGGAGCTAAATGACTGTTTCAGCAATATGGCAAATAATATATTAAAATGCAGCAAAGGAAGAATAAGGGCACGAAGTGTGCTGAGGCTTAAGGTAACTGAGCATTCTGCTTGCTTCTCAGAAGTAATCTTAAAGGAGTCCATGAGGAAATACAGCTGTCATATTATTTAAGGTGAAAGACAACTCCAGTGTCAATGAAACACCAGGACTAAGACACTCAACTAAGATTTAAGAACCAATTCCTTAGCAAGTCCTGTTTCTTTATCTCCTGTTCATCAAACAGCCCTTCCCTGAAGTTAACCAATTCCTCCAAACCTTTACAAAATGCAGTGCGGCACCTCCAAGTCTGTCTGTGCACTGTCTTTTGCAGAGTAAAACTTTAAGACTGGAAAAATCTGCACCCCAACTCCATATTGAGCATCAAGGTAGGGTTTCAGTAGCAGAGGGTTGCAATGGTGTCCTGTGTGGAAGGTCCTGAGATGGTCACAGAGGCCTCTGAAACAAGCATAAGCAGCCCACCACCCCCAAAACCCTCAGGCAGGTTTAAAAGAGGTTTGATTGCCTGTACCAGACACAAGAGGTGGGACAAGCAGCACTGGAAATGTGGCTGGGAACACACTGTGGGAGGAGGTGTTCCATGCTAAATGCAGGCACCCTGAGGGACTGCAACCACGGGTGACTCATGCTGAGGCAGTAACACCACCAAGGGACTGCATCTGTGAGTATCCCATGCCAGGGCACGGGTACCCACAAGGGAACTTTGGCCTGTTGGATGCCACTCTAGAGCAGGACATTAAGAAAGAGAATGGTAGGAGAAAAAGTAAAATGAAGGAGAACAAAAATGTACCATTGTGGCACATGACACCACCTCCCACACTTCTCCTCCCCAAAGGAGGTGAGGAACACTACATTTAATCTGAAGTGAAAAGAAGGGAAGCCAAGACTAGGGAGGGGTTACAATAGGTGTTTCAGTTAAGCTGACCCTGGGGAAGGAAACAGTGACTTTTTTAACTATTTATGCTCTTCTTTTGCTTCCCCCTTAAGACCCAAATCCATAATCAGAAGTTTCTTCTAATTGGTAAAAAATTAAATTCAATGAATATTCCCAAGTCAAGACTGTTTTGCTCATAATGAACCACAACACCAAAGTGACACAGATTATTTCTTTAGATTTGATACTAAGTATAAAAATAATAGGTATTAGGACTTTTGTCTCAGTACTTGTACAAACCATCATTGGTATAATTATGGCAGTAGTGTATTCAACAGCTTGGGTAAATACAAACAATTGCAGTAACATCCCATTAGGTTATCTTCCAACATATGTCTGAGCTAAATAGAGTTGAAAGTTCATCAAAACAGATTTCTCCGGACAGACCAGAATTAAGTCCTTATCGTTACCCTGCTTGGGAAGCACTGACATTGTAATTACTTCAAGCCCCCATCTGTCACAAATCACAACATGATTTCTTTTCTGATGGTCTCAGACATTAACTTTGTTTTCCTCTCAGTTAGACTGTGTCATGAACATGTTAATCATGTAATTTACAGCAGGAAAACATACAATAGTGATTTCCGCCTCATGATCGTGAAAAGCCCTGGCAATTGCTAATGACGGGAGATTTATTTTATGTCTACAATCATATTTTAATTGTGAGCAAACTGAACCTGTAATTCTTTGGTTTCTCTTCAACGACCTCACTCTACCTCATAGGTGTTCCATATTTACTGGTAACAATTGGCACACTCCTTGATAGACATCAAATCCTGATTGAATTTAGTCCAAATTGTTGAAGTTCTTAGTTCTCTAAAATAGGTTGAACAGTGTAAAATAGTGTAGTGCATCTTTATTATTAGTGTAGTGCCTTTTTTTAATTTAGTATAGTGTCTTTTATTTTTTCAAGTTTTTCCACAGGGAGATTATTATAGTCTTTAACATTACTATTTTGAAGGACTGTGGGAAAAGAAAAAAAATTTAAAAGCAAGTAATTCTTGAATTATGGACTCTGTAAGGAAAACATTTGCTCTTGAATTCAAAATTTTATCTAGGTTTTACTAAAAGGTGTTAGCTTTCTGACAACTTATGACAGTAAACCTATACACTATTTTTTCTAAAAAGCAGACAGAAAATTACCACATGTTCATTTAAAATTTAGAAGGATAATTTTACTTAAAAAGTCACATAAATTCATATGTGTCTCAGAGGCATTGCAAAATATCCAAAAGCATAGAAGATAAATAATTTATGCTAAGACATTTAGTGACATGGGTTATACATCAGATATTTGTAAAAGACTTTGTTTTTTCTTACAACACAGACTTCTTCAAAACCAGCAGACTACTACATAGATCAGCTTTTCAATGTACATCCCAATGCTGACCATCATTAAGATGTAAATTAGTTTCTGCTCCTCACTGTTGTGCAGTTGTATTGTGTTTCATGACCTAGGAAATGGTTATGAGAGCAACAAGGAACTCTACAGGAGGTAAAAATCAAAAAGTGTATTTTCCAAATTTTTGCAAACAAACCTCATCAGTCATCAGCAATTTGAGGCTTGATAAACTGGAAAGGGTTTGTTGGCCAAATTAACATCCTAGATCTTTGATCATCCATGGCAACACAACTTAAAAACAAACCTTCCTAGAGAAAACACCTTTATTTGAAATACTCCATCAACATGAGAGCTGTTCCTTAACTTTGTATTTAATGTAGTCAATGTCATCTGAAAATTCACTATTTCATTTCCTGTTGATACGCAGTTAACTAGTTTTGTTCTGATACACCAAGTTCCATATTGCCATTTGAGATTTCCAGATTCGCTTGAACACTAACAGCTTTCATTAGCCTGCTCCATGGAACTTCTGAGGTCAACAACAGAAATGAGGTCTTGGTCTTCCCCAAGGCATTCACAACCTGGCTAAATAGCATGTATTAACATGAAGGAAGAGAGCAGTGAGGTCACTTGGGCCAGGCTTTTCCGAAACTCAGCTCTGTTTACTTCTATGAAAGAGAATTAGTTACTTGTAAGGCTGTACAAAAACCAAAGGTGACAAGGCTGGATGCATGCAAGCAACAGCTGTTTCTGTCATACCTGTCTGCTGTGTTTTGCTTTAATCTGTGCAGTTATGTCTGAGATCCCCTTTAATGGACTGGGGGGGGCAAAGATAAAGAAATTTTGTTGACACTACAAACAATGAAAGAGGGTGTTTCTAAAAAGTAGTCCAGATGGCAGGTAAATCTGGGTCAGAGCTGTATCATATGTTCCCAGCCAGAATCTAGAGCGTAGAAGGCAGGAAAAAGTATTCCCTACTGTAAGTAAGAAAATTAATGCACTGTCTTTTCATAAACAAATTAGTAGGAATTGATGTCATTAGGAGGAGGCTACATTTCAGAGAGATACCTTCACCATGTTTTTAACAACAAAAATAGTTCTTAATTGAATATAAACAACAAACCACAAAATTACAATCGAGCTATAGCCAAACATGCCTGAATTTCTAACTGCTCATATGTTAGTGTCAATAGGTTATAAATCACAAAGGTCAAGTCTCCCTTTCCTAGGTGGTAAAATGCTACAGTATCACAAATGTGATACTTCAGTGGTCTCTGTTTGGCCTTCTGTCCTCATTATGGCCCACAGTGCTTAGTTTTCTAGGAATGTTCATCATCATTACAGTCTCCTGAAGAGTTACTTCTGTGTTTGCCCAAATGTCCTTCCTGCACAATCCTTCCTTCTCAAGGTACTTCCCTCAGCTAATGCACTTTCTTGACCTTCTGGAATTTACTTTAGAAATCAAAATCACATCATCTTTACCCTTTTTCACTTCTTAGAGATGTCTCAGATCCTCAGCAGCTATTTAAGACTTTTCTACTTAATGGTTGTTCTATCATGAACTCTCTAAAGAGACTCTACACAAAATTATTTTTTCAATTCAAGTCTTCATACCAGTATCAATAAATGATCCATGTATTTATCCTCCCTTTTGGTATCAGATGACATTCCTATCTCATCTTAGGAGCACCTGGGTGATCTTAAAGCATTTTCATACAGAGCCCTGGTACAATAACTGACATGCTCTGTATAGGAAGAGAGGGTAATAGTGTCCGTAATATAAAACACAACTCCACAGACAATCAACACATTGCCCTGAGGCATGCCTTCAAAAGACTTGAACTGCAAAGGAGTGAAAAAGGTGATAAGGCAATGGGAAAAGGAAAACATGGCATAAACACTGCCTAGTACCATTGCCATTGCTACAGGGCAGTGATTTGTTGCCTGCTGTTGTACATCTGAAGCAGTACAAGTGAGTCTAACTGTGGCTATTTTCAGTTTTGTTCCCACCAGCTTCAAACTTTGTAAATTATCTCAGCTGATGTGGGCTGATGCTGGCTGGATGCCAGATACCCACCAAAACTACTCTGTTACTCCCCTCTTCAGCTGGACTTGGGAGAAAAAGTAGGTCAAAAGGATTGTGGCTTGAGACAAGAACAGCAAGAAATCACTCACCAATTACTGTCATGGTCAAAACAGACTCATCTAGGGGAAATTACCTAATTTATTACCAATCTGATCAGAGTAGGATAAAAAGAAATAAACTAAGTCTTAAAACACCTTTCCCCTAGCCTTCCCATCTTCCAAGGCTCAATTTCACCCCAGATTTTCTTTACCACAGGAGGATGGGGAATGGGGGCTGTGGTCAGTTCATCACATGCTCTCTCTGCTGCTCCTTCCTCCACAGGAGATGACCTCTCACAATCTTCCCCTGCTCCAGCACAGGGTCCCTCCCATGAGAGATAGTCCTCCATTAACTTCTCCAACATGAGTCCTTCCCACAACCTGCAGTTCTTTACTAACTGCTTCAGAGTGGATCACAAGTCCTGCCAGCAAACCTTCTCCAGTGTGGGCTTCTCTCTCCATGGGTCCACAGGTCCTGCCAGGAGCCTGCTCCAATGAGGGCTTCCCGTGCTGTCACAGCCAAATCCAGACCCTGCTCTGGTGTGAGGTCCACCACAGGCTGCAGGTGTATATCTTCTCCCCTGTGGACCTCCTCACGCTGCAGAGGGAAGCCTGTCTCACCATAGTCTTCACCAAGGGATGCAGGGGAATCTCGTTTTGATGCCTGGAGCATCTCCTCCTCCTCCTTCTTCCCTGACCTTGGTGTCTGCAGAGTTGTTTCTATCACATCTCTCTTTGGCTGCTGTTGCCATTGCGCAGCAGTTTTTTTTCCCCTTGTTAAACCTGTTATTCCAGAGGCATTACTCCTGTCTCTGATTGACTTGGCCTTGGCCAGAGGCAGGTCCCTCTTGTAGCCAGCTGGAATTGGCTCTGATGGACATATGGGAAGATTCTAGCAGCTTCTCACAGAAGCCACCCCTATAGTACTCCTGCTAACAAAACCTTGACACACAAACCAGTCCATGTTATTGTTTCAGTCCTCCCCAGAAATCTTCAGTTTTTAGTGCAAGTACAGGGAACAAAATAACAGGGAACAAATTCTTAGCTTGCTCTCCTTTGCGTATAGATACTACAGATGCCCATTCATCCTACTATCTTTACAGGAATGCTGTACAGTAGTGCCAGAAACTATGCATAACTGGCATGCCTGAGATCCTTACAGTGGCATATCTAGCATCAGACAATGGAAAGATGCTTGGCCTAAATCTTCCTTTAGGACACCATGAACTCAATGCATCTGAGACTAGACATTTCAGGGAGCATGCTGCTTTCATCATATGAGCCTGCTTTTAGACTTGAACTTGATCAAACTCTTAGGCACCAAGACAGGCTGTATTTTGACAGTCCTCCCATGACACTTTCTTTGCTTGCTCCCTTGCTTGCTTGTTTCTTTTGAAGCAGCCCTGGTCCTTTTCTGCATTTTTCCATTCATGCTTCCAGATATGACAAGAATTTTGCATTTCAGCATTAACATTGCCAGGACACATGTCCTCACTTTGAAGAGAGTCTAGACCCCTGGACTACTATAGATATGAACTCAGAAGTAAAAAAGCGTGGCAATTCTAGAATTGTGTGTCTCCAGGTGCAATAATTTCACATGAATTACAACAGTAAGGGGGCAAACGTGGCTGCTTACCCACACTGAAATAGTGGATGACATCAGGAGAAATAGAGGGCACACAAAAAAACTAATTCAGGTATAAAGTTATCTTGTCCAGGTTAAGAGCAAAACTGCCTAAAATTAGAGTTATTCTGGATACAAACTTTCTACTCAAAGTAGGAACTTTGAGTAGGATTGTTTTGAAATCAAAAAGCAAATGTAATAAATATATACATATATTAGGAGTCCAATGTGTATGAAACTGAAATACCTTACCCATGAGAATAAATATTATTCAGAAAAAAAAACCTGTTCTTCAAAGAAATTTAAGAAAATTTAGTTCCTTCAGTTAAGGACAAAGGTTCAAAAAAAGCTAAAAAATAGGGCATCTTCAAGTACACGCTGAATCATTCTGCAATTAAATATAGTCAGGGTCAAAAAGGAAATTCTATGCATGTTCATCGGTTGTATCTGCATCCTTTTTGACTGCCATATCTAAGAACATTAGGCAAGTGTCAGGTAGAAGCATACGTTTAATTTCCATCTCTCTTCATAAATCCCTTTCTTTTAAATGCCTCATATTACTGAGTGGTTGGCATATTTTGATCCTTCAAGTTTTTGACATTTTTTGCGGTCAATATATATGTGAAAAAATGTAACTACAGGGAGAACTGATAGCACTACTTGTTAAGGCTGTCATCATTACCTATCAGGAAGACCCCATTATCAGCTTAGAATTTTACCAAACTTTGACTGCAAGGACATTTCTTATTGTTCAATGTCTACCACAGGTGGAATTTTTGGGGAAATATGGCTAGAGACTTTTTGGGAAAATTAGGCTAGGAAAACATATTGTTTGCCCACAAATCTGGAAAAGATTACTGGATTTGAAGGGCTTAGAAGACAGCGAGGGGGATAAGAAAATACAGGGGGGAACTGAAAGTGTTCTAATGAGCCTGGGACTACCTGGAGAAGGAAATTTTGTCAGAGAATCAGGAAAAGCAGAAATAAGAGGCTGAGACATAGGCATAAAATATTTGAATTAATTGCTTCCATGTGTTGCCAGTTGTATGGTAGTGCTATAAACTGCAAGAGGCAATAAAGGATCCAGTACCTCTAACCCATTGCCAGTCCTTATGCTATATCTGGCTCTCAAGTAATGCGAGTAGTCACACACTGTCAGCTAGAGATCTGCCATTTTAAGCTTGAATATTGGTCTCTTATGTAGCTCTGCTACCAATATTACTGTGCAGCAGCTTCCTGTATCTCTAAGACTCTGTTAGCAAACAGTATTTACACCAGTGCCTGTTTTGGGGAACTTCCAGAAGTATCACAGCACAGCTAACATTACTCTGCTTCCACAAGTTTTAGAACCACTGACACCCTTGCGATTTCCTTTGATCTTCCTTTGGTTTCCCACAGGTGCTACCTTCCCTTTCATCCTTTGATTTAGACACAAGAACTGCCTGGCACGCCCCAAAGAATTGCTACAATCCAACATCACAATATTCTACTGCCTCTTCCCTGACTTTTCGTTTCCATGAAACAAGGACATTACCAGCAACAATTTCAACATCTAAGAGTTCCCCTAGTGCCTGGTTCAATTTCCTCTGAAACATCCCAAATGCCAGGCTAATTCCAAAGACAATCTAATTTAGTGATATCTTCTGATAGATACAAAAAGTTCTAGGTGCAGCCCAACCATCTCTGTACTGGAATCGTATTTCTAGACTTACAAGGGAAAAAGAGAAAAAAAATAAAAAAATACCAAATCCACACACCTCCCTTTCAGACTGGACTGATTAGTAGCTACATCTTTCATGAGAACTGGCAATCACCATTCATCACCTACCCCATGTTAAATGATTTATTGAAAGGTGCAGATCTTCTATGGTTTTATGTCCTCTTACAGATATTACTAAAATAAGTAGCTCATTTAGACATTCTAATAGCTAATCTAGTGATTTGAACTTTACATGGCAAGTTTTTCCTCAATGTAAACGCAAATCAGATAAATTCCAGAGACATGCAAACCTGCAACAGTTTCACTGTATGAATTACATAGTTCACAAATCTTCTTGGAGACCTGTCAGTTTCCATAGGTAGAGCTTAAGTACAAGAAAACATTCAGTTCAAGACTCTCATTTTTTTCCTGGCTTTGATTAAAAGAAAACTAGAACAGTTTCTCTCTGCTGTTGTATTCTTTGATTAGGAAATTTGTCAAATACCTTTTTCAACTACTGAACCGGAATGATCATTACTGCTCATTATTGCTGACCACTGTATATTATACTACTCTTTGCTTTCTTTGACCAGTTAAATATTTCATCTTCTCCACATCTCTGAGATATTCTACACTCACCCTTGTGCCAGCTCAGTTGCAGAATGTTCTTTAAGTGGAAATGAAACCTTCTGTGTGAGGCTTTGCTGTCCTACTTCTACTGTTTTGTCTCCTTGTTAATCATACTCTTTGCTATTGCCCTCCTTATCATGGCTGTAATAGTTCTTATTTCATCATTTAAAACTATTCCACACCTGTGAAATGAAATTGTTTACTCAAAAGCTATTGATGAGCAACTCTGAAAAGTGCCAACAGTGTTTGAGCTCTATGCATACAGATTTGGCTATGTTACCTTTCCCCAGTACATGCATCTTTTTCCACACTAAAAACCTGCTAACTTACCTCAGTAAATTCCCACCACCACACCTGTTCCCATTTCCCAAATGCAAATAGCCACTGTGCAGACATTGCCTGTATGCCCCATATGTTTGTTATTAAATTCAGCTCTTCACTTATCCACAAATGCCACAAATCCACTTATAATTGGCTGAGTCAGGCAATGCTATGACCCCTCTCATATGGAGTTGAGCACATTCTTTTCCATGAGAGGCATCCTATTCTTATACAACAGTATTATATATGGATATAACACATATTAAAAATAAATAAATTATGTATTATATAGAATTCAAGTTTTTATAGGAATTGTATTGCTTTCAGTAATAATCTCTCCAGAAATCTCAGACAATTTAGTTTCAACTGATACAGTGTTTACCATCTTTTCTCTAAACATGCAAAAAGTATAACCCTAAGCTAATTAAAGGTCAACTTACATGCTGGTACAAACAACAATGGTTATTGCTTTTGCCTGAAAGTTGAATTATTTGCAACTTGTCCCTATTTGTTGAACTCCACGCCAGCTTTTGCTTTCCCCATGCATGCTACAATTTCCTCCTACCAGAAGGTTCTCTTCTGGCTCATGGACCATTTGTATGCTGGTAGGACCAGCTCAGTCCAAGCATTCAGTGAGGGCCATATGTGGTATTTTACTCCTACTTCAAATAATTTGGCTGTCAAGGCATAAAAAATTAATTCTAAGTGCAGGGGAAGAAATACACTCTCTGAAGTTGAAAAGCTTGCCAAAGGGAAAAGTAGCATTAATAAGGATATTGCTCATTTACTGCATTCAACTTTTCAATACCTTTCTCAAAGTTCTGTAATAAGGTATCCAGACAGAACTGAAAAGATAGGTGGATGAAACTATCAGAAACAATGACACAACAAAAAAGGTTTTTTACCATTTGCCAGTGATGAGCACTATTGCAGTCCTTCCCTACCCCCACACAATCTGTGGGAACCCCCCAAATCAGATTCTTCCTATCCATTCAAAATTTCCATAGAGTTCTCTAACTCATATGTACCCAAAACAACATTTTCCTACAGCAACATCAGAGAAGACAGCAGCTTGAAGAGAGGACAATCAACACTAGCACTTCTCTGTACTTCTCATGATTTGAGTTTGGTTTTGAAGTATATATTTAGGAGTATAGTTTCCTCAGAATCTTCTGTTCTATCTGTAATGGTATACCCGGAAAGTTTACTATCTTTGACCTTCCTGAAGTTATTGGCATAAAACCAACAGAAAGCAGAGAAAGTATAAATTAAAATTACAGTGTTGTGATATAAGCAAGTGTGTGGAATTCGGGGATCATTGAGCTGACAATTTGGACTCTTGTTACAATTGTGAAGAACAAACATGAATTTCACACACATAAAAAGCAAATTAAGGTCTACCTCTTAGCAGTAGATAATATACAGATCTATATCTAATAAAAGAGTCTTTAGTGTGCCAGACGGAAATTTGAATATACAGGTGGCAAGAACACAAAATCCTAAAGCGGAAAGGTAAGGGCTTAAGCAAGAGGGGAAACCATATTCAAATTCTTGATTTTGACAGTGAAACTCATATTTAAGCAAGGTTATGGGAACTGAATAAAGGGAGAAGAATTTCTGGAACAGTAAAGACATGGAAATTAGTGTATCATGGAAAGAAGAGTGAGAGAAAGAAAGAAAATATGGTGGTGTATTTAGAGTCTTTTTCCTCACAAGTAACAGAAAGATTTGTACAGGCAGGCTAAAACTGTGTGCCAGGATTATAAATAAGAATATAAAAAGTAAAGGAGAGACACAACCAGAGAAAATTATTCAAGGAAAAAAAATTAATTACAATTAAACATGAGTGATAACATCTTATAGTTTGGACAAAATTGCTTTATTCCATAGGCACAGGTTACACAACATAACTTGGGTATGTGCTTCGTTCTGTGTATATCTCCAGCCTTCTATTCTGAATATTCTTACCATTAATTTGAGCTGTAAGATTATGAAGGTGACGGCTTGAAAAGAGAAAGGATTTTTCCATTTTGATGGGAAGCAAAAGAGATGCAGAAGTTATTCAGCTAAAATATGTATACAAAACAGTGAAAAAAACAAACAAACCACAAACAGCCCTTGCTAAATGCAGGTATTAAACACATTTTCATTCACGTAACTGTAAGGTTTTTGTTGACAGCATTAAAACCATTCAGGAATGGCTTTATTCAGGAATGAAAATTATTATCTACATGTCAAATATCTCTTATTTCAAACTTTACTGGAAAAATAGAATAATTAGTCAAGTTGACATAAAATTGATATCCAAAACATTAAGAAGTAATAAGCCTTTTTCTGGTCTTTTCCAGAGAAAAAAAAATAGCCATTTCACCTGTAAACAGATGCACCTAAAAATGGCCTGAATCTGGGCAGCTTTATGCTTCAAAGTTATTCATACTTATCAAATAAAATTTTACCTCACTGAGAAGTAAGGAGAGAAACGACAATTCTGCTTTGTTATAGACTTTCACATCAAGATATTTACTGCCACCCTATCGCTGTCAAATGTGATTATAAACCCGGGATCAGCAAGCAGGAGATTAAAGGCTCATCTGAGAAGATGGAACAAATGAAATTGATGAAAACTGTTCCGACTGTGTCAGCTTCACAGGAACAGCCATCCAGACAGAGGGGCTATTGGAATTACAGATATGAGTACTCTCAGTCTCTCTCTGGCTTTGAAATGTAAATGAAAACTGCTGGAATCATCAAACAGAAAGTGCTCACTTTTTTTAGTTACATATACTGTAGGAGTAACCTCACGTTAACTAGCTTTGTGGAGCACCAGATCAGTGTTATATTAAATGGAGATCCTTGTTAATCCTTGGGTTTTCTCTGCTCTAACTGGAGAATTTTTTCTCCATAGCCACTATATACATTCACTTTCTGTTTTGTAAGAAAAGGAAGTACTTATTGTGGTACAGTCTTGCAGACAGGTACTTAAGGTGCTACATGAGCACTAAGGTCATTTGAGTATTTATCTAAGTGAAGCCACTTTAGAGGAGCCACAGCCAGCTACAAAATCTTAGAAACAGAAGTCTCTGGCCAGCTACAAAAGCTTAGATATGGAGGTCTATGTACATAATCTTTATTGGGTGGATGGTTGAAGGGTTAAAGAATAAGATTTTATTACTCAAAAAGAAAAAGGAGTGTGTGGGGTTTTAAGCTGTGTTTCTCACTGATGCATAACAGTTATCACAATGTGACTTGCCTTTGCCAATTACTTTTTACTGATTTTACAGTTTAGAACCCAAATGTTTTGAACATCAGAAGGTGCAAGTTGAAAATGGGTATCCTTCAGTTGTTTGATGCTTTCTGAAACCATGATCTTTTTTAACATGTGTAAATTTATTACAAAACAGCAAGTAGTCTCAACCTCTATAAGCAAACAATGTGACATGTTTGAAGTCTCCCCTTTCAAGAAGGACACCACAAAGAGGAGGCAGACACACACACAGGCACTCCACACTGTACCTAATTCTAATTTGAGAGCTACGTGGGCCCCAACCCATGCCTGTTCCTTCATGCAGAAGAGCAGGTGCAAGCACATTCAGGGTACTGTCTCCCATAGCATGCAAGAGTCTCACCCAGAAATGTGCTGGGTGTAGGAGTAGTGGATCATCAGGACAGAGCAAGTCTAATTTCATTCTCTGTGAACTGCAAATGCAATTTCTTTTGCTGCATCCTGGGAAAAGTACAGCAGCAAAACTATCCTCCCACGGTGGATTTACTAAAGTGATTTTTTAAAAATGAATGGAAAGAGAGAAAAGGAAACCCTATGCAGAATAAAACTCCATTGCTTGTATATATTTTCAATTATACTGTCTAAAATGAAAGTTCCGCTCTGACATTCTAGAATAATTTATTTTCTTTCAGCTATCAGTAAAGATTAAAAAGAAAAAAAGTTCAGAGGGGTAGATGGTGTATCACTACACAGAAAGCCAGAGTAATCACTTTCCCTGTCCTCCCCATCCTCCCACATTTTCCTTTATGGGTTTTTCTGCTTTTACTGCCTACATTCTTCACCTGAAGTCAAACCCTCTGTTTATGGCATCACAGTGGTTGCTGTGGAGGTTATTACAATGTACAAAGCCAAAAGTGATCAGTTCAAATTTGGAACAAGCAGTAGTATCTCATGAAATGTGTCTAAAGGAATAGGAGATATTAAAGGAAAAAAAAAAGGACACATATATTGCAAACAAGTTAATTAACTTCTTAAATTACTGTTTTCCATTAAATTTAATTACCACAACTGCTTTCAGATATATTACTCCAATGGTTGTTGAGACTAAGTGCTAAACTATACATATGGAAGCAAGCAGGCACATGAACAGACAGTGCTAACACAGATGGCAGCAGAGTTCCCAGCCACGCTGCTCAGTAGTGCCTGCTGTGATTGCTGTTGTCTTCTGTAGTGAAAACATACAAACAACAAAGCATGGTAACACAGACATGAACTATGCAGTGCTGCTCTGACAGTGAAAGTACTTCATGTCGACCTTCATACAGCACATTCCTCTACACTAGATTCAAGACTCAGTAAGCTATGAGCGGAGAACACACATTCCTGAAAAAGTTGTTGGTTCATTGCAATTCCTTCTACTGCACGGACTGGCTTCATAAGCCCCTTCTCAAACATAGACACATTTTACAAAACAGCTGTTGAAGTAACGGTGCTAATTCTCAAGAAACATGTTAAATATTACAAATGGGAGACATCTGTCTTGCCATTTGCATCACAAAGTCAGCCACTGCCAGGTTTTCACAGCTTTGGTAGCAGATACAGTCCATATTTGTTTCGCTGCATTAGGAAAATCATAAATTAGTTCTATTTACTCAATTAGTTTCTCAAGCACCTTTTGCCCCTAACGTTGACACCTGAAGTATTACTGAGAGTGTAGGGTCCAAGTAAGACCACTGAACAAAGATTTCTGAATCAGATCTGTACTGACAGAAATGCTTACCCACCTATTTGTTAAGAACAAAACCTGCAAAGGGCAGTGGGACAAAGATAAAATCAGATGTCAGATTTAAAGTAGAAAAACACAAACAGCTGAGAACAACACAAGCATGAGAATACTTTCAAAACTGAGACTTTAATGGCCACAGGGCTCAATGAAAGATCTTATCAAGATGTTATTAAGCAAAGAAAGTGAGTCTCTCAACAATCTTTTAACATGACTGCCTTGAAAGTGCTGGTGGCCCAATGTATCTCATTGCATGTTTGCAGAAGCATTAACAAAATACTATACCAAATAGCTGAATTTATTAGGATATGTTAGACAATGGCAGTTAATAACAAAAATTATAAAGTGCTTCCTTGTAAAGAAAAACAGTACTCTTTTATACCAGGAAAATATGTTACGATCAAGGTTGCATTATAGCATGCAGGCTATGCTGCGTGGCAATTTTTACATAGGAATATTGTTGGAAAATAGTGACATTCACTAGTAGGCTTGTGCACAAGAAGATGCAATGGAGTTGCAGCTTCTTCCTCAGATTCCTTAAGCCAGACATAGGGGACACCCAGAGAAACCCACTCACCCTGTGGGCCAGGTGACATGTGGAACATCAGAACAGGTTGCCATGCTACTGCCTCAAGGCTGGGACCAAGAGAGCACTGAGAGCCCAAATCCAACAGGATCTGCAGAGTTCCAGAGTCCTCACCAAAGAAGCCAGACAGAGATCCCAGAAAGTTTGTGAAGGGCTCCTGGTGTTCAGAAATACGTTCAATGAACATCGGGCCTGTAGCTACAGAGCTGCCGTGTGGTTACGACTTCCTTGCTCTTGGCTGCAGAGTTCAAGGGGTGCAGTTAGAGTTCACTGAAATGCAAAATATTTGGTTCATGGACCATTTTAATCTCCTTTTTTCTTTTAAATTTATTTTTAAATCTAATGTGGACTAGAAGAGTGGATGATTCATAGGAATACAGTGAGCTTGTATTTACTTCCACAGATTTGTGGGCAAGCCCACCAAGCAAGTACAGGGACAGGAGGCACACAAGCTTTCTCTGGCAGAACCAAATGAAACGGCCTCTGCTACAGAGCCCAGTGCAGGGATCCATGCAGACAACACTGAAATAGATCCAACACTAGCTGTCTTCATTCAACATTTTTGAAAAGGTATGCACCAGAGACTGGTGGTCTTACTCTAGAAGAGAGTGAAAGGTAAAAATAAATATTGAGTCTTCACCTCTAAGTCAAGTCCAATGCATGCAGGATACAGACTCAGCATGATTAAGGAAGAGACAAGGGGTTTGAAGACTAATCCTTCAGTCCTGTGAGAAATTCAAAAAAAAAACCCAATCAAAACAAACAAACCCAAACAAAACAAGAAAAATACACCCACTCTCTTCTCCCCCCCAATAAAAAGTAAACAAAAACAACAGCAAACTATTATCTTTCAGACTCCACAATAACCAGAGACCTCTGTGCTATAACTACACTGGAACAGTTCAATTACTCAGTTTGCCAAGACCCTTCTTATCACAAAATCTTACGTGTACTTATGATTTATGCAACGGATAGTTGAAGGGTCAGATAACTGGCATACTCTTCTGTATTTCTCAAAAAGTTAACTAAGATTCTAGATGTACTCAGATAAAGGACTGCAAGCCTAGGAATAGTTATCACTCCTCTTATTCAGAACGCCATGCATATTAGCAAACAATTAGCTTTCCATGGTATCTTTTCTGGAACATTTTTAAATAAGGCAGCTTGCACTATGTTTTGCAAGTGGTACTCAGATCATCAGTGGAATCTTTTTTGCACTACCTACTCTTGGACTGATTTCTAGGAAGATGGTAATTTTCTAAAATTCCCTCTTTTCCAAAGTTATCAGGGTCTATTTTGAGTTTCAACTTTCAAAAAAGTAACTAGATTTTGTGCATTCTTCTTCCTTGAATGTTTTCAAGATTGGACTGAAGAAAGCCTTGAGCAACCTGATCTGATCTCACAGTTGACATAGGGCAAGAAACTGGACTAGAGATCTTCCTTAGGATCCTTCCAACCTGAACTGTCCTATGCATTCCTCAGGTTTCCACTAGATATACTGAATACAATCAAGGCTTAATGAATCTAAATATTTTCACAAGATCTTAAAAAAAAACCCCACAACCCCCCAAAGAGTCATATACTATTGTCAAAACACATATAATTTTGTCACTTTCCTCTTTTTACACTGAGAAAGTCATAAAAGGCTATTTGGGTTTGCAGAAAACAAAAGCTTTTGGCTAAAAATGTCCGTCTGCCATCAAACTGGTATCATTGTGGTACAGGAATAAGAAGGGAAAAAAAATAGCCCTGAATACAGCTTCAAGTCTACCCTCGCTGCAATGGAGCAACCGCTCAAAGGTATTAAGAACTCCGAAAAATGCCCAGGTGTCACTTAATCATGATTTCTGTGAGATCATTTGTGTGTTGATTCCCTGGAACAAATGCTAAAATGGAAGAATTCCGAAAGCCTAAAAAATAAGCTCACTGACTGATCTGATGCATACAGCAAGGAGCTGCAGTCCACAAGGTCAAACAGTTCCAAGATTAGAATCTCACTTGAATCACTTCAGTTTCTGCAAGGTGATTCTTTTCCCACCTGCACGTTGGAAACATAGTCCCCTCCCAAAAATTAAGGTAATTGAGCTGGGACTAGCTTTCCAGACTGGACACTAAGAAAACAAAAACTTCACACACCAAAAAAAAATACCACAAAAATGATCCCATTCTAATCAGGTCACTACCACTTCTCAGTGAAAAATAATAGGACATCCTCCTGTTGCACAGTGAATAAAACCAGTGGTAAATTCTTTTTTGCTTCATTAGAACTTGCCTTTGTAGGCCAAATGCTTGAAGCAATTTAGGCTGCACCCAGCAGTACCATTAATACAAACAACTGACCATTCCTGAGGCTACTTCAATGATATCTGAAATCAATACCTGGACTGGGAGCAACCTACCGTAGAGAATCTACAGAACTCCAATGTCATCCAGACTGGAATAGACCGTGTTTCCCTAATGCATATGTTATGTTCTAAAGAGCACTTCCCTCCAGTTTTTAAATGCATTTACAAATCTGAATATCTCTCAGAACTCCAAATAGCTAGAAAGCCAAAATTCACACCTCTAGGTTAAATAAAAATTGAAGATTGTGTTCCCATTCCCTCTAATTCAGGCTTGAACATTATAAGCCACACATTAATGGTGTCAAGACTTGATTATCCAGATGTCTTATATTTAAAAATAATGCAGAAGTCTTGAGACATTCTGCCCAGCACAGAACACAGCTTCTCATCTGTTTTGAGGTCCTGGCTGATGTGAATGTATTGCAGAGGCCCCTTGATCTTTCTGTGTACAGCTTCTCATTACAGAACCTCCTCTCACTTACCTCCTAAAAAGTTTTACTCACACCCACTTCTTGTCTAGCAGAAACCATGACCTCCCACATGAAACCACAGTGACTACCAGCCCAAAAGATGAAACTGATGAGGACATCTGGTTTATACTACACAAATTTACTCAATCCAACTTCTGGAGAAAGAGTATATCTTCTCAACCTCCCATTCCTCCCCCTCACTACAAGTGCCAGCAGTTTAGACAGCTCTGTAGTTTCAGAGCTTCAGAGCGATAAGTATTGAACAAAATACCGGAATGGTTTGTACAGCAAAGTGCAATGCAGTCATTGACAGTAACAGGTCTTTCTTCTTACTTCTTTCCATAGGCTCCTGGGCTCCTTATCACAAACTAACAGTTCTACTTCAATCTGCCTTCAGGACAATGTTCTGCCCACTGATTCCTACACCTCATTTCTACTTTTCGATACTTTCCACGGGAATATGGGATCAACAACTCAATGAAAATTGGTCATAGAGAGCACATAAAAAATATTCTTAGTCATTACAGTGCACAGGAGCATGAATCCATCTTAAAAATAACATGTTTTGCACAATATTTTGGGTTTATTTATTAAGCAATGGAAATAAAGAACTTAATCTCAATGATACTACTATAAAGTTAAGGCTAAATGCTACTTAACGAGTCAAGGAACTGCCAATGTAGTACCTTTTTAACAAAAGGACATTTATTTTCAAAACATTCTGCTTAAATAGCAACCAGAGTGCTATCTTCAAAAGCCCACTCACATGGCAAGAGGTGTGAATTTTCATTTGCTGGCACAGCCTCCCTGCCACGTGGCCCCTTCATTTTCACCATGTCACTTCTCTAAATTAATCAAAGAATGCCATTATAATTTTGTTTCACTGTTACTTAATGCTTCCAATTTTAATCAGCACCAATTTAAAATCCATCAACAAAACAGAATATATTGTGAACCTACAATAACATTCCTGGTTCAACTGCTATACCTATATGTGTGCTGCAATTCTGCTGTGACTTTGTTTGACTGGAAATATTACAGTCTCTACACAATGTCATATATATGAAAACAGAAAAATCAAAATGCTACCTTACAGTTTCATGAGAAAGAGAAGTTGAAACCTGAAAGGATAAAGATATTCCAGGTTTGGGGATGGCTTATTCTTCTACTGCTCAGAACAGCACTGGTTGAAGTCCAGACCAAATACATATGGGAAAGCAGTCAAGACTTGCCACGGTTCCAATCAATTATTATGGCGATGTGACCAAACGAATTCAGTGCATAAACAGACATTCCAACTATAGCTAATGGACAAGATGATTCATTGTTTTAACATGGCAAGGCTAAATGGAAAGACAAAGGCAGAGACACTAAACTGAATACTTTCTCCAATAGGATTGGAACTTCTAGATGCAACCGTAAAATGCCCCTGAACCAGTGTTACTCAAAATATAAAGTACTTCAGAATGTACTAAATTAGACAGTTTCTATAGTTCTATCAGTCATCATTTCACCTAGCTTCAGAATTTCAAACAGCAAGAGCCAAATTATTAAGGAAAGTGATCCTTTTTTCCCCTTTTAGATCACACTTTGTATTTCCTAGCAAGGTGATTTGTGACCTCTGTCTGTTCAAATACTCTCTAAAAAAAAAAAAGTCAGAAAAATATATCTGGTTATGGAACAAAGGGGGAATCTTTGGTTTCTAAATTACATTTTTGTGCCAATATAAGATCTAAATGAATATCATAAAACTGTATTCTGAGTCTGCTTCTAAGATCTAGATGGTGAGTTTGTCATTCTGTTGTAAATTCAAATTTAGAATATTACATGGATGTGTAGCTCTGACTACTTCTAATTATACAAGTTGTAATGCTAAGTTTTATCAGTATCATAAATATCCTCCTTTATGAACTAGGCACTCACTAGGGTATTCCCCTTTTTACAGTGAATTAATTTGAAAACATAATAAAACAAAAGAAGCAAATAAAAAATAAAAATAATTTAAAAAAAAAAAAACAGAAAGAGGTAACAACTAGCACTTACATCAAGGAAAAGAGGGAAAGACTAAGCAAGTCAAAATACGTTTGGTAAACCAACCCTTCTTATTCTCTAGGTCAAACCCTTTATCCATCCATTTGACCTTCACAGCAAGGTCTGCGCTATACACAGTAAACACATTCACTGACTAGTGAGAACCCAAAAGTGGCTGAGGAATCAAAGTGTCAGTAGATCTAAATAGAAATAACATCAATATTCACACTTCATCAACATATAGGTTAGAAAAATACTTTAATATTTAAAGTCTACCTGCAGATTATTCCCACTGATCACAGAGAATTTGTTTACTTGCTTCAAGAAGAAAATTTCTATTCCTTTATATTAAGCGTATATATGTAAACATATATATACAAACACCTACATGAATTTTAGACATTTATTTTTACAAATACTACAATAAGGCACATGTAAAAAGTGAGGCATGGAGAACACCTCCACCAAAACAGATTTGGTTATGACTGCCTCAATATGACCAAAAACATTATTTCCCAGGAGAAAGAGAAGGAAAAAAAGGAACAAGCCAACGGAGAATACTGAAACACACTGCTGAATATTTCAAGAAGAAATGTGCAAAGATGAGAACATCTGAAACTGGAAAGCTCAAGTACAACTTCATTACCCTAGTGTGAAGCGTGGAATTAGTCCAGTCCAGGAGTTGTTAGCATACCTGCATACAACAGGGTTTATAGAAGGAGAAAACAATGGACAGGTTTGTAGGGGGTTTTCCCCCCTTTTTTCCGTTCTCTCATCAGTTTAACACCTTTAGAAGAGCCCACTTCTCTGCAGTGATAATATATTGACTTCTACCCTTGCCATACTACAACCTTTCCATTACACTAAACAAAAAAGGTAACAACAGTTTTTGTCTTGTTCTGTGGCAGCTCAACAGGTGAAAACTAAAATTAGTCAGTGGGTCCAGGTGAAAAAGAGGTTTGCGTTGCTATAGCTCACATTCATTTATCCATCCTACCTTGGCATGATCCAGCATATTGGCACTGAAAACTGATTTCACTGTGCTGGTTGAAGCACAGAGGACTTCCACTTCTCAGCCCAAATTTGGCACATTTTGTGAGCAGTTTTTAAAAAATCAAATAAATTATTAAGATGTCATTTTCTGCCCAAAACTACACCTATGTGCACAAACACACTCCTATACCTTCCTCCAGCACTATTTACTTGTGCTGGTTTTCCCTGGTAATTGTTTTAATACTAACTTTCATACATATTTTATATCCCTTTTAAAGCTTGCATTTTCTCCATAAGTTATTTCTGGTGGTATCAAGTAATTTAAAACGTATTTCTGATTCACAGCTTCTAGTCACAAACTTTCCATATCTACTCCTCAAGAAAGGAGATTTTTTCATATAAGAATTTCAAAGTTTTCTTAAGCAGTACAGTAAAATATTACTTGATTTGCACTGTGATTTTCATTATGCTACTCCTTAACATCTTCTGCCTAGAAAGTGTCTGTAATAGAATTCTGGCTATAGCTGTCCAGCTCAGTTTTCAAGCTCTAGGGAAGTTTTACAGATAAGGTGCCAACGCAAACGCAACATTAAATCATTTAAAAATAGGCTTTTTACAAGACCATTAATTTTAATAATTTTAACAGGATCTTGAACTTTTTGCTGGAGTCTTGACAAAAACTTAATTTACTGTCTAGACCACAATGAGTGGAAATGCTAGTTCTACTTTATATTGCTTTACGTGGTATTAAACTACAAAAAGTGTAAAACAAGAACTTCTGCACACAAGATCACAGGGCAATTTTCATATTTGTGTTTTCAAGTATTTGAAAAGTATAAAAAAGTCTCCATAATTCCTCACTTAACAAGTGAGAAGAATGTCAAAGCCGAAAAATATTTGTAACTTGGCTCAGTTAAATGGCAGGTTTGCTCAGGTGCAACCCAATATGCACCCCGCCAATTTAGACCCTCAAGTGATGCCCAAATAAACATATCTTAATCCAAATATACACAGAAATACTGTGCTTGTGTCAATCATAACAGTGCCATTGAGATCCATAGAGCTATGACACTTTCTACCAACGCAGGCTGGTAGCCCATTGAAATAGTTTTGCAGCAAAACCAGAGAGTAGGAAAGAATATTACTGCCCAATACAGAAAGTAATTAATAGTTCTGATACATCCCAGTTCTCTTGTGAGTAGTTCTCACTTCACTTTGATAATTGCATGCATGCACACATGAATGACTCAAACCTGTAAGTCTGTTTGCCAGTTAAAAACTGTTGACAGCTCATATACTACAATTTTACTTTTACATATATCGTACTTATAGCCCCTGTAATGCTTTGGCTTAAAGATTTGAAGTAAATTTTCCATTCCTGCATGAATTGATCAATACTGCTTACAAAAGCTGAAATTTACTTAAAAGTCCCTTCTTGGAAAACAGATTGTTTCTGCAACTTTGAAATTTTTGGATGCATACTAAAGTAATAGTGATTTTTGGTTTTCTACCCAAAAATTTCCTTATAGCACACAAGCAGTATCAGGGACATGCAAATTAGGTCTAATTTCACTTTTTTACCTTACATTTGGAGCTGTTAAAGGTTAGTAAATAATCAGGTGACTAAATCTAGGACGCCCTGCAAAGACAATATAGCAGAAAGAGTGCTTATTTTTAAATCACAGTTGAAAACTAATTGGGATGCAAACTGTATGGGCTGCAGTGTAATTTAGTGTTCCACATTGTTGCAGCAATTACTTAAATAAGAATTTAGTGTCATATAATACTTTAGAAAACATTTATAAGAAACAACCCTGATAGATTGAAACACACTACACCTTTTTTCTTAAGGTGAATTAGAGCTAAGTTATAAAATAACTCCCTAATTTAATTAATTTATGGTAGACCTACTTTGATAATATATAAATCACAGCAACATATGCAGGATTATAAACTTTACCACAATTGCATAGCCGAATCAGTCAAATGTTTACAGTTTGGTCCAACACATTACACCACACCGTCTGTGGGTTCAGTTCTGGCTCAGGTCAGTGGCAAAATCCTACCGACTTCACTACATCCACAGTTTTGGTCTGTGTGCCTAGCTACCCACATATAACAGGTATACAGTTTAAAGGAATCCCATCAGCCATTTTTCCCATGTGAGTTATTCCCCCACAAGCAGCATTACACACAGAATTAATAGGATAAATATTTACAACTATTTTTAAACAGCCACTTTTATTCTTTAACTAGATAATCTTTATTCAGACTTTTAGTCTGCTTCCTCTTTGGCTTGTGAAGCAGTCACAAAGAAGCTAAACAGAAAAGGAGGTGTTGCTGTAAAAGCACTCTGGCTCAGAAATATCCAGGTGACACTCAGTGAGAGAAACGCTGAGTTTTCTTTCAGTTTAGACCTGCACTGGGGGTATTACTTTCATAACAAGCATCTTCTCAAAACACCATCACCTGAGATGCCAGGCTCCCCATCGTCCCAACATCTTTTTCATCAGGATTACTGCATGAGATACAGTGCCCTGTGGACTTGTGAAGAGTACAAATTACTCCTTCAATTATTTTCTCAGGAAAAGACATAAAGTTACTTTGGGGACTAACATATCCAGCAACAATCCAACACAAATTAAGGCAGAACTCAAGCACAACTTAAACTGTTACTTTACCCTTTAGGGGTTAGGTCAGAGACTTCTGCAAACCCACTTACCCGAATAGAGGACTTAAAACCCAGGGGGAACACACAGCTAGAAAAAATTCTAGTGAGATTTCCAGATATTGCAATCAGATCCACAAACAGTTGGCTTTGTTCCTCAAAGCAGACAACAGTGACAGCCAAGCAGTACGGTAAGGAAACCGTACATGGCAGATTTGGCTCTGGATAAACTGCATTCAGTGTTCAGAACACAAGGGTCATGAACCTCAACACTTGTTTTCAATAGTTCGTGCAACATCACTCCCTTCTATGTCTTCAAAGTCAGGATCTGACTTTGGAAGAACTGTTTGTGTGCTGCCTAGCCTTGGAAGGGAGCATCTATCTCCCCGAAGGGAGGAGGAGACAAGACCACACAAGGCAATATTTTCAACAGTGCTGTCCGGGCATTAAGATCATGAAAGCCAAAAGAGGTTTCGAGGACTCTTCCCAGGTTCACTGGCGTTTGCCAGGTTGCAAATGCTTTCTAAAAAAAACAGTCAAAGAGCCGCTATCAAAGCAAGATGCCAAAACGCACGCGAACACTGTTCCTCTCTCCTCGGCAAATAAAAGACATGAGGCATAGGTCCGCGGAATTTGGGAGCAGGGAGTTCTCTCCCTCCGCGCCCGCTGGAGGGGAAAGGAGAAAAGGATCGCCCTGCCCCACAGAAACCGAGCGGGTAAAACAAGTCACAGGCGAGTTGGCCCCGGGGCTGCCCCGCGCGGACCTCGGGGCTGCCCGTCCCGCCCCGGTGGGCGCCCTGCCCAGCCCCGCCGCGGCCGCCCGCTTACCGTGCCGGGGTTGGGGCTTGCCGCCCGCCGGCTTCTCCTTCCTGCCTCCCGCAGCGCTCCGCATCCGCCAGCACGCCGCCCCCCTGCCCAGCCAGCCGGCCATGCCGCGGGCGGCCGCGCTCCGCGATTCCCAGCGGGAAAGCGCGGGGGCGGCGCTGGAGCGCGGGACCCGCTGCCCGGCGGCGGCGAAGGGCGGCGGGAGCAGCGCTGTCCCGGCGGACCCGCCTCCGCCCGGGCCGGTGTCAATCAGCGCGGGCGGGCGGGCAGCACCAAGCTCCGGGCAGCACCGCCCCGCGCCCCCCGCCCCACTCCCCGGGGACGGCGCCCGGCCCCCGGCCCCCTGCCCCGCCGGGTCCGTGCGCCGCCCCCTCGCTTCGTACCGTTTGGAGGGAGAGCATCAGAGGTGGCGGCGATGGGCTCCCGGGACCAGAAGGCTTCCACGCTTGGCAAATGACAGCCCTCGGCACAAACCTCCTCCTGCCCGCCAGCTAGTCCTCCTACAGCACCTTCTCGGAAAAACATGTGTACGTTACCTCCTGCCATCAAAATCATTGGTTGTGCACACTCCTGACTCCATACCGATGAGTAACTCAACCTGAGATTCCCACTTCCCACAAGCCCATGTGTGGTGAGACAGCAGCCTGCCTGCCTCCCTCCCTCACCTCCACGGAGTACCCTCTTCTTCCTCGCTCGAGTCCCGGGGACTCCCCCCGCCGTCGAGTTCCTCCCCTTGCTTCGGCATGGGGCCGCCAAAATTTCTGTAAAACGATTACTGCAATGCAAGATACAGAATGTTCTCTGAAATTTGTTGTCTTAACATCAGATGTAATGATTAAAAAGTTACAGGCGCAGAGAGATGCAATTTTAGCAAGTTTCAGACAAGAAAACGTAGTTGAAATGCATTTTTAGTCCTAAGGATTTGGTAGAACAGGGTGTTTCCTAAGTACAAATAATGCACATAACTTTTGTTAGCAAACTTAGTAATAAACCCACTTGCACATCAAACTATAGTAGTCACTGCAACAGCCCTGAAAAGTTATTCCATGGTCAATTTTTAATTTTTCATACACATATATATCTATGTGAAATCAGCACTTTCACAAGGTGTATCCTTCTTTCTGTCTGGACACTGAAATACAAAGAAAATTTTGCAGAATTTCTACTGATTGGAAGGGCAGGTAAGCGGGGGGGAAGAATCACAGAATCAGGTAGGTTGGAAAAGACCACTGAGATCATCAAGTCCAACCTATGACCTAACCACCTTGTCAACTAATAAGCCCTTCTCTCTGTGCCACTATATTCCATCTCTGTTTTCTTGACTTCAAGAAACTTGTGGAGAAAGATAATTACAGTTTATTGTTATCATAACTTTAAAACTTATTATTTGGAAACTGACTCAGAACGAAGCTGCACTTTTTTAATTCATTTTTCATTTTGAAAGACACTTTGGCTTTGAAACTCAAACAGCCAAGGTGTAAAGGAGCCTTAGCCTGCCACGCAATGGCACTGTTTTGTCCTCTAGTTACAAATTATCCTTTTTCTTTTCAATGCCAATCTCCTCCAACAGCCCCTTTTGAACTCTTACCCATCCTAAGCCCTGAACTCCCCCAGCTCCAGCTGTTTGGCCTCACCTGTGAATTCTGACTTGCAGAAGTGAGTCAGAAGTGTGGTCTGCTGAAGCTGATGGTGTTTGAACATGCTGCATCAGGGGTGTTTTTCATTAGCACTGAGAATGATTCATGTGAACAGGGATCGCTGACCTTGACCCGACATGCACAGATACACCCCGTGGTGATGAATGTAATAGAATAAACAGTTAGATATGACTGCTTATTCCCTCTTCTAGTGTTGTTCTTGCCCAACTCTATTTCACTAGAATACAAACAATGACTCATTTGCTTACCCTCATAATATCACATTTAGAAACCTTCTATTCATCTCCGCTTCAAGGATCTTGAATAAATATACTCCCCAAATGACTGAGTTAAATCACATACATTTTTATCACGATGCTGTTTCTGTTGTTATTGATAAAGACTACACAAGTGGGTGTGTGGTGTATCATGTTACTGCAGTTCTACATGAGGAAGCTTTTTATACTGAATAGTCTTTTTGTTAAATGTTCTTTTAGAATAGTATGTACATAGGTGAGAAGAAAGAAAGAAAAAAAAACATACTACATCTGGAGATATATCTCCTTTTGCTGTGAATCTGAAAATCTTTCAGTAATTAGTTGGAATGCAAATGAAAAATAAGATATAAAAAAGTTTTAAAATTTTTTAAATTATATAAATTTTTAAATGATATAAAAATATATTGCATATAAAAGAAGGTATTAGTAAGGAGGAAAATCTGCAATAGTTGTATGTAGAATTATTATTCCAGAACAGGTTTAATAAATAAGAGGAAAAAAAGAAAAAGACTCATACCAACCTTACATACTTAATTTGTTTTTGTACAAAGAGGCAACTTTGTAGAAATTTCCACAGCTGCAAAAACCCCTTCTCAAAGGACTGATTTTTCCATTACCAACATATAATAATTTTCCTTTTCTTTTTTTTTTTTTTTTTTAAGGGAGTGAAAGACACAAGAGTCTTCTTAAATATTACTGTGCTGTGTACTACCTGTGATTCAAAGGATCATCACACTTCATCACTTGTCAGGTGTAACTGAGAATCTGAGCAGCCTCTGTTGAAAAGACAAGGTATAGATATAAAATGATAATGCTGAAAAGTTACCTCTTTCTATCATACTGTTATTCCTTTGGTGTGGCATCATAGGTTTCAGGCTAATTTTTGTTTAGTCTTGTTTATGTTTCCTGCTCATTTAACATTGAAGATGTACAATCGTTTTCATGTATTAACTTCGGGCTATTTTTCCACTGGTAAATGAGTATTTGGATGTCATATCTCTCTGTTTAGCATGTTCTTTGCACATAAACATTAAACAGACTGGTGATTTGAATACATGTTCTAAATTTTGCTTATGCTGAACTGACTTATTCAGACCTTCACAAGCAGGAGCATTCCCATACTTTCTTATTTTTTTAGGCATCTGTTGTTTTACCTAAGAATATTATGGAAGCATTTCCAATAGTACTAGTTCTTAGGGCTGAAATTATTATACTTTCTTCCTTTGGAAAGGGAAACACACAGTAGCTGCTGCCTTGTCAGTCTATCTGAGGATATGACCTCAAATTGGTAATGTTTCAGCTCAGACCATGGCAGTAGGTCAGCTCTAATCCAGAAGCCCTGGACATTTCTGCCCCTTCTCACCTTCCAGTTCAAAACTTGGTGGCAACATCCTGATAATTTAGTATTAACATGAATTTTCTCTTAGTGTGTTTTAGTACTGAAGACATCTACCTTCTCCTAACCTAGTGTCACGGGTGGGAGTGGAAGGCTTAGATAAAGTCATTAAAAAGCGAAGTCTTGCCAATGAGTTTTGAGGTACAGAAAGGACTTCCTTGCTTTCTAAACCCCGTCATAGAGAGGAGTCCAGGTGCAGCTAAACCCAGTCTTAGCCTCAGATTATGTTAATGGTTTAAACTTAAGGAATTATAGAGGTATGACTAAACAAGTTTTGTCCCGCAGGTTTTAATTTTGGCAAAATCAGAATATTTATAGATTGGTAAAATGAGAATATTTATATAAAATGAATAATTCATTTTATGCAAATGATCAGACAAAAGATCTTGATCAGAACTATTTACTACACAATATAAACACTAAAAATCTACTAGTGGAGTATAATATAGCATAAAGTAGTATAGTGCAGTGTAACAAAGCAATTATTGAAGCAGTTATATTAAAACAAGCAGAAAGAAATAATTTTTAAGTAGAGATCTGATGTAACTCGCCCATACCAATGCTCACGGGTAGATCTTTTTCTCTCAACCTCTAGGAGTAACATTGGAGGATGTGCCCAGCCAAGGGAGGAATCTCCACACATACACCCCAAGAAGAGTTGTATTAGAAGAACCTAATTGTATGCAAGGGGGCTGGACTTTAACGGTATAAAGTCACTGACTGCTACTCACAGATCTACTAGCCAGCAGACTACCTTGACTATCAAATACTGTTTCAATAGCAGGATGTACGTTCAAGGTCTGGTGAACCAGGATGGTCTTAGCATATTTTAATACCAAGAGAGCTCCCTTGGCACCAGCAGTTTGATGGCTTGCATTGTGTTGGATTTTAGGTCTTATGGGGGTAGGCTTTCCTGCCACACCTGGCCAAAGACAGAAAAGCTATTTGAGTAGAAACGCAGTTCACAAATTTACACTGATTCCTTGCAGAGCACCACTTCACATTCTGCATGGGAATCTGTGCCTCTCCAGAAGATGCCTCCAGGTTATAACACATTACAAGAGATTTTGTACAAACTAGATAAAGGAGAACAACAAGCAGCATTTGTTTTGTGGGTTTTTCCATGCTAACTTACCTGCTTGCAGCTGCCCTCCTCTGCTTTGTGCAAGTGCAAGGCTGCAATAAAGCAGCTGAACTGGTACTTGTACCCCAGCTTGCTCTTTCACAGCAACCTCAGCTGTTCTCAAGCGTTGTTTTGGGGCAGCCAGTGTAGGCTCCTCTTGTGCTTTCTGGTGCACAGCAGCGTGTCTTTGGCTGCAGTCACAACACATGGCACAGAGCAGGAGTTAGGCTGTGGTGGCTCTTGCCTCGACAATAGCAGTGTCCACCCCTACTACAATTTCATAATCCTCAGTATAATCTGTCATATTTCTTTCATGTGCTAGGGGCAGCTATGCACACACTAACCACACACAAGTCCAGCAAAGGTACTGTGCTACTTGCGCAGAGGGCAGCAGGGATCCCCACCAGCCCAAAACCATAAGACTGCTGCTGGACAGGGCTATTTGAGGTAAACTTCAAGGCTAATCTTAAGCAAGTCACATTTTTTGCTTCTTGTGCTAGTAATTGTTTTACAGAGTTGGGGGTAGGTTTAAAGGACTCGGTACAGATACAGATCTCAGTACTAGAAGTCTGACAAAAAAAAAGACAGCTTCTATAATCCTACATTGAATGAAGCAGAAATAGTGACTTAGCTTTTATCTACAAAGGTTAATGTTCAGGTTATGTATGCACAAAATTAACATACAGTTGAAGTCCCAGAATCATTCTTTTAAGTGAATTATTGTTTCTTGTACTCCTAGAAACTAGGGGGAAAAGTGGGTAACTTTGAAACAATGTCACACTGGAAAGCAACTTTGTTGTTCTCTGTGCCCTTGTCTGTGCTTCCTTCAACCCTCCTCTGTTCCTTCTATTACTCTTAACAGCAGAAAACTTGTTTTCCAGCAAAAGGAAGTGAAGGTATACATTTCCAATGGGCAGTACAAAAGGTACAGTTCATAAACTGCACATACCCTTTTCATGTCACACAGAGTTTGATCCACGTAACTGCAAAAAGCAATCAAGCATCTGCCCAAAGCATCAGGGGTGCTGGGTGGATGCACCAGGGGGATAAATGTGGAAATTTAGAAAGCCCACAGAATACAGCTTTGACCTTAGAGCATTTCAGTTATTATCCTAGAAGCTCAAATTTTAAATGATCCTATTACATGTTAAATGTCCTGCCAAAAGTCCATTTTTTTTTCAAATTTTTATTCAAATCTGATCAGAGGGGGCTACTTGAATCACAGTCTTGTCTCTGAAATGTTGTTGTGGGACAGAGTTTTGGTTTTTTGCCCAATATACAGAAGAACTACAAGACTTGTAACCTCAAGTTCCTTTATTGCAGTACCAATGCTTAAGGTGTTTCAGTATTTCACTATGTAACTTAGAGCAGGGTGAGGAAACTGCATGTACAAATACATCACTAATACAATGAGCAAACATTTAGAGAGAGATAAATATTTCTAGCCACCACCACTTAGTGGCTCACAAATAAACCAGGAGATTTCTGAAGGAAATAATAGTTGTGAGAGTATAAAGTATTAAATGTAAAGCATTAAGAAAAGCTGAATATTTACTGCCCTTTCCAGTCAGTCAAGTTTCAGTGACTGAAAATAAAAGCTTATGTATAAGAAATTCTGTTCTCAAAGCTATGGAATTTTTGTAGGGGTGCCTCTTGTTTCCTTGGTAAGCTAATGAAATAGGCATGCCACTAAAGAGCTGGAGCAAAAGACAGATAACCTTTCAGATGCACAAGAGGCACAATCCCAAGAGGTCACACTATTCTCAAGTATTTACTAGTCTCAGGTATTTACTAGTACTTTAGGTCTTGCTTTGAAGAGCAGGGTTTTAGATAAATATAGAGCAAAATTATGCCCAGGGATCTTTGAGAGAAGAATTAGAAGGTCAGTCATAAAGGCTAAATTCAGCTTATAATTACTACAGTCACAGAATTTAAAAAAGAAATAGCTATGCTGAGAAAGTTTAAAGAGATCTTCCTTTCTACTTCTTTCCAAAATGAAATTGAAGTCAGTTTAATATAACTGACAATAGAATCTGGACTAAGAATTTAGTCCTTGCAGATGTGAGCAGAAAGGTACATTTCCTATCCTAACTGGAATAAAACCTTTGCCCTGCAGTGGGAACTCACCCGAGGGTGGTGGGGGAGCTAGGGGGTGAGGACAATGGAAGGGGGAGAGAAAAGGCAAGTTCTTTTTCACCTGTCTTCTTCTTAAAGGTTCAGTGAGTCAGACACAGCCTTAGTTTCTATTTGCAGCTCTGTAGGAAACTACAGAAAACCTATTGCCAGGGGCTGCAAGAGGAGCATGCTGAATGAAGTATTACCTCTCCTGGCTGTGCATCTCTCTGCCAACAGCCACAATATCTGTAGTGTCCCTCTGGCATACCGTAGGTTGCAGGAGCTTGCAGAAAAACTCATGCAGGTTTTATGATACTAGCAACTGTGAGTGGTTCGTGTGTTCTTTGTTTCTGTGACCATAATTCAGAGTTTCACTGTCTATTCCAAGGGAGCTAAGCTTGAATATGATGTCTGGGATTGAGCCCTAACTGCACTGGCCAAAAGCACATCAAACACAGCCTACACTGAGTAGTATGTTAATGTAACTAAACTCATGCAGTTATGGAGGTCTAATCACCCATTAAATTCATTACAACTGCATTATATGGCATTTCCCTGGCTTTTAGTCAAAAACTTTTACCTTGGATAAAGAAAACCTATAAGACAGATTTGTAACTTTTAAAGATGTGTCTCAAAATTACATCTGTGTTTCCTCCTCTACTTCCAAAACCATCCAATGACTGAAAAAATGCTACATTAATATTTAAAGTGAGTGTAAATATATATGTAACAAGCACTTTAAGAAAATATTCTGTGCACTGCTTTTATGTAACAGCAATTAAGAATATGGAATGAAAATAAGGACATTTCTTTGGAATTAGGTGTACGGGAGGTCCCTGATCACTAGCACAAGTTCATTTCCTTTGGCTGGTTCCCTCCTGGTCACCATATAACATTTTTTTAAATTTTCAATTGTCTTCATCATTTCTCAAGGTTTTTTTGGACTTTCATTGAGCCCTAACAGAAACATTACTGTTCAGAGCTTATTCTCTATTCCTTTTAATTTTTAGCCCATGCAGCGTTCAGGGATCATTCAGAGTTAAAGGGACGGGCATAACTCTGTCACATCCAGTAACTGAATTCCAGGACATTGACACTGGTGACCTGACCATCTAACATAACATGCTGACAGGTTCCTAGGTTATTGCAATATTACTTCATTACACCTCTGTCTCACTGCTTCCTTCTTCTTTTGTGTGCTACAAAGAGAACTATCACAATACAATACAATATTTAGTCTCTTAAAAACCTATTTGCTCTGAATAATAGAATTTTTGCAATTTTGCTCTTTTGGCCTGCCGAAGAAAGGGTCAGAGGTGGAAGGATGACTTCCAATCTCAGAGGGTTAACCAATGTGTTCCTTTTCCCTGTGAAGGCTTTTATCTTCAAATGCGTACCAGAAAAATAATCTCATCCTGGAGTCAGAAGCAGACACTGGTAATGATCACAATTATGATGCATGTCAGGTCATGTACTGTCTAGTTGATTGGCACATCTCACAGCCAGGAGAGACCAGACTGTGTGAAATCGAGATGGGGGTTGTCGTCAGCACTTCTTCACTGCTACATGTGCAGCAGCAGGTGCCTTACCATTAGGTACAGTTCTGATGGATACACTTTTTGTCTTACCTATTTAATCTTTCATGGTCAAAATAAATATTTCTACAATACTGCATAAATAGAGAAAAGAAAAACAGCATTTGTGTTATATTCATCATGTGCAAGTTACTTGTTTCTTAAATAGCTGGTAGTTCATCTCCATTTTAATCATTCATTGGCTCATGCTAATAAACCAAGCAATGACTCCTATCAGTAACCAGAATGCTAAAATTTTTTAAGACAATTGTTCTAACATGTTTTTTTAATCCCACTGGATACCTGTGGCATGAGTTTGGTATAATGGCAGAAAACATCATTCAAGGTCACTCCAGGCCTCAAAATACAGCACAGGAATAAAAAGCTAGCTTTGCCAAAACCAAAGATGTAAAGCATATACTCTAGGCTTTATTTCTGAATACAAGACTATATGTTTGTTTTCAGAACTTAAATTCAATATGCATTTCAGCACAGCTGAACACTCACAAAAACAAACAAACAAAAATATTGATAATTCAAGTCTACATACCTAGAAACCCTCTTCACTTCTAGAAGAACTCTGTACAGGACTGATCTAAGAGACCTGAGACAAAAAGCCTAAATATCAAAAGCTGCAGCAGTTCAAGAGAACGATGTAACACCCTCTGAGACTTAGATGTGTCTGGCACTACAGTTCATTCTTTCACTCATACTTAAGCAGTAATATTAAGTACTCATTCACACAGAAGAAAACATTTCCGAAAACATTATGTTTCCATCTGCATTTACGTAACTTAGGAAAAGAAAAAAGAAGATATGTGAAACACTGCACCTGATAAAGTCAAAAAACTTCAAGGGACTTGGGAATATTTCAAAAGTATTTTGGACAATATAATATTGAGGTTAGATCGACTTTAGATGAAATTTTCAAAAATACTGTCCTGATTCTGTAAAATTTTTATCTTAAAAGACTATACTGATTTTAATGCATCTTCCTCTGTGAACTGAAGTATTGAGCATAGGCAGAGATTGAATAACACATAGCTAGAAGTACTACTTGTTCTAATAAGATGGAAGGTCACCAAATTGATCTACAAACTCTGGAATCAAATTTAATGATGTTTCAGAGAATAGAACTTTCCCACAATGTATATAATAATTATATTTTCTAAATCACACAAGGTTGAAATTTTAGGTATAATAAATGTAAAGGGCCTAGTAAGAATATGATAAACCCAAGGCATATGAAATATTAGGTACTGTTCCCATTCTCTGGATCAGGTTAATATTTTCTATACCTAAATATCAAATATAGAAAAGCTCAATCTCAATCAAAGCTCAACTTACTTTATTTAATTTCTATTCTTGGGTCTGTCAACAGGAAACTTGCCTCAGTAAAGACAAAGGAGGCAATATTCATACACAGCACATCTAACATAAAGCACAATTACCTAAAACTAGGGAATGCAATGTCTGAATTATGAACATTTCACTCCCAAAAGAGAATTAGTGATGTTGTGCTAGGTGTCTATGGGAAGACCTTCTCAGGGCTGGATTAAAAGGGAACTCTATGGAGAATTAGAAACCTGGCAGTTCACAAAGCTATTTAGAGACTGCTAAAAGTAAAATACATAAATACTGCAGGGAGCAGAAGAAAAAATTGCCACAGGTCTTCCTAATGAAGTGATGCTGACTTTTTTTTTCCTATGACACAAATATGTCAAGTGTTTATCATGTAAGAATTTATATATCTTATAATAATTATGATCTACAATCAGCTGAAACACTGAAAACATACTCCTACCTTGGAAAAGTCTTTAGAGCCAATGTCTAATACCTACTTCTAAAACAGATATAGATTTAATTCTGAAATGGTAGAAACCATTTGAACCAGAATTTGTCATTTTCTACATAAGTATTTAAGGCAATAGGCTATCAACTAAAAGGGAGATTCCATTTTTTAGACATATTTTAATTTGAAATTAAATTTAAAATTATGGGCCAAGTTACATTTGAGAGGCAGACACCTCTTTATTACTTGTTAGACATGCTCCCAAGAGATCATGCTAAATTGTTTTTCTCAAGGCTTTTTAAGCAGACATACTGACTGGATCTGAATCCTGACTGAGTTTAGATACAAGCCAGGTGCCAAGCTGCGTGCCTGCACCGTAAGTCCCTGATTTTGCCTGGTTTCCAGCGAAAACTCAGAAAGAACTTCAGAATTTTCAACTCAGCCCTGTAAGTGCTTATGCTTGCAAGCAAGGGAACAGTCCCTCAACTTTCCCTGTTCCAAGATTCACATGCCAGAAAAATGTAATAGACCAATCTGTGGTTTTGAAGTCATGCTGAATATGGTCTTAGTGCCAGAAGTTTTTAAATAATTTCCTTCACTATTAGACATAACAGTGTGGTGGAAGTTTGAACTAAAACTTGCTTCCTTGATTAAATATTATCCCCTTGCCATTCTGAACTACAGCCTATAAAGAAAGCCCTGGAGTATATGCTTAAGCATGCATATAGTCCCATTAACTTCAGTGAGCATAATGAGAAAACCAAATGAGAGTTTAGGCTTAAGTTATTATTTTAACATTGTTCAGAAGGACTGAACTATTAAATGTTTCTTTTGAGAGATACATTGATGACGTTGTTTTCCATCACATATTTTTTTCAGCAGAGGAGAATTCTATCTAATTAATGGCGAATTGGGGGTTTTCACAGATATTGGAATTGCTCAAATGACATGGATTTATAGGAAGTTGTTGAGGGTCTGAGAAAGTTGAAAATAAAAAAAAACCTTATTGATCTATAAACATCACATTTAAGTTTTTATTATTAAAAATCCTCATTGTTATTTAGGACCATTTGAACAATTAAGAGGATGGATAAAAATCCTTGTAGTCTTAAATTTTTCATAGATTCAATAAGTAATACCCAGTAAACATTATTTAAAGTGTGGCTTCTTTTTCATTCAAGGGAAAAAGAAAATCAGTTATCAATTTGCAAAGTCATATGGCATCACATGATCAATCCTCTACACCATCTCAGAAACACATGTATAACAAAACCTTTTCATTTAATTAGTAATAAATGTTATATATACCTGCAAAAAACTAGTGAGACTTATACCAGTGAGATAATAGAAAATATTACATTTTTATGTTTTGATAGGTAACATTTTACTGGCTTACAACTTGTGAAATTATTGTACAGAATTTCATTCAGAAGTCCTACATTTGACCATGTGCTAGCAATACAGCTCTCAAAAATGTAAGATTAAATGCATCTTCTTAAACCCTTTGGTTTTTCACTTATTGAAAAAACCATATAAGATAAATTGAAAATTCACACTGTTATTCTTAGTCATTAGGAAATAACAAGATTCTGTTGCTGTCTGTTTTCAGATTTAGCTTCTTGTCTAAGGAAGCAAATTTTTGGTTTCCTCTGCAAAAAAAAAAGTTGGTCATTTGCACTGCATATGTTATATTTAATAGCAAAATAGTTCTTTCTTTGTTATACAGCTAGGTCTAGAAAAAATTCTACTTTGTATTATGTAACTCCAGAATTCTTTCCAATCAAAACATTTTTCTTCTGCCTAAGTGGCAAACCTACGGGTATATGCTGTAACTACACATAGAATGAATCAGTATTTCAACTCAAAGACAAATTTATTTGAATTATTGATATTGACAAAAGCAGCTGTTTAGTAGTAGGAAAAAGTGTCTTAGAAATAATTTTAAACAAAATGGTTGTCATATTTATATGGGATTCTTTTCCCCTCAGCAGCTCACTTGAGCTTAGGACTCTTAGGTTGTTCATGCCAACTTTGCCTCAGTGACTCATTCTAACTAAGCTTTTGGATTTGGTGTTTGTGTTGTTTTTATGTTCCATGGTGCTGTGCCATTTTGAGAGCACAGATGGTATTTTTATTAATAAAATGGGATGTATAGAGTCATTCAGTCATATAGAATCAGTGTCCCTCTGGTCTTATAAAAAAAACTAAAAAGAACTGTTTAAAAAGTGGGGGTGGATCAAGAAAGCAATAAATTGAGTTAATTGACATGATTCTGGACTCAGAAGTGTTCACTTGGCTCCTAGTCCTGCTTTTAATGAAGTATTTGTTTGCACAATCCAACTGTGTAAGTGCTTGAGAGAAGAAAAAAAAAAGACAGAAAGTATAAACACAGCTTTTAATAGACCCATTAACAAATAGATAAGTTGACATTTATCTTTGATATGTCAACTACAGATGAATCTCATTACTACATTAACACGTTTCCCCATAAATTTCCCTTGAGCACATAAGGCTTTTTTTACTGCACTTGTCTTAGACCCAACCTACCAGTAACTGTACCATTTCCAGCTGTAGAAATAGGAATTCCTACAGAAGAAGCTGTAAGAAAATTTTCTAACACCAAGAAAAAAAAGAAAATTTTCCCTCATCCTCTCACGTCTGTTGATAGGATGCCCTAATGTCATTGCAAAAACTGTTATCCTTGGACATCCCTGCGGAAGGAATCAACTCCCTTCTTGGTCAAACAAACGAGTGCTTCATCTTTTCAGTTGTGTGGTCCAAATATACTCTGCTTGTGCTTTCTGCCATGTTCATGAACAATGAAAACCTATATAAAGTAGTGTCCTTATAATATATACATTCATGTGCAATATGCAAAAGACACGGAGGAGTGTAAATTTTCTGCATTGTCACAGTACCTCACAACTCTGGAGTTTTACCAGGCCTCTCAGTTCCCAGTCTTTCTCTACTTTGCATGCCATGTCACTTGGGATTCCTGTGATAGCATCCTTGGAGAGCTGGTGATAAAATCTAGATAACATTAATAATTTATAAATTCCCCTCTACTGTTCTTCATTTTCAGAAATCATGTATCCTTTTATTCCACTGAAGCACACACATTCATTGCAAAGAGGAACTGAGGCTACTTTCACACAGGGCTTGTCACATAATTTTTCGTTGCAAAGATGACTTTTGCCTTTGTGTACCTTTTGCCTTCAGGGGCTTAAGCCAAACATATATTTCAATATTAGCCATTCTCCTAGGTATTATGCCCCAGAGCTAGGGATATTGCCATTGGTTCATGATGTGTGTCAATCAAACCTTTAAAATTCCTGCACCGCGATGTTATCCATTGCAATACCTCTACCCTTTTCCTTATGCTAGCCTTTATCTTACCCTGTACAGTTTCCCACAGCTTAATGCACTCTTCTGTGACCCAGACTGGAGCTCTGTATGCTTTTTGCCTAGTAATTGGTGTTCCCTTTTGCATCAGAGTACTGTTCACTTTCCACAGTTTAAGCATGAGAGTCACTTCTATGACTTCACAAATTCCAGTAATTTCTGCATTGGCTTAATATTGAGTCACCTAGGACTGTGTGTAGTGTAAGACTCCAGGGAATGTATTTTCTTTATCAAGCATCCAAGAAACCCTGGTCTGAAAGTTGAGAGGTTTCCATCCGAAATCTTCCCTGGGTACCATGTCAAAAACATTTGTGTAGCTGAGCAGCAAGTACAGACACTTTCATCTGAATAACAACTTGTTCAGCTCTTTTGGGATATTCTTAAAATGAGTAACCAGCCTTGGCTTAAATAAGGCTACACATTAATCTTTCTGTTTACAAGGTAGTTTCAATGAGCCTCAACTCATCTACCTTCACTCTTTCCCAATTTCTTCAAGCCAAAGTATGCTTTTCAACAAAGAGAAACCTCCTCTAGGATGCACTGGCAGAGACAGAGAATTTTTTTATTAATAAATTTGGAGGAATCCCTCTCATTTCAAGTCTTTATAGGTTTACATGAGGCCTATATGACATGAATGTGTTTTAGAATATATTATACTGTACAGGTGGTGTTCTGCAAAGATAATTTTGCTGTAGGATATGGAAGACATATATTGGACATGGCTTCATTCAGTGGAAAACAAGATTTTATATAGATTTGGTAGCTTCCTACTTTTTACATACATTCTGTGCAGGTAGAGGAGTTACGGCTGAGCTGAGTTGGTGTAACATACACTAGCCAGGAGCAGCAAGGAATGTGAGACCCAGCCTAGCAGCACATAGGGCTGTAGCAAGGCTGGAAGAGGTACAACAGTGCTGTGCAAACAGCTTTTGTGCCAGTAAGTATGATGGTAAAATGCTGCGCTGTACATCTTTATCTGTTCAAACCTACATCAACTCAAGGAGATCTGCGCCAGGCTCCAGTGCTCAGGGTTGTCACATCCTTACTGGGGAAAACAGAGATAATTTCACCTGTTCTCTCACTGCTTGAAAAATAAAGTGGAAGAGATCATCTACATCCAGTACAAAACATAGGACCAAAGCAAAATGGGTTGAGTAGAGAGAGAAAAATGAAAATTATACGTGCTAATGGAGAACAATCTGCAAGCACTGACTGTTTAATCAAAATAAAGAAATTAATCAAATGAAATAAATGTAAAAAGCAATTTTTAAAAAATTTTCTATGAAAATCCAAATTTAGACTATCTTTTCCCAGTGGGTCTTCATTTACAAGTCAGATGTTTACTTTAGCTAGGTTGGTTTTTTACCCCATAATTGTCATACTGGACTACATACTCTCTTCTTAACATACAATATCAAAATACATCACTTAAGTACTTGGTAATGCATGCTATGGATCTTCAAATAACATGGCAATGACAATTATAGCACTGAAAGTAAAGTAGTAATACTAGAATGTTACTTATTTCTATAAAAAATGCTCCACTTGCAACTGCACAAATTAATATAGAATTATCATTATTCAAAAAATGTGCTGTTGGAATTCATACAGTGTGTGTATACACACATGCACAGAAGAATAATAATTAGAAATGTTGACTTTTTCTTACATTACCACATTTTAACACTTATCCATTGATGTATTCTAAAAAATGAACATAATTTGTAAGAATCTCAGTGAAATGCTCTTTTAAAACAAAATGTAGGCTTTTAAAACAAAATGTAGTCCATACCCTTTAAGCTATATATATATATATTCTCCTCTGAAAAGAAGTTCTATTACATCAAAGTTTTTGCTCCTAAACAAGACTGATATGCTCATGTAAATTACATGTTATTACTAGATGGTCTTAAACTTGTAGCATTTTTATTTCAATATTTAAGATCGCAAACAATGTTTAGCTTTGTTAAATCAATTTTGACTACAGATTACTAATCTGCATTAGTTGAACTACTTCAAATCTAACTCGAAAAGCAAAATCAAATGATTGTTCCTCTTTAATTTTTTAATCTACAAAATCCTACTTTTGTTCTGATATAGAAAAGATAGGCCAGATTTATTTCTACTTTTGTTTCACTGAGACCAATGGAAATTACATCATAGCCGAATTGAGCTCAGATTTATTGAATCTGTAACACAACATAACATCTATGCATACCTTAATGTGTACACTGAAAGCTGATTGTTCCACTTCTGTGCCAGATTATGGATCTGACCCTGAGGTAGTCATAAGAAAAAAAAAAAACAAACATTGCAATACATGACCTAATTTAAAGCAGAAAGCTCATTGATTTCAACCTCATGGCCCAAAGGCAAAAGTTTCAGCACTGTTGCCAATGAAATCAGTGGCAAAAGTCCTACTGGGTGCAATGTGAGTTGGTTGGTTATTGTATCAGGCTTTCATCAGAAAGACAACGAGCAAAATATCGGCCCTATCAGTGTTAGTGGGATTTTTGCCATCTGCCAAGTGAGGACCAAGACTGTATTCATTACATGGGCAAGACTAGAGCCAAGTAGTTGCTGTCTTCCTTTCTTCCTGGCTGGATTTTGCTGGCATTGAGTGCAACTGACATGTTTCAGAATTATTTTCTTACTCTTAAAAATTTTGCTATCTGTAAGTGTTACTTCAACTACTTTTTACTTAATTTTTCTGTATTTATTTTTCTCTCTAAACCTTTTCTGATCTCTTATAACACAACTTCTTTTCTCAACCTCTCTGATTCCAAATGGATTTTGAAGTCATACAGGGAGAATGGATAGTTTAATAGTTCAGGGGATTTAAGAAACTGAATGACATTGGGAAAAACTCTGTATTTCATTATTCAGAGGATAACATCAAATTAGGACAATATTTAAAAATGTCAAAATAATGTTTTTGATTAGTTAAGGAGGTAGTCATTAACTGCTACTATAAGCAATACTTATAATGTTCATCTGCCCTGTTGGTCCTTTCTGTCCGTAGGTATCAGTAGTCTACTTCCTTAATATCTTGTTCATTTCTGCACCAGCGATAAAATTAGACCAAAACTATTTTCTAAGGATCCATCAATAGGTTTTAGAGAAGAATAAAGATACAATTGTAATACTGAAGCCAAACTCTGCTTCCCAAAAACTTATTGTTTTTTCCCTATCAGAATCCATGGTATCATGAAATGACTTGGCATAGACGAACACAAAGAAGTACATTCAATAATAAGACAAGAAAACAAAATATTATATAGTCATAGGAGATTGATCAAAGCTCAGCATTTAATGATTCATCATTAATTCTGTAGCATGCTTATAATCTGTCTCTTTTCTTAAGAGTCTGAGGGGGAAAAAATAGACTTTATTTTAAAGACAAATTACTTAAAGATTTCATGCTCCTGTAACTTCTTTCATACTGTTAAAATGACAAGTATGCTGTAAATTCCCCTCCACTCATTAATATGTGTCCTTTGATCAGTGACTTAAGTTTGTGTGTTTACGGCATTTTAACACATTACTCTGTTTAATACAGCATTATTTTAAAGAGCAAAATGCCAGTAAGGGCCATTTCCTTCCATCTTCATTCATGTTGGCATTGTCAGGAAGAATGGAAAATAAAAATCTGAAGTTTTACAAGGATTTTAAATTTTTTTCTTAAAGGTTACCATTCGCCTAGAAATTTCTCGTCATCTGAAGATCAAAAAACAAAGTCAGAAAGATGCTGTGATACCCTCTCAATTCTGGCTATGATGGAATTATAGTTTCATGACACAAGTAGATTTTTTTACTATAATTCCAAATAAAAAATTTCAAATCATGTGAAAAGAGTATTTAAACTGTGAAGACGAGCTTTACATTCATGTTGTTACCTCACACCTCAGATATCTATTTAAAGCAACAAAGTGCAGGATAGAATATAATCTGGTTAGGAGAGAGGAACTGGAGATGTCCAGTGAAGAAATGAGAACAAAAAGAAGTTTTGAATAACTTACCATCCACCAATATTCAAAACCTTTTTGTTTCACATCTAAGAAAAGAGAAAGCAGAAGAAGGTCTCCCAAAAAACCCCCCCGATTTTCTAGATGGAGAAAAAGTGATGACTGCACACTAAGACCAACCCTCAGCCTGGCAGTCCAAACTATCTGTTCTCTCCTCACCAAACCTTAGATAAGCAACTTCTGGGCAATGTGTTTCTACAGATATAAAGGTAACATCACTACTTCAATCATGAGATTATCTATGTTTCCCTGACATACCAAGTAGGCAACACTAAATGGATTAACTAGCATAGCAACTTATGATTCAATAGAACATACATTTCATGGCCTACAGTTGGTGTTTTTATGTAGAATAGTGCATATATTAGAGGTTTACCTTTATTATTCATCTAAAAGAGGATTAAAATATTTGCAGGTGAACAATGTCTTCAAAAAGCTGTTGAGATAGGAAAATGATCAAATACCAAGCAAGATTTTATACCTAGTGAACATTTTACTAGAGCTTTTTAATACTTTTGCAAAGTAATAAGCTAGAAATTGAGTGAAGTTATTCTTAATATGAGTAGAGGAGAAAAAACGCAATTTTATTCTAGATCCCAGCCCAACATCTAATGTCAATTAAATCTATACAGCTTGAACACTATACCCAGTCCTGAGTGAAGACAGACAGTTAAATTCATCCCTAATGTTAATGCTGAAATCACTGGAAGCGTGCCTTCTTACATTAGGTTGGAAATTTTTTTTAGCTACTATGCCTTAAAGTATTTATTATCTGTTTCATAAAATACACCATTTAAGAACATATGGCTTGGTAAAACATCACCCTTTGCTTTAATGTTTCTGGAGTTTGAGTTAAACAGTTTTATAAACCGTTGAAGGAAGAAAATAGCTGAGGAGTAAAATCACCAGAACTGTTTGAGATATGAAAGCATTCTGACAAGGGAATTGTTTTTAAAGGCAGTCAGAGTACTATTAAAAAGTGTGGTAATAACAGCAGCAGCAGCAAGTCAAGCATACACATACCAGTTAATGTCTGCCTGGGTAACTCACAGTTCTTCATTCATCAAATTAGTGAATTTTTTGCTTTGATGACTATTTTTCAGTCTTTGTGACAAAGCTGCTCCTGGATGGACATATCTTCATTGTTTTATTCATCCTTGTAGATGAAAAAGTGCACTTTCATGTAAGTTGTTAGGTGTTGGGAAGACATTTGTAAACAATCTCATTTCAAAAGGATAAGTCATGAACCTCATTGCCAACTTCTGTTAAAGCAGTTATTTGATAAGCTTAAAGTGAGATTCAGAGGGACAGAAGAAAGGACACAGTCACTGTACAGATATAATTTAGTGCTTAAAAAGGAACTTAGAAGCGGATCACAGCTATAATTCAGGCTAATGTTTCATTTCATTTTAAAGGGAGTCATTAGAAAACGCTTTGAAGCATAAGAATATCCACCCATTGGGCTTCCTGACTAGTCTAGGAAGGGAACATCTCAAACAGTTTAATAGAAAGTTATGTAAAGATCCAGACTTCAAGATAAAAATAGAGAATGTACTATGCAGAAAATTATCATCATTTCTGATGCCCTTGGGTTTTGCCCTGCAAGTGCTTACTCACTTAAAAAAACTTAATGTTTCCAAGCTCCACTTACTTTCTTATTAGAGTATTATTGCTTACATGAGTAAGCATCTGCAGGATAAGTGCTTTTGCAAGCAATCTAAGAGAGGCCAGCAAGTGAATGAGCACTGGAATGGAATGATCCATTTAGCTGCTCAGGAAGCCTAGGTATACCCAAGTCCTGCCCTGCAGGCAGTAAATTACCTTTCTGTGAGTAAGCAGGACTTGTAATGAGCAAAGGCTCTTAGACGAGAACTACATTTGCTTGTGCAACTACTATAACTCTAAATAAATAAATAGCAAGCTGTAGGTGTCTGACAGCACTTTGGAGATCAGTAAAGTAATGGATTCAACTGGTTTGGACTTGAGAGGTGCAAAGAAGCCTCTACATAAAGGCTAAGGTGTGCTGTAACAAGTGGCACCTCAAGAGAGGGAAGGCTGCAGCTTTCACATCTTCCAATAAATTCACATCTGCCTCCAAGAATCTGATAAATATCTTTATCATGCTCAAAACTGATTTGGATGAAAAGAATAATAAGGAGAAAATATCCTTCTGGTTCGATCATCAAGAATATAAAGGCAGCTATTGGAAAATCCAGAATTTACTACAATAGATACATATGTGCCCTGAGAAACCAGCAGGTAATAGAACAACAAAGGACCGTAACATTCCAGTGAAGCTAAATTTATTAGAAGGCCAGTATGACTGTATTTCTGAGATACAAGAGATTATTTCTCAAATTCAGTTGCCTACACAAGTGTCTAGCACCCTCTGAGATTTCTGTTACCAAAGATATCTGCACAGTCACGGAAGAGCCAAGGCCAATAGGAGTCCACACTCGCAGGACACGCAGCTGGAAAACAAGGGACACTGTAAAGCATATCAAATGGCACCTGCTGTCCAGATTTAGGAGACTGAATCAAGACATCTATAACTTGAAGTTATTCCATAGCAGCTACCTGACATACTAACTCCCTCCAGCAAAGACAAGTACTACAGATCAAACCCTGTGAATTGGGAAGGTGAAGCATGAAGCTGCCCATTCACAGCCTTGTTTAGAATTAAACAGAGAGACACTGGTTACAGAAGACTCGAATGAAGTGGACAAGAGTAGGTTTTGTTTCCTGTGCCCGAATGCAAGTACATTGACAGTTTGGTATACAGGTGGTTGGTGTTAATTCCTTTTTCAAAAAGACATACATAGAAGCTGTTGTGTTTGCTGCGGTATCTTCCCCTACTCTTCAGTAAGTTCCAACTAGCACGTGCTCAGGACTTTAGATGGAAATGCAAAGCAATTTAATTCCTCATGACTTCAACCCAAAATCATAAAGTCTAGCATTTCACAGAATCACAGAACCACAAAATGATTGAGGTTGGAAGGGACTCTGGAGGTCATCTTGCTCAAAACCCTTGATCAAGCAGGGCCACCAAGAGCAGAGCAGCCCAGGACCCTCTCCGGACTGCTTTTAAATATCTCCAAGAATAGGGATTCCAAAAACTCCCTGGACAGTCTGTGCTGTGCTCCATCATCCTCAGAGTGAAAAAGTTTTATCTAATGTTCAAAGGGAATCTCTTCGTATTTCAGTTTGTGACCACTGCCTCTGGTGCTATCATGGGCACATCTGAGAAGAACTTGGCTCTGTTATCTTTGTATTCTCCCTTCAGGTATTTATACACATTTATAAGATGCCCCTAGGCCTTATCTTCTCCAGTCTGAACAGCCACAGTGTCTTACCCTTTCCTCATAGGAGAGAAACTCCAATCCCTTCATCATCATAGTGATGCTTTGATGGATTTTCTCCAGAAATTCTAACTCTCTCTTCTATTGGAACTGGATCCAGCACTGCAGATCTGGCTTCAGAAGTGCTGAAAAGAGGGTACCTTTACTATACTTAATAATATCTTAAAATATATACCCGGTAGAAAGGGGCTATTTTTCGCAATTTACAGATCTGTAGATGGAAAATTTTTCAGTACTATATATACATTAACAGGAAAGGGGAGAGACTGTCATGTTATAAAAATTGCTGGCATGTAATAATAACTTTAAAAAAAACACCATCAGAAACAAAACAAAAATCAAACCAACCAAACCAAAACAAAACCCAAACAAAATAACCCAACAAATTGATACTTCAAACTAAAAGGCCTCTGTACCTTGGAGAGAAATGTGAACACTTATCTGCGGAGAAACCAACAGACATGGCACAAGCTAAATAATATTATAAAAGAGAATTCATCCTAATTCATGCAGAAGCAAATTATTACTATGTTGTGGTATTGAAGTATTTCCTTCCTCAACATGGCTATGATAGCTCTGTCATTTATTATCACATCATGGCAAAACTGCTTAAGTAATGAGCCTTAGATGGACCCTCTCGTACAATGTTAACATATAAAAAAAGTTCTGCTCAAATTAACTTACAATTTCCTGTTGAAACCAGGGAAGAATGATAGCCACATTAAGACAGAGTTACTGAATTCATTATGATAATTATTCTAAAAAATATGCAAGAAAATTCTCAATGCACACTGCACTCAGCATCCAAGTTTAGACACAAAATGAGGAATTTCAGAAGCCAGATGCAGAAACAGTGTCACTTTGGGGCTTTTTGTATATTTGATACAGAAGTGACTTGTGAATTCAAGCAGGTTCTAAGAGACCCCATGACTCATTTCTCCTTCAGAATACAGCTTTTCAGACTTTTTCTAGTTTCCAGTTCCTCATGTTGCACTCCATTCTTATCTGAAGGTGCCACCTCTTTAAGTGTTATTTGATCCATTTAGGGTGTTTAATTCAGATAGTAGGTCCCAATGTAATTTTCTAGATTTATTCTTGATGAAGCAGCATCAAGAGTGAGACATGTTAAGTGGAAAGTCCTAGACGTGATCCCTCAGGAGTTTATTTCACTCCTCTACTACTATGCAAAGCTCAGAGATGTTGATTTTACAGCTGAAAAAGGAAAATTATTTGCTGTCTGTGGAAAACACATAACGTTTCAAACACCTGACCAGCTTTTGTAGAGACCAATTCCTACTGAGGAAACTTGTCACAAGTTCAGTCAATATTCATCCTACAGCTTAGTAAGCATCTCTTACAAGTAAAAGGTTGACGAGGCGAGCTTTTGCAAATTGTCGGCTCCCACTCACCATCTAGGATACCTAAAAAGACTCCCTTTGGCACTACTGGGAGTTTGAGGAGAAATCCAGATGCCAACATCTAACATAAAAGCCAGAGCTGTCATGCTCTGCAGATCTAAGGAGGTGTATGATGACTCTTTTCTGAGCTCTTCAAACCATGCCCACATCTGCAGACCTGGAAAGATGCAGGGGAAGAGTTCTGGCCCTCCTGCTGACAACAGCACTGTGTTAATTCCACACACCTTCTGCTTGAGCAGCACACAGGGGAAAGATGCAATTTCCGCAGTGTCCAAGGCATTACCAAAGTCCAGGTAAACAACATCCACAGTCTTTTCCATTAAATGGCTCACTTTGCCACAGAAGGAGATCAGGTTAGTCAAATAGGACGTGCTGGCTGGGCCTGATCCCCTGGTTGCCCTGCATGTGTTGCATGATGGCACGGAAGACGATCTGCTCCATGACCTTTCCTGGCACTGAGGTCAGGCTGACAGGTACGTAGTTCCCCAGATCCTCCTTCCAGTGCTTCTTGTAGATGGGTGTCACATTGGCTAACCTCCAGTCAACTGGGAGCTCTCCTGTTAGCTAGGAATGTTGATGAACAGTTGAAACTCTTTGATGGGTAAACTTAATGCCACTGCAAATTTCAAAATCTGTAGGTAGATGGATAAGATGAGAGCCGGTACAGTACTTGAATAGTTAATTCACTAAAATGAGGCTGTAGAGACATAGGAGAAAAGAAAGATACCTGTTTATTTTTTGGAGATAAAAACCATAGCTGAGCTCAAATGAAAACATCCTTTTCTCATTCTGTGCTAGAAGCAAGATCACAAAAACAATGCCTTTCATCAAAATGTTTAAACTCATTATTATTCTGCTCACATAGTTGTAAGTAGCCACATTTAGTCAGAAAGTATGACTGTTTATCCACTCTGTCAAGCAGAGTATCTTAATGGGCAGCTAACAGACCATCTTTATTAATACAATGTGAACCAGGTGTCTGGGAGGCATTTTTGAACAAAATCAAGTGATTAACTTGGGAAATTCTCTATGAGCTCATGGAGAAGTCAACGGACTCAAACTGGATCTGGATTTGTCCCAGTGCTCTCTATCATTTGCTATAATAATTAACATATTTGCCAGGCTGACTCCAATTCTCCAGCTGCCATCAATTATGCCAATAGATTCCCAAGAATTAATTCTCTACAATAAATGGAAAAATGAAAATATAGTTGCCAATATATAAAGGTGTTAACTAAATGTTTTCCAGAATAAACTCTTCTACAATGTTGTATAACTAGCCTAGTTTGTTAATCTGTGTCACCAGAGATAGCTTGCTGCTCAACTAATACAGATGTAAAAGAACCAAATCTTTGTAAATACAGGAGATGCTATAGCTTCAGCAAAGAAAACCGATCTAATAAGAAAGCTTTTTTCAGATGACTTTCAATAGGCCTTGGGGGCTGCTAAGTCTGGCAAAAATGAACATGTCAGGTTTCATTGAAAATCATTGCCTGGCCAAAATGGGATTTTGAAAGATGAGCCACCTGCTTTATTAATAACAACATCAGAAGATGTTTTTGTTTGTTTGCTTTATAGACACAAAGTTGTGTTCCACAGATCATTTTAAAATGTGAACAGAGGTTTAAAACCAACTTGAGGTTTTGGGGTTTTTTTTGAGAATCTTCCCCCTCCCTATCATCATAAGCCTCATAAATATAAAACTTTTACAGCAAAGATTTCCCCTTCCTTCTGTTTTGGCTCCAGGGAACATCTATAGAAAAATAAAACTAAATCTACAATATGAGGGAATCAAAACTATAAAATGTGAGCAGCATTACTGGAGAGATTGCTGAAAGACTAGGCACAAATCTCATTGGGAGAAAGATGACAGGTACATTAATTTATCTGCAGACTGTTTTAAAATCCAGAAAAGGCCCAGTACAGTATAGAGGCAGATGGCAGAGGTCCATAAGCTTAAAGGTCACCCATTTAACATACAGGACACCTGGTAATGTGCACTCCAGTTCTACAACCAAGTGGAACCCGCTGGGTCAGTGGCAGGATACAGTTAACTGAAGGGAAACCTCCACTCTTTCAATACAGCACATGGCATTTCTTCTCGCCTTTGAGACTTCTGTCCCAAACCCACTAGACACTGAGCAATCAAACTTGGTACAGCAAAAACTTTACCCACCATTCAAAGCAGCTGCCTCTCAGCTGGACCAAAACCAGTTGCTTATGACTGTGCAGCACCACATTTCAGACTGGAAAAAGGAGGAATGTATCTTACTCCACTGAGTTGCAGTGGGGCAACTCACAGGCAGGTGTCACAGAGATAATACCAAGTGGATGGGGCATGTCAAGAATCTCACAGGGAATTTTTTCATTCCCATATTTTGTTTCCTAAGACCTGTTGAAAACATACATAAAATCTTTATGAATATGAATATTAGATGTGGCCCATTCATAGGATAGAGCAGAATAATTTTGAGAAAAAGCAGAATGACTGACCTTGCTTTTCCTGTTGCAGTTTGTATCAATTAGTTCTTGTGACTGAGTACCACACACAGTAATTTTATTCACTCATTCATGAAATTAAAAAAATATGGCATTTCTTTTACTGTTATTTAAAATGTATAAACCCCAGTAAAATAATATTTCTAGCTACTGTTTTCTTAGAAGAATAATAGAATAACAAAGAGCTATGTTCTGTCTACTTTTCCAAATGGCTTCTTATTTTTCAATTTCTAAACCAGCAAAATACTTATTAATTTATAAAATATTTCTATATAATTAACTTTTATGTACATATATATGTGTATAATCACTGAATTAAAGTCAGTATTGAAGAAAATAATCTGACAGTAAAAGATAAGGCTACAACTCAGGACAGACATATAGGGAAAAAGAAATGCAGCATGGGCTTTTCCATATTAGTCTGCTTTGCCGGCAGAGAAATAAGGTGTGCTCCTAGACTGACATTCATTCATCCCTTTGCCCTTCAGAATACAAATATTAGATAACGACATCTCTATTCTGTTTGTCCAAAACAGTAATCTCAAATTCTGGAGTGATACCATATAGGGAACAAGAAACAGGGCTGCCATCACCCAGAACACAAGTTTTATAACAAGTATTGGGTTTTGGTTGTGAGGGTTGCACCATCCAAATCGATCAAACTGCTCTCAGCTAAATTGTTAGAGTTTAGCAGAAGATAAATAACCCTATCATTTTTAGAACACACTCCAGCAATACCTTACAGTAGTTTGGATTTTCACTTAAGTCAGTACTGGCTGCCAGCAGTGGCACTACTGAATTTAAGTCCAGAAGCCTTTTGGCTGATATCAACTTCAGCCTAGTAGAAGCTACATGGATGTCATCATCATTATCATGGTTGGGCTTCGCGAACGAAGATTTGCGAAGGCTTTATCCACATTTGTTACAGGCGCGTTGGTGACTTATGAGGCCAATATGTGACAGACATATCCGATTGCAGAAGGCACAACAGAAAGACTCCTTAGATGGTGTATTCCGCAAGACACGGTTCTTTCTGCGTTGCCTTTTCTCCTCAAGAGTGATCCTGCGTGTGTTCTCGAAGGCACCCGCAGCATTATAGATGGTGTGTCTCCAGGCCTCCCGGTTTGAGGCCAGAGTAGACCAGTTATGGTGATCAATATGCCCAAGGCTGAGATGTTGTTTCAGGGAGTCCTTGAATCTTTTCTTCGGGGCTCCTCTCTTGCGGCAGCCGGTGGCAAGTTCACCATAAAGCAAGATCTTAGGGAGGCGGTGGTCCTTCATCCTGGAGACGTGCCCTGCCCAGTGCAGCTGTGTTCTCATCAGCATGGCCTCTATACTTGTGACTGCTGCTTGCTCAAAAACAGATGTATTGGTCACATAATCTGACCAGTGGATGTTTAGGATTGTACGGAGGCAGCGTTGATGGAAGCGTTCTAGGAGACGCAGGTGGTGGCAGTAGATGACCCATGATTCGGAACCATACAGGAGAGTAGACAGCACTACGGCTTTGTAAACACTGATTTTGGTGCTTTTCTCCAAGTGTTTATTACGCCATGCTCTTTTGTGGAGTTTTCCGAAAGTACTGTATGCCTTTGCCAACCTGTCGTCTATCTCCCCGTCAATCTTACCGTCCAAGGAGATGAGGCTGCCTAGGTAATTAAACTGCTGGACTGATTTGAGCTCTGATTGGCCAATGGTGATGTGGGGATGATGGAAGACTTCCTGAGGTGCAGGTTGATGGAGAACCTCTGTCTTCTTTAAGCTGACTTCCAGCCCAAAGAGCTCAGCAGCATCTGCAAAGCAGGATGTTAAACGCTGCAGGGCTGCTTCTGTGTGGGCAACAAGGGCGGCGTCATCAGCATAGAGCAGCTCCCGGACAAGATGGTTTAGGGTCTTGGTGTGGGCCTTCAGACGCCTTAGATTGAATAGACTTCCATCAGTACGGTATCGAATGTAGATACCGTCCTGATCATCGAGGTCTGCTGTGGCCCTTTGGAGCATCATGCTAAAAAAGACTGTGAATACGGTAGGAGCAAGAACGCAGCCTTGTTTCACACCATTCTTAATTAAAAAGGGCTCAGAAAGTGTGTTGCCATACCTGACTTGGCCATGCTGATCCTCATGAAGTAAGATGATCATTTTAAGGAACTTGGGGGGACAACCTAAACATTCCAAAATCTGCCACAGACCTTTTCTGCTCACAGTATCAAAAACCTTGGTGAGGTCGACAAAGGTTACATAAAGACCTTTGCTCTGTTCCCTACACTTCTCTTGCAGTTGTCTGAGAAGCATGGATGTAGAATTGCTTTTAAAATGTGATGTGTGACTTGAAGAGATGAAAGGCTGCTTATTACTGTTAGGAAATTGCCAATTTGTCAAAATTCTACAAAGTTAGAGAGATTCCTATGAAGATTGTTCAGAGCTGAGGTAGATTTCAAACAGCTTTGGTTTGCCGTTTATGGTCCCTGCTCAGCTCCTTTGCAGAAAGTCAGAATGCCTGGAATTTGGCAAAACTCAAGGTCTCCAGCTGGCTGCTTTCCATCTAGCATATCCTTCAGATAAATCTCCCACCTCTTTTATGGAAAAAAATAAAAATTTTAATGAAACTGAACCTCATAAAAATGTTCTGTGGTGTGAGTTGTGTTTCTGCTTACTGATATCTCAAGATATTGTAAAATTAAAACCATTCAGCATTTCAGTTACCATTAAGGCTGCCAGTTTAGGAGGTAAAACTAGTTAGGTGATGACTCAGCGCGAGTAGACAACAAATGAGATTGTAGATGGGATGAAGGTCCTTTTCTCTGTAATTCTCGCTTTGCCAAGCACCTTGGCAACACAGCTCACTTCAACTGTTTATGATCTTTGTGTCCATTTCCTTTCATCATTCCTGTATTAAGTGGATTTATTCCTTTGCCAGAAAAACCTGCACCTATTCTGGACTTGTTTCCCATCTCCTCAGCCTTTAGACCTGGTTTGTGGTCCTCTCTCATATTTCCCTGTCGATTCTTTGTTCCAGCTGCTTCCTCAGGCTGCTCTGTTCTTAAGTATAATTTCCTACTGCATGATTGCCCATTTGAGTGGGGCCTACTCCTTTTTCCCATACACAGCAATAAAAAGATTGTTTTGTACACGTGTCTCAATCCTCACACCACCAACTCATCTAACTGAGCAACTGATATCCTAAGAATTGTACGGTCTAGTGGTTTAATCCACAGACTACTAATATGGTCTGGCAACCATAGTTTGGGAACTTCTGGTGTTGACAATTAACCAAGTTCATCAGCAATCTCGAAAAATAATGAAAAACTTCAACTGTCTTCAGTTGATTGATCCCAAAGGTGGAGACTGCTTTTGGAACTACATCCTTCTCCACAGCTCATCACTCCATTAACAGTACAATGCAGGGACTGACTTTACTCATTAAAAAACAAGTTCATCCATAAAGGGAAAATATTTAAGAGGAAAAAATATGTTTTTAACTTCTTCATTTAAAAGGACCCTGAAATACAGAAAAATAACTAACCAGATACACAAAACAAGACACAGGTTTTTTCTTGTCTTCTCTTTTATTCCATTTTATTTTCTACCCCACTTGCATACCCAGTCTTGTTAATAACACCTGGATTTCCAATGGTTCCCAAGGTTGGTTCCACTTTCTATTCCATTTTTAAATTTATTTCCTGTGTGGCATTAATGTTACACTTCCTCCTGACTTTGTAGAGCAGGGTGTAAAACATGATTTCCTATTGGAAATATCCTTTTTATTATGTTCCCCTGACACTAATAAACAGTACATCTAAACTTCAAAGTTCATTGATATTCTCTTCTAATTTTTCAGTGGACCACCACAACTAGTAAAAATGCATGAAAAAAACCCCAATAAGCAAACAACATATATATTGTAGATGTAATATTTTTCTATCACTTTATGGTTTCAGTCACATTTGTGCAACACACAACATATTGAGCTGAAAGTTAAGGCAGAAGATTATGATATTTATCGTCATATAATTTATAAAAACTTACAAATTGCATACAAATGTCATGAGTTAAGCATTGGATTAACATGAAGGAAGATCGCAATCTTATTTTTGGAATTGATGTAAGTACCATCCTCAAATCAAACCCTTTCATTGTGCATGTGTCTGGCATTTCAACTTATGACACGTTCCATTGAATTCTCTCTTCCTTATCTTTCTTTAATACCTCTCATGACAAAATCTGTTTTAGCTGTTTGGAACATGCTATTGTCAAGACCGATGATTAAAACATAACACAATGTGTTTGGATCTCAAAAAGCCTCTGATGAAAGTTTGATACAACCAGTCACTCCTCACCCAAAGGGTTCTGTGTTACACTATAGAGGACACTGTATACAGGACCAATTAAAATACAGTCAAGCTGACACTGTTCATAAGTAAATATGCCTATAAAAAACAACCAATAGTGGCTAGGAGGAGAGTGATTTGATTTGACTCATCCGTCATAAATGTCTTCATGTTTCTATGCCTTCTCTCTCCTTTTCTTTGCTTCTTTATATGGACCCTTTTAAATCAGCTCTCACAGAACACTTATTACCTTTTGTCACCCAAAAAGTAATTAACAATGAGCCACCTTTTTTCTTAATAGCAATCCAGTTTGTTCAGTTTTTGGAGAAAAGTAAGAAGAAATGAAGCACTAGTAATGAGCTAATCAAAGTAGACACTAAGATAGAGAAGAAGAGCCAATAAATACAGGTTTCACCAAGAATGTAATTATTGAAGAACTAGGTCTGTTTTACAGAAATAAACATAGAGCACTGGTCTGTACCTGCTAACAATTAAACAAAAGGAATATAATTAAAAGTAGGAGAATTTCAAATAAAGATTAGTAGTACTAAAAAGGAAAGGAATTAAGTATTCTAGCATGAATTATTTGAATTAAGTTTATTTTGCTTTTACCTTCAGGACAAATCTTTCTTCCTATTACATTCAAGTACTTTTAAACAAACTTGTCTCATCTTTTACTATTTAAATGAACTTTATGCTATTAATTAAAGTTATAGGGAGTGCTCTCCGACAACCAACAGGCAAAAAGAACAGTATACATAGTAATTACAGCATCTAGTTACTTCAAAAAATATCAAGACAATGCAAGGAATTTGTTCCCAAGATGTTAAATAGTTTCCACATATGAAAAATGTCTCATGATGGATTTAAAGGCATGCAATGTGGCAGTGAAGTGAATGGATAGACACATCATCCAGCTGTGGAAAATATGAAACTAACTCAGACACTCTTCATCCTTTCTAGAAGAAGAGCAATGCAGTAAGTTGCATCATATGCATAAACTTAGAATCACAGAGTAACATAATATTCTTAGTTGGAAGGATTATCAAGTCCAGCTCTTAAGTGAATGGCCCTTGCAGGGTAATAATGGTAATATTTTAATTTTAAAAACCAAAACATATATGGAGGAAAAAAAAGCCCACAACACATATCAAGAAAGACCTCAGCCCTGTACTCAAAACATCCCATCGTATTAGCACAGCAAAGTTGCAGTTGTAGCACATCAGATGCTACATCGCAGTAAAGCTAAGGCTGATGTAGTATCAAAGATCAGCACACAACAATTGAGGCCATTTTGTGGGAGCACAGGATCTACAGCACTAACAAGTACTCCAGTTAGACAATCTAAAAATGATAATGAAGGGTGATGTGATGAGATTGCCTCACACAAGTGTATTGTTTTGTACAAGTCCCATCCCCTGAATAAACATGTTCAAGGAGACCTACAAATTGAGAATTTCAATCAACCAGCATTACAGCAACAAAGAGATTGTAAAAAACACACAATGGTAGAACACAAGGATAAATGAAAGCAGGCACCAGGAAGATTCCTTTTATCAGGGGGAAAAAAAGAAAAATCTTATCTGAGTTATCACATACTTCAGCACTCCTTCTTGTCACAAAAACCTTTCAAATATTTTGGCTATTTCTTATGTAACGATCATTTTGCTTTTCTGCCTACGCATATTCTGAATGCTCTGCTTAGTCTGGCATACATCTTGTTACTGCTTTGGTTGCCTCCACGAGAACTTTGGAAGTAGTATCAAGAAGGTTTGACTATTCATTCAAACTTACCCACTTGCATTTATGCTTCTGCTGATGACAAATTCTATGAGGGATTCTTCAGTAGTGCTTAAAGGACATAAGAGGTGCACAGTGGACTTAATTGTTCTGTATTAATGCATCTACATTGAATTCTGTGATGTTGCATAAAACTGCGATAGAAAACTGTAACACTATGAATACCTATGCAAAGAGGATGAAGTTCAATAATTACACTCTGCAGCAATATGCATCCTTGGTTGGGGAAAGCCCTATGCTCTCTCTGTAGTCACTCATAAGGCTCTGTAGGGAGGCAGGTTTTTGAAAAAATTAGATTAACTAGCTACTGGACCTCTTTTTCTAATTTCATGGCCAACTAGATGTAATAAGTCTTAAGAATTCTAATTTTCTAAGGAGGAAGCAATTCTAAATAGGCTATATTTTGGCAAAATTGATGGAAATAAATATTTTGCTTCAGCTGCCCCAAACTAAATAATTTATGAAAGACTTGTTGACAAAGATCAATTATTTTTTATTTTAAACTTCTATTCAGAACTGCCTCTGCTTGGCTGTTACTACCCCTGTTTTTTTCCAGCTGTCAAGTATCACTAAAATGGAAAACTTTGGCTTAGTTTTTGCTTCTTATATTTAATAAATACAAAAAATTATTACTGCTACAGTAGTAATCAAACTTGCACTGAACCTGTAAAAATATGTGAGTTGCAGATAAAAATAAACCTTAAAAGTCATTTTGTATTACATTACTGACCTACTAGGGAAGAAGTAGTGTTTGATTAACAAATAAGAGCTCCAGCAGGATTATGCTTAATGAAGTCCAAGAATGTTGCCTTCTGTAATGGCCTTTTTATTTGATCCATTCTGTAAATTATTTCATATACTGTGTGACTTACTCCTCGGGAACACCTGAGACACAACCAAAAAGCAAGGCATAAATAATTCCAACTGCTCTAGCACTCATTGATTTTCCCAAGGGTTCATCAACCCCTTTCCCCACAGCACATGTCCAGTCCTCTATGCAATACAGCTGCAGAAATCTGGGCATCCCCAACATAAGTGCTCATCCACCACACAACTTAAAGAATATGTATATTTAAACAGAATATGGAGGTTGTATGATAGTCATGGCGTAGAGTGTGGCTGCAGCTCCATGATGGGCACACTTTTTGTTATCTGGCAGAGGAAGGCTGAGTATGTCTCCTGTGCACCAACATGAGGCATCCATCTGTTTGAAAGGTCAGATACTCCTGCAGTACAGGATTTAAAGTGAAAATTGCAGATGGAAGGAAAGAAGGTAGGCATTTCCTTCCACTTTCTTATTTTTTTGCCTGCCAAATCATGCTCCTTGCTGTTAGGGTTTTGGAGGAACTAGTATTTCATCTGCAGCAGATGCATGTTCATTTGCAACAACATAATTTAATCTAAGTTAAACCACCTAAATCAATGAACTTAGGGTAGATTTAGATCACTCAGTTTGCAAAACAAATCCAGTCCTTAAGTTGCTTACTATGCTATTTTTATACTGTGACCTATTTTAGTAGTTATCTTTGGAGAAGAAGGTTTAAGTAAAGATCATGGTAAAAAACCAGAAGTATCTTATTTACATGCTCTCCACGTTATTTTATTTATTAAACAGAAATACATGTGTGTGTTTAATTGAAAAAGAATTTTAAAAATGAATTAAAAACTGTCTGAAAATGATAAAAGTTTAACAAAAAGTTTATTCAGTTATAGCTGGAGCTTTCAGAAGGAGGTTGAAGATTTTCTGTTGTGTTAAAGTGTGAACTTGTTTTATCTACATGACTGCACTGTAATTTAATGCCTACTTGCTATTTTATTTGTAAGGTGAGATGCTTCAGGTAACTTAGAAAATGTATATTCTACAAGACATTACAAATAATTGTCAAATAATGACATGTATGTCAAAATTTTTTGAATAAACAATTTTAAAAAATAAACATCTGAATAAAAAGAGCATCTGCAGAAAGATCTAGTTCTTCATATGCAAGTAAATGGAAAACATCAAAAAGAATTAAAAAAACCTACAATTATGACACTGCTATTATTATTTCTAAACAAAAAAAACCCCAATATTTATTTAACAACTGTGAAGAAAGTGAAATAACATTAAATACAAAAACACTTCAACATTCAACCTCATCCACATAACCAAGAGATCAAGTAGGATTTTGGTTTAGTTGCTCTGAAAATGCAGATTGCCTTCACACTTTGTGATATGTCACAGGGGAAAAAATAGTGTGCACATTTCAATCCTATTTTAAACAGGATCTATGAATAATATCTGGACTCATCCATCCATGTCAGACCTAAGTCTTGTGATTTCTTCCAAAATAGCCCAGTGCACACCAGCACAATCTCCAGGCCTGCATTGCACATAACTGCTGCACTCCAGCTGCAATTCTTTCCACTCAAGTCTTTTCACAGGCCTGTTAACACCACCACCTCTCAGCAGCTAGTTCTGATCAAGCTATCATTTCCAAAAGCAAACACAAATTGAGTTATTTTTGGGTTTTATGTCACAGAATCACAGAATACGCAGAGTTGGAAGGGAACTACAAGGATCATTGAGCCCAACTCCTGGCCTGCACAGGACCATCCCTAAGAGTCATACTATGTGGCCATGAGTATGACCCAAATGCCTCTTGAACTCTGTTCAGTTTGGTACTGTGACCACATTCCTGGGGAACCTGTTCCAGTGCCCAACCATCCTCTGGGAGTTTCTTCCTGCCCACAATCTACATGAGTATCTGACTTTTGTCAACAGCCCTTGGTGCCTTGTGCACACCTCTGGCAGGCCCTTTCTTGTCATACCTGCCCAACTACTCTCCAGAAAAACAGCATTAACACATAAAAATCTTATCAATACTCCTATGCTCATTTTGCACATCACTGCATTCATTTTCTTACTGAGATTAAAATATTTATCAGAATTTATTAGAGACAGTTGTATTTGACCGGGTTATGTTTAGAAGCAAGAAGTTTGATCCAGACATCATTCTTCATAGAACATCCACTAGTCCCTAAAGATTTTTAAATAAATATGCTTTTTGCATTGTAAACAGCATTTTCAGTTTATTCTTCCTTCACCCAGCTTATATAATGGTCAAGCTATGTTTACAATTTGCTTACTGAATCTAAAAAGCATCTCATACTTCTTCACACTCTGACTTTGTAAAACGCTCTAAATATTTGATATCATTTTCAAGAATTTGTAGGAGAGCTCCATTTTTATGTCTTTTACACAGAAACATTAAAAGATCTTTTAATCTACCTTCTTTCCTTCTCATACTAGACTCATACTAAAAATTCTCTTTGTTCTTTACTAAGTGGTTTCTTCATTTCAGCAAGGTACGTACAATCAGAGTTTATATATTATTGGAAAACAGAATTAAAGTTTACAGAATATTGCTCAAGTTTAGGATCCGATTATTTTTAAAAAGGTGAAAAAATAAAGATAGCCTGAAGAGAAAAAAAGAAGTAATGCCTCCCTTTCAATTTCAGAAGCATTGATTTATAAAATAAACAATGAAAAATATATTTCTATAAATGGAAAGCAAGGATTATCATGATATTATGAATTGCCTTACTTAACGTTTGTTCTGTTCCTTGCTGAAAACGTAAATGCAACTTAAAGTCAGTGGTTGTTCTTTCAGACTGCTCCCTGGTTGTTGTTTTCTGAAGGTAGTAGTTGGAGAGGGGATTAATTTCTTGGGGTTTTCTAAACCACTAAACATTATCAGTTGAACAGATACAATCCACAGTCCATATGTATTTATCTGTATATAACTTTTCTTCTTTTGCTGTTATTGAGAAGGAATTGTGAAAAAGATATCTCAGTTCTCAAAATATTTGTGCTGTTATAGGTAGGATCTTTTTTCCTATAGCTCTAGTGATGAAGAAAAATAGAAGAGCCTCAATTCAGACTGAGTCTGATCCCTTTTGTAATGACTACTCTCTAATATTGTTTAATTGCCTGTGAAGATGCAAACAGGCCTAAAATCCATAATAATTAGCTTAAGATAACTGGCTGAGGTTCCGGCAAATCATCTGATATCAGCATTTCTGGTTACATGGCATACCAAAAAGGAGAAAATTAAGAGGAATAATCTGTGAATGCAGTAGAATGGGAAAAAAAGGTTTATTAACTAAGAATTTCTCTGTCTAGCATACCTTTTAGCTTTTCCTGTATGCTGAAGACATACAAGCCATATTCAGCATCTACACATTGAAATTCGTATTTGCAGGCTAGCTATGATTCAAAATTTTCAAGGAGAAAAAGAAACTATTGAGAAAGACACATGAAAGACATGAAGAATCAAATCACTCCTGCCTCTCTATCAGTTAGGAAGCTAAAAGGTATGCAGCCTACAAAATTTCCCTTTTTTTTTTTTTAGGGCAATGAACCACTTACACTTTGGTATGTGTTTAATAGGATTCTTCAAGTGATACCAGCGCATTTAGAATCACAAATTTCTGTTACATTTTAGATGACAAAGTAGTTGAAATGGGAGCATACTGCTGTTTGTCCATTCCCCTGAACACACAATTCTCAAGGTTTGCTGCTGTGTTTACATTGCACCTAGAAATGAATATCAAATCAGTGACTTCGCTGCATGAAAATAGGTCACAGTGGAAGCATATGTTATCTAGAAACCGACACACCACTTACATGGTATATGTGCGGCTTTAATTGAGTCTGCAATTAAAAACTTATCTTATACAATGAAATAAAAGAGTAATATAGGAAAAAAACCCAACAAACTAACAGTAAAAACCCCATTAAACTTCAGATAAAGCCTTGACAGTATCATCTCTATTTCTGGTTAACAGGAAAAGGTTGAGCCTTTTTATGCTGTTATGTCCCCTCCAACCTGCCTCCAGCAAATAAGCATAGGCATTACCAGATGAGATTAAGAAATATACTTCAGGACTCATGATTTATGCAGAAAGATCATAGAGTAAAAAAATTAGGCACAGGGAATAAAACAAATAACAGGTATGTTTATTCTGCTGTTTAATATCATTGCTGTGGACAATAATATTACCTATATGGAGTTACTAACTTTTCCACCAATGTCTTTATTCCAGTCTTGAACATTCCAATGAACATTCTGCTTGGCTGCAAAGAAAAGAAAACAGACGGAAGGAGTAACCTGAGCAGCAGGTCTTTTAAAGAACATTTCTGAAATGTGAGTGTATGCACAGGTGTTTATATTTTCACGCATTTTTTTTTATTTCAACTTTTTTTTCAAGTTGCTGAAAATAGATTTTTTTTTTGTCTGAAACTTTGGTCTTGTAGACACTGACATTTGAAAATATTTTTAACCACCTTATAACTGTGAAAAAAAATCTCATTAATGGATAGCAGTCAGGTTTAAAATCTTGTTAGAAGTTAGGATTAAGATTCAATACTGAACATCTCTCAAGGGTTTCTTCAATGAATTCAGAGACAAATTAATTTTATCTCAAGCTCTTTAAATTACTGTAGCCAAGTACATATGTGTTCATCATAACATACTGTAATATTTTGGTTTAAATAACACACTTGAAAAAGTACCCATGGTCACATACATATCTGCCTTACTCACAAAGATATATAGATGGAAGTGGGATTGAAGAAACCACAAGAGTATATTTTACAATAGTAACATTCTAAACGGCTTTCAGAAATCATCATTTATTTGGAAGGTCAGAAGAACAGCCTTTACTATGTTTGGGTGAAGTAATCAACTTTTAATCCATTGATTTAAATTAATTATTTTGTCTGTAAAATTAGCATCAAAATTGCATCTACTGAAATTAATGGCAAAATACACACCACATTAGTAGAACTGGATCTCACTCATCACTTAAAATATCCACTATATACGTATTAAATCATAGATGATTAATCAAAAGAATACAGTTACACCCAACAGTGAAATACTGCTCAGTCTGTCTCCCTACCATTTGAAGAAAAGAATGCACTGACAAAACATCATGGGACTGATTTTCAGAAGGCTGCACAAGAGGCTTGCAATGAGATCCTCATTCTGCTCAGTTTTCTCGTAAACAAAACTTGTCAAAATCTATGAAACACACTCAAAATTTCCATTTCTCTGACCATTCCAAATCACAATTCAATATGTATCAACCGGGCTTCTGTCAATGTAATTGGCTACAGCAGTCAGGTTTTCAGAAGGGCTTAGCTTCAGCTCTGCCACCAAAACAAATAAGATTAACAGAACAAGCTCTGCATACAAGATGCCGACTTCTTTGAAAAATCTGTGCCCAAGTGTCATGGTTGGAGCTGCTTAATGCTGGCCTCTTCTGAACATCTGACCTTCATCTAAGCACCAAAGTGGTGCCAAATCCTCTTTAGAAAACCCATTTTTCCTGACTGCCTCTCCTCCCTCTAAAAATCCACTGTACTGCATCTGCAGCATTAGCAGAATAAAATAGGATATGGAAGGGATAGAACATGTAGTCTAAACATTTCACTTTTTAACAGTTGTTCCTTCTGATCACTGCTTGATCCCATAGGAATACTCGTTTCAATTATTAAAGAGTAGAAAAAACAGAAAAGACCTTCTGAACTAACTTGTCTGTTCTTGTGAATTTCTAAGATGGACTTAGCCTAAAGAAAGAGCTTCTAGATACTGTAGTAAATTCACAGTTTGATGGATTTTGTATTGATTGCCAATGTAAATGCGAAAGCATGTGTTTATTTAGGACTAAAGAAAGCATTTTCTAAAAACAGGCATCCAGTTGCCTTGTAGGCATTGAATTCAGAGTGCTGGTAAAACATCTTGTTTGGAAATTTCCTTTTTGTCTTATTTTATACATTATATATTTTTATTTTTTGTGTTACCTTACATTATATCCAGTGACTTCTATAGGTATTCTATTTTCTGTCCCTGTTAGAACCATCTAAGTACAGTCATATTAATAAATGTAGGATATATTTAGATCAAATTAAGTATTCCATAGAGAGGCTTCATTTGTTACTGATTGTGATCAACATGAACACAAAGCTAAGGGGTTTGCTCACAGCAACAAAGAAAAATTAGAAAATTAGAATTTTATAAGCATTCTCTGGGCCTTTTAAGAAACCGAGATCTGAGGATTTTGCAGAACCATGTTCCCTTTTAATTTATTATCATGTCCCAGTGGGAGAAAGAAGGTGGAAAAGAAATAATACAAGCACTGAGTTACAGACAGAAGAAGTTTAGAATTTAATGGTAGATTATTCACAAATGCCAGAGACCATCAGTGTATTCATTTAATATAGCTGTGGCCTCACTGTGTCATCAGTATTTCCAGATCAATTGAATAATGTGACAAAATGAAACTTCTGATGTGATACTTTCTGCAAACATACATGTAATTGAACTTTGTTGTTGGGACAATCAGCGGTTACACTTCAGTCATATCGAAATGACCACACTCAAAATATCTGGACTAAAGGCAAGAGTTCAGACAAGATTGTTTGAAGATGAAGATCTCAAAGTCCTTCTTGAGCATACGAAGGAAAATACAATGGTATACAAAATTTATACTAGAGAAGAAATGGTAAGAAATAGGTAAAATCAACTGGAATATTTGGATGAGAGTCAATGTCAATGTACCGATTCTTGAGGGGTTTTTTCCCCCCCCAGAGGGAAAGCCCCTTTGCTTAAGGCTCATTGTAACTTGGAATGAATGGTAGTACAGTATAAAACAGTAGCAACATTTTATACAAGGAAAAAAACACAGCACGGTAGAGACTTGGAATTTATTATTACATTCATTAATTTTACTATGGTTCAACTTAACTAGATTCTATGCAATGCAAATGTACGCTGTGATTTTCCAGATAAGATTCTGTAGAGGAGTGAAACAAAACAGAGACCAAGGGAAAAAGAGTAAGGTAACCAATGGGAATACACTTTGCAGAGCAAATGTTTTGCCTGAGCACATGTAGAGTACAAAACACAAGAATTTCGTCCATTAAGACTAGATCACATTTATTCAAAAATGCAACCTCAAGAAGCAGCATTTGAGACTTTGAATGGAATTTATCGTCTTCTTTGTGACTAGCAAAGAGCAGATTTGATAAACATTTTAATACTGCACTATTTGATGTATTTTGCTTTGACATTTTACCTATATAGAAACAGTTAAACAGAAATGAAAATTAAATGTAGTATTTCATTTTGTATTAAAGCAAAATATCCCACTCAGTCTGAAATCAACATATAATATGGGGTTTTGTTTAAGTTTTGTGGAAAAGAAAAATAAACATACATTTTCCTTTGACATTGTCCCTTGACACTTTTTGTTTGGTTCCTCAGGCAAATTCAAATTAGAAAGAAGAAAATAAGAGCTAAAATCATTTACAGAGCTGTACTCCTGTCATGAATTGCTGGGCCATTACTGATCTGTCAGTGTGGAGATGTTGGTATGGAAATCACTCTTTCTCAAATGGTCTTTTAGGAAGCTATTCCTGAACCTTCATTTGTGCTCTTTTCTTTTTCAAATATTACTTTAAAGGTTTTGCTGCTGTTGTTTATGAGAGCAGCAGGCAATAAATTAGAGCAGTAGCACAAAATCTGCTAGCATTTCACAATTTATTACATTATATCACAGAGGAAAAGATGGAGCTTCGTATCTATTAGGGATAATACTGACAAAACAGGCGAGCAGAAACAAATCAGTGTAAAAGAACTACGAGTAACTTGCACTCTGCTGTGTGAAGTCATGCTGCTCTTGAGATCAGGGAGGCTTTTGCAAGCTTTGCCACCAACTGCAGTGGGCTAAGAAGTACCCAGCCTTACATCCTACAAGGAGTTCCCCAGGCAAAAATGCACAGTTAATTCCAACACAAAGATTAGGAGACTAACCGTATGTATCTTGTTTGGCAATACAAATCCCAGTTCATCCCTCACAACCATCCTAATTTTGTTATCAAAGAAGTAACTTCATACTGTTGACCCAGTTCAGCAAGGTGATAAGAGGTGATAAAGGGAAGTATTTATCACGATTAGGTTAACATACACTTTCAGCGAAACAAAACTGACTGCTGTGGAGATCACTTGAAGGGACCCAAGTTAATCTTCTGTGCTGAATCATCTGGAGAAAAAGAAGCAGCAGAGGCTCACGTCCCCCTGTGCAACCCTCCCCATCTTTCCCCAGCATTCACTGATATGGTAGAATGCATCTAGAGGATATCTGCACTGCTGTGTGAGGAGAAAAAGAAGCTGTTATAACTCTCCATACAGATGAACTCCTTTAAAAAAAAAAATAAAAGTACCCATAAACCTCTAGCAACATACTGCAGAAGACAAAAGGCAAAATAGTCAAAATATAGGGAGGAAAAAGTATAATAAAGGACAGCTTCAGCCTATCTAAATATTCCTTTAACACAGTTTTAGATGACTATTCTAGTTATTTTGTCAGACATTCTCTCTCCTTTTCCCACTCTCTTCTTTGTTGTGACTGTTCCTAATGTTTGAGAGTTGAGAAGAACTTTAGATGAAGGAGTCACATTTTCAATAATACATCAAACATAATCTCAACACATTCAGAAGTGATGGGATCTATAGTAAATTACATGTTGCAAAGCCTCATCAGCTGAAACTATTACTTCATTTCTTCAAGTCATTTTAAAAGAGCTAAGAAACTGATGCTATTTACATCATGTATATAAATAACAGTATCTCATATTTATATAAAATGAGTGAGATTGGTGAACATTTTTGCAAGTGTTCATTTGAATTTTAGCTGGGATTCATATTACCAGTGATTGCACAATAGAGACAATGATTGTACCCAACCCCTTTTGAATTTTCTTCCCTTAGGATTTCAATGAGTCTCTACTCTTTTTGCATGAGCTTTCTCAGAGGCAGGGGCTTGTGATGACAAGAGCAGTATTTACAGAGAATGCTATTTCAAAAAATCATTTCAGGGGTGGTCCTGAAGATACGACCATCTGAGGACAAACACTGTATTATGAAGAGGGAAAAAAGAAAGAGTAAGTGAGAAGTTTTTCTTTTGGTATTTTCTTTAGAGGTTGCCTTGATTTCATTTAAAATGTATATATAAGCATTTAAAACCTGGTTTGATAGATTTCAAAAGTGTAATCAAATACAGGGAGTATTTGTTAGTAAAGTGTTTCAATCCTGTAGAAAGAGATATGTAAGAGCATATTTTTCTTTTTATGCATGTTAGCACAACTGGTAAATGTGACACTAAACCTGCATTATATGGGAAAAACTGTTGCTTAAACATGTCTTAAAATGGTTTTTGGTGGTCTCTTTGCAAACACATGCTTCTTCCCAGCACCCCCCATGTTATCCATGCAGGAATGTCCTGGGAAGGTGTCCTGAGGTGTTTCCCATTGGCCTTTGTTAACTCCTTCCTGTGATTGGGTGTTCCTGTAAGCCCCTTGAGACTTCTAATTGGTTACTCTGTGAATCCTCCTAAACCCTATAAATGTAACATCCCCAACAATAAACGCTCTCTTCCCTCCTCTCCACGCCCGGTGTCCTGTGTCCTGTCTCCGTGCCGGCCATGGGGCCACGTGCGGGGGGGGGAGGGGGAGCACCTCTCCCCTGCAGGCTCAGGACCTGAAAAGACCCCTGAGAAACCCCTGGAGTTCCCTTTCCCATCCTTCAAAGCGTCGCAATGGTTCTTCAGATGGAAACGGAACTAGAACTGGGCCACCCCACGCCGTGGGTGGGGAAAGGGATCCAGAGGTAAAGATAACTGTTTTTGCAAGAAACTGCAGTTAATCATGTAACAGTAGGTTATATAGCACAGTGGGCTTGGTACATGACAGTGCTTCACATTTCAAGTGGATAACATTTCCAAAATCCCACACAGGGGAAAATAATGAGCCATCCACATAAGGCACTGAAGCACCTCACAGAAAAAAAGTTTACTTTGCTAATGAAAGTTTTATAACTAATAAATCTTGTTAGCTGGTATCATTTTACATATTGTATGGGACAACTCATTACAGGATGACCTTATTCCCAAAATTTCTCACCAAAGCCCTCAAGATCAGCAAAGCAATACATAAGAGAGCAGATGCCATTGTGGATTTCATCTGTGAGGACTCTGGAAGTAGAAGAGAAAAAATAATAAAAAGCTATGCTCATTCATTCAAACAGTAAAAATAACATAGTTTGCTGATAGCTGAGGAGTGTTGCTATTATTCCAATATTACTTTTAATTTGTCTGTTATTCATTTTGTAGAATAAATAATAGTACTTAGAAGAAAATTGTACCTATGAATAAGTATATTTAAGAAAATCATGTGTCCTCCCCAGGAAATCTATCATTATAAAGAGGAGTTAAAACTGTTGATATTACTCACCATAGCTATTAGAAGTTCCGTTATGCAGTGTCATGTCATTCCAGGTTAATATTGCCCACCAGAAATATTACACAGAAGGTTTCTCCCGAATCCCAACTGGACCTAAAAAATAGCATTAATGAGCTACTTTTTACAATTATGTTTGCCTCCTGGTATGGAAAATGTTTTTAAATTTCTATCATTACATACTCTTGTACTAAAATGTCAGTTAAGATAAGCTGGGACTGTCATGAACTAAAAACCACAATGACTGAAGGACATAATCTTTGTGAAAACTGAGGGGACTTCCCAAGAGACTTTGATGTATCCTCACAAGCTGGCAAAGTCATGTGCATTTTGAAAACTACTAAAAAATTAATCAATGAAGTCTCACACCCACTTGACCTACAGAAACATTCCTAGTCACATTAAAGAGTTTGGAGTCTGACTTTTGAGCCTCAGAAATTTAAAAGCCTGCATTTCTACTGTGGCTAATATTTTTAGTGTTGTAATTTGTATTTAACTGGGACTAATTTTTTTCAGAGTTTAAGGGTCTGCTAGTCTATGACAGACAACCAAATAACAGACAAATAAATGAGTTTTTGAAAACACTGGCCTTCAGGAACTTTTCTGCAGAAAAAAACAACATGCCATAAAAATACTGTGAGGAAAAGACATTTCTAGTCCTGTAGATGAGCCCCAAGGTAACCTTTTAGCTAATACACATATGGCAGAGGCAGATCTGTATAATGGCTTTTTACAGTTTGGATGCATAATATAACAAAGATAGCTTTATACTTTAATTCATGTTTGCCCCTATATGACACTAGCTTAAAGAGCACTGAGTCTCTGGCACTGTAGATGTGAAGACAAGGCTGCAGTGTAGCATGGCCCTGGAGCCACTGGGTATGTGGCTCTGAATCTTATAGGAGGTTTGTGGGCCCAACAGGAAAAATAGAAAAAAACTCCATGGCTACACTAACTTCACATACAAGCTGTTCCCATAGCGCATGAACGCAGAAGAATCTTTGACTATGCCAAGATGAGAGAAGGGAACAAAACTGTAACATGCTCAGAGGTCAGGCCAAAACAGTGGTGATTCGAAGTAAGGAAACAGGTTCCTTTCTTTGTTAATATTGTTTTCTGAAGAAACTCTCTAACACAGGATAGAAAAGTCCTCAAGAGTGAAATGAGGATACACCATACATCTCAATGTCGCTGTAGGCAAAAAAATGCATTTTTTTTTGAAAAATCCAAGTAGCGACTTTATGGATGACTGCTACCATGAAACAACCATGTCCTCTTTACAGAAAACAGAAATTATAAAATGGCATTGTCCCAGAGAAAGACAGGCAAAAAGTGTCTTTTGCTCTAGAGAAGAGTATTCTAACCACGTTGAAAGGGTGACAGTATTTAACAGAAAAATTAAGAAATGCAAGTGCTGAGTGTCTTTCACGGAATATCAGTATAAGCAAATATTTTCACTGTAAATGAAGTCAAGGATGTCAGTGGAAGTTTAAAATATGCCCTTAGGCTACAAGAAAGTTAGAAGTTCACAGCCAATGTCCTAAGATGAGTAAGACACAAGTATATCGCTGCTTCTCTTTCCTCTTTTATCAGGCAGCATTTCAATGATACTTGTTTCCTGCCTTGCTGTTCTCTTAATTTGACAGCAAGACTGAAATGAAAATCATATTTGGAAGATCTGAGGTAACATTCAGTGAAAGCACAAAGTAGTAAAAGAAATAAGAGAAACATAACATTAAATTGTTCTTTCAGTGTATTTATGTGTAAGATCTTTCTTCATGTCGCACATGATTGCTTTAAATATTGGATTATCATCCTCGTTCCCATATTAGTAATTCTTGAAATACAAGTTTGGTTTCAGTAAAATTCAAGTTCCAAGTTAAAAACTGCTGCTTTATTCCCAGGAGACACACAAGTCTTCTATAATGCTTACTCTTAAGGGATTTGCTTTTTACCATCACCTTGCTCTTTTCCAGTATTATTGGAAGAACTATAATTCTGTTCCAAAATATAGTTTAAAATCTGCTTTGAACATATTTTAAACAGCAATTGAAGTACAGGAATGTAGACAGTACACAAATTTTTCTCTAGGTCAATGAAAAAAACCATGAAAAGTCAGAAATATGTGATGTATTTACACAAAGCATTTTCATCTTCACTTTCCATCTTCACATTTCAGTATCTAAAGGGTTTTTTTGGCGTACATGGACAGCAAATAAAGGAGGTGGAAAAGTGCTAATGTCCTACTAAAGATAGACTCTTTTGAGCACAACATACAAGATCAGCAATGGTATTTTATATTTATTTTGTTTTACTTAATAGTATCTGAAGAAATATTGTTGCACACGCGACCATCTACCTCACCTGCAAAAAATGTTTGCATTCCTTAATGAATGCACATTTATAGCAAAACAGGTCTTAACCATTTCCAGTCTGAGCACATTTGACCATCTCTTCAGTAAACAACGAAAACAACTCAGGCTACATATTTATACTTTCATTAAGGTATTAATAACATCATCATTTATAATATGAATTTTTATAAACATCACTTTTTCTCCTTGGAAGACGCTATCAAATACTTAAAATAAAAAGTAAGAGCATCTACAAGATATTGCAGCCCCTTAGTCTCCAAAGTCCTGGAGATGTAGAGTCAGGATTGACTTTATATTATGAGAAGGGCAAGTCCCATTTGCATGCGGTTCACGTGAGCACTCCAGGTACCTCTGCTTTGCAGTGAGAATGCTCAGTTTCTCAACACATGTATTGTAGCTAATTTCTGGATGTACAGAAGTGCTGATGGTGAGACATCTGGAAAAAATATTTGGTTGTAGAAGACATCAGTGCTAGATAAAGGAGCTTAGGTGCCCTTATTAAGTTTAGGGTCTATTCTCTATCAAATACAGGGAGATCTTTTTGAATAGTAAGCATTTTCACCAATAGCTTACAATTTAAATATAAAACTCAACTAGAAACATTCCACAGTAAAGGCATTTTAATGGACTACAAAGAACAAATATCGTGAGCATACGGGATAGCTATTTTGGGTAACACAAGTGATATTCAGGCAAATTCCTAGAATTCACATTAGGAGATTTTAAAAGACATTTTCTTTCCTCAACATTAAGAACATGCTGAATCACTGTATCAAGAAGAATCAACTGAACTGCCAGTGCAATTGCCACAGGGAATTATCTCCATCAATGCAACACAACATATTTGCCTGGGCATATCACACTAACTAGCTATTTCACTACGTTTAGAGGAAGAGGCTGCCAAATTACTCTCTAATTCAGTGAAGATACAGATCCAGCAGTCTATTAAGGTCTTTGCTTTGACTTATGATCTGATTTAAAGTGACAATTCAAATCTGATCTTGTATAACCATAAAATAATGGGATATTAATAATACAGGTTATGCATTTCATGTCAACTTTTATTTTAAGCTTATTATCAAGATGCAATGAAATATTTAAAAAGTATAGTGAAACGATAAATGAGAAGGCTGGAGAAAGGTAACTAAATTATGAAGTTTTAAACTGTCCTTTTCCTGTGTACACTGTCAAACTTTGTTACAGGTAAATGCAGTGGAACAGCCATTTTTTTATCCCTCAATATTACAAAATAATATCCAAGCTATGACAGATCATTCGTAATATTTTTTACCCTGTATATTTCAAATGCAGTGCCAAGCACTGTCTCCTTCCATGTCCTGAGAGCAGATGCTGAAATGGAAGCAAGAGTATTAAAGAGATTAGTCACAAATAGAGCTGGCACAAATTCTAAGTGCTCCAGTTGTCCCATGCTGGAATATGAAACCTTCATAAAGCTACTTATACACTTATGAACTGGAAGAAGGGCAAATGAATGAGTTTCCCAAAAACAGTGAAGGGAAAAAACATTGGGATTGGAATCACATTATGATTCAGGCTATCCCTAGCAACATACATATAAGTATGAATGCAAGCCACTTGCAAACAACATTTAAATCCAAGTCTTGATCAGAAACTGAAGTCAGAAGTATTCCTTGTTCTAAGAACATTTTCATTTTGAATTTTTCCCAAGTCTATTTGGCAACAAGGAAATTTTTCCTATCCTGTCAATAGACAGAGTCACATCTTTAATCTTACACAGACTGGACTGACAGTGGAGAAGATTAGACCCAAAAGCATTTATGGGAAGAACAAAGTCAATCCTTAGGGTGTGATCAAATAAGACTAGTACTACCAGTAGCTACCAGCCTTCCAACTTCTGCCCTGCTTGAGCCTGACATTGACCCATACTCCTTAAAGGTATAAATTTACCTTCTACAAGAAGTTAACAGGAACTTCTAGAAACTTATGAGACGCTTCTTCTCCTGAGGGCAGTTCATGCTTTTTTCTCTGAAAACTGTATCCAGACAATTGCATTGTTCCTCCCTGATCCTACTGGAAGTTAGTTGAAACTTAGTGGGAAATTAAGTTTGAGAAATTAAAACCTTCCACCTGTGAAGAAATGGAAATCCTCATGCTCAACAGCAGTCAGACTGTGAGCCTGGAACTGAGTCAGCTTTTAGGCAGCTCTAGTTTTGTTCCATGTTGTGTACCATGTGGGGATATTTTTTAGTAAGGGAGCATACAGTGACAAGATCCATGACTATTGGCTATGATTTTTATTAAAGCAGAGTAAATGTTTAATACAAAATGAATCTTTAAAATCTATGCAAATGAGATTGTGAAGTCCTTGTTGTACACGGTAAGCTCTTTTTCATACTGCAGGTATAAACTGTGACTACTGCAAATGTCAGAACATGAAAGATCTCCTTACAATGCCCAGATGTGAATACATAAAAATTTTCACCACTCTCACTGAATGAGAATCAATTTAATAAATCATTGAAATTTACTCTCAGCTGTGTTTCAAACCTGTCCTGCACAAAGCATTCAGTCAAGGCTGTATGAATAGATTCGACATATTTGTAAGTCTGCTCTATTAAGTTTAACACAATTTATTTACTATATTCTAAAACATTTCAATACACTTATGTTTTCTAGGTCTGTTGTTCTGTTCTCTAGACTAGGAAACTTTCAGGTCAAGGAGCTTTCATGACTGATTTTGCAACACTAAATTATTTCAAACCAAGTAGACCTTTCAAGATGTATGGTTATGATTAAAAGTGGCAGTTCCTACAAGCCATGTGAAAAGTATAGTGCATTAATACCATCCTACAACCCTCTGATATTTTATTCCTTGTATCTTTATACAGGTTTTTTATTATTATTAAAAATGTATTATAGTTAGGTGCAAAGTGAGTGTTAGCTCAAAGCGAAATTTTAAAACAAGGGTGGAAATCCCAACATAAAAGGAACAGGCAGTATATCCAGTGCTTTTGCTTAAAATGTCTGTATCAAATAATGCATCATAAAAGATTTAGAATTTGTTGCCTTTTTTTCTTTTAAACAAACATGGGACTTTCCGTGTTTGTATATCACAGTTATTTGTTATAAAATCTGAGCAGTGTATTGGTAGCCTGTCAAGATTTTAACAGCAGAATAAAACTGAAGGAAAGAAATATAGAAAAAAATCAGTCTAAACCTCCATACAATGTAAAGCTGCTACGCAACATTAGTAGTAAAAATAGCCTCCATATGAATCCTTTGGATAGAAATCAGTCAACTACTTAAAGGCACTTAATTTCTCTCTACCACACACACTGCAATAATAGCCCTTTGCGAGTACCACCTTTTGTAAAGCAAGCTTTATAAAAGTGCTGTCATACTTCATACACGGGAACAAGATAAGCTCTGGAGACGTAATTTTGCAAGTTACTCAAAATTAAGAAACAAATTAGAAACAGAGGTTAGAATAAGATACAGGTCTTTTGCTTCCTATGCTTTGGTTTGCAGTGCTCAGTAGAGGTATATCCACATCAATTCACTCTACTCTAGAGATGCATACACGAGTAGCCCCTACCTAAAAGAAGTAATCTCAACATTTCCACTCAAAACACATGTGAAAGCCCTTTTTAGCTGCAACGAGTTCAACTGCTGACTTTAGTCTTTCATCAGACTTTCTGGAGTCAGGGTGGCCTGGCATGCCAACTGTGCAAGTGCAGAGAGAGGGCTTTTCTGCTCCCTAATCAGGTGAACTAGGTCTGAAGTAGCATTGGACTTTAAAGAGTGTTTCCAAATCAAACCAGGATTTTGCCCAGTAATACTTTGCACAGTGCTGTCTGCGCCCCTCCTCTCCCCCGCCCCCCAAGCACCTGGAAAACATCTTTTACGTCTTGTCACACCCCACTTCTTTGACCTCTCTTTCTGATCATCAGTGCCTTCCTTCAACAGAGATTTTCTATTGCCTATGAGGAACAATATTTCATTCCAAATTTCACCTCCAAATGTCCTTTTTTTCTGTCTTGACATTTAATTCTGATCCTCATTTGCATCACTATTGGAAAATACAACTGCAGCACATTGTGAACATTTCTTTTATCCTCTATTTGGTCATTTTCATAGATGTGCTTGATTTACAGTTCAGGCACAGGCAATTCATACCTGCCATTCACCATGAAGTTTGGTTAACAAGGAATCTCCAGAGTGACCCAGTCCTCAGAATTACATCATTGAGGTTTAACCACATTAATATTGATACATAGGTGTATTTCCTCCCAACAACACAAACATAAAGACTGAACACTGACATAGAGAAGCCATGCCATTTCCCAGGCTGGCAGAGTCCATTTTTAGAGATACATGGTCTAACAAGGATCCCTATATACATTTTTAATGTATCTAACATGCCCCTCAGCAGTACAATCTAGATTATCACATGTCTTCTCAAAGACTTCTGTATACCACTCCATACAATCTAGAGGATGCTATTACCCCGAGTTTCTGTTGAGAGATTGGCAGTGAAACTCCTTGTTCTGTTGTCTCCCTCACAGCCACATGAGAGATAAAGACAGTTCCCCTAATAAGCTACATGTTATTCTTGTTGAAACAACACCATATAATGGAAAAATTGAAATCCAAATAATCTAAGGCAAGGGAAAAGTCAAAACACATTACATAGGCTCTCCAAAGGGAGTGGCATTGGCTGTCTGCAGCTATGTTACATTTCTGGTTGCTCAGTAAAATAAAAAAAATATTATGTTTATTTTATTTTTAAACAGATTCCTTAAAAGCATTTTTTCGATACCTTTTTCTACTGAAAATTGAAACACTGTGGAGCCTCCAGAACTGTTGAAATTAAGACACCACTAAATCTAGAGAAGCAAAAAAATTAAGAAACGAAGTGAAAGTATTTTTTGTCAGAATTCCGTAGAAGTTTTATTACTATTTTAGTACTCTTTAAATGTGCTAACTAAATTTTTGAGCAAAATGTTTCCATCTAAAGATGCTCACTTCTTTTATTTAAGAACACAGACCTACAAAGAGTCTACATTAGAGGAGGGAAGACACAACCGTAAAACCTTTCTTAAAACCAGAACAACATAATTGCCCTTGCCATAAAAAAGGCTAATGGTATTCTGGGCTATGCTAGGAACAATGTTGCCAGAAGATTGAGGAGGGTGTTCCTTCCCCTGTACTCAGCATTGGTGAGATAACTGCAGTGCTGGCTTATGTTGAGGACCCACAATGGAAGTGAGACCTGGAGAAAGTCCAGTGAAGGGTTTGAAGATGATGAAGGGAGTGGAGCATTTCTACTATGAGGAAAGCTTGAGAAGCTATGACTTTCCAACCTAGAGAAGGAAAAACTCAGGAGCATCTTATCAAAGTGCATAAATATCCCAAAGGAAGAGTGCAAAAACAACAGACCCAGGCTCTTTTCAATGGTGTACAGTGATAGCACAAGTGATAAATACAAACTGAAACACAAGATGTTCCCTTCGACCATTAGAAAACAATTTTTCACTGTGAGGGTGACCAAGCAAGGTACAGGTTGCCCAAGGAGGCTGTGGAGTCTCTATCTTCATAGATATTGAAAGGCCATCTAGATACAGACCAGAGTTGATTCTAGGTGACCTTGCCTGATTGGGCAAGATGACCTGCAGAGGTCCCTTCCAACCTCAACCATTCTGCAGTCACGATATTTCTTTACCATAAGAGGGAATTAAACTCTCAAGTTCATAAAAAACCACTGTTTTGAAAGACACCTTTAAAAGGAGGACTTCAGGATTGCACTAAATGAAGCTCAACAGCAAATTCCTAAAAGATGGATAAGGCAAATCTCCAGAAAGAAAGCCCTCCCAAACAACTGGAGAAATAGTGGAAGTTGCATTGGTGTCAAGTCTCTAAAATTCTGAATTCTGTCCACTGTCTCACAAATGGCTTATGGAAGCTGATTAAAGTAATTTCAGCTCCAAGTTTCAACTACTGCCTTACCTCCGAGGAGTTTTACATGGACAAACTAAAATGAGATGTTTAAGCACAGAGATGGGGAGAAAGAAATGCAAAGGCTTTTAAGAACAAGAAGCAATAGCGAGGAAATAAACTAGTCAGAGGAACTGCATTCATTCATTGTTAATACAAAATCCCAGATCAGGAAGCTTTTACAGGTGCTCCCTGTCCTGCAAACTGATCCTCCACATGTAACACTTTGCTCTGACTCTAATGTACAATGCTGAGCTTGTAACAGATGAATTTACTGAACAAACAGGACATCCAGCTCAAGAGGTGACTTGCATCAGCCTGGCAGAGAGTTAGTGACTTGCCCAGGCTGATGAAGACTTCAGTTCAAACACACGACAAAATTTCTTCCTGTGGCTTATTCTGTTGTCTTCCATGGAGAGGTGCACAAAATACAGATTTGATTGTGATGATGCCTGGATTAGAATGATGAAAGATTCAGTCCAGAAAACCTTAGCCTGAGATCAATACAAGCTGTACCTCATACACTATGTATTCAAGAGATATGATTCTGCCATGGATTTGGAAGGAGTGGAATACAAGCTTGAATGTATACAAGCCTGAGTTTCAGCTTCCCGAATCCTGTTCCCTGCAGCATGCTGATGGCAAAAGCAGGCATGCAAATGCTTTAGAAATATGACTTTACATTTCAGTGATGATGAAGATTTGTTTTCTTCATTATCATTTCTGAAGAACTGGTTCCTCTTTCTTGGGGTGGGGAACACCACTAGTTAGTCTCCAGGTGGGTCTGTAACACTGTGTTTCTGTGCATTACTGATGTCATTTAAGGTCAGCTGCCGTGAGGGTCTTAGGGAGGCTGTCATTCTGGGTATCACTTAAAAAAACCCCAGCATTTAATCCTACCTCAGGCACACATAAGATAGTTATTGGTCTGTCTCAGTAGCCATTTCTTGGGCAACTGCAGCAGCAGAGCTGTGAGACTCCTGAAGTCACCCTGTCACAACCAATTGAATCATCTCTGACACCACACGGCTTTTATAAGTTCATGTATATGGCTAGAGAGCTTAAAATTCAGTGTGCCTTTGGGAAAAATCACTTTGCATCCCTGTGAGAAAGCCAAAAGGGAGACTGGAAAAACTTGAAGACTAACATTTAGAAAATGTTGGAGCTCTAGAAGGATATGACAAGCAAATAGATAATCAGTCTGGAGAAAAATGACAAAACTGACATCACAACGTGCCCGTCAAACAGCAGGAAAGAACCCATTCACCCAAAAAAATGGAAACCAATAAAAAACACTCTCTCTAACTGCTAAAAAAGCTTGTACACAGAGGCATAGGAAATCCATTGGGAAGGCACTGCATCAGACTTATTAAATAGTGAGGTAGAAAATAAGGCCAGTAAGATATAACAGAATGCTTAAGAAACTGATAAACTATCTCCAGTGGAAAAGGTATTAAATTAACCAAAAGAAACCAGACTTCTGGTGGGACAAGAACAGCTCACCCCACTGTTAGAAAAAGACAGAAAATGCAATTTGCAGCTGAGATAGAACAGCAAAAATAAGCAAATAATATAGCTGAAGCCCTAGGGAAGCCCAGGCTTTGAGTTCTTCAGTCTGAACAAAAGAACAAAAAAACATGAAAGAAAAAAATTCCCAGTATATTACTAAACAGTCATACATCTTAAGATGAAACTACTAACAGTAAGTCACTGGAAGAAACCAGAGGGCTGTAGCAAATGTTTCTGAAAAAAAGAAATCAAAGAAGAATTTCACAAAGCATGTCATTCGGAATGACCCAGAAAAATATGATGCAGTTAATACACTTTCTAATATATATTCACTTGTTTCCTTTAAGACTGAGTTTGTTATTCATTGGACTGATCACTATTAGGATACACTATTAGGATACTCAGGTCAGAGCCATGTGAGCTTCCCCAAAGCTCTACCCCAAGCACCAGCTTTCACCAGCCTCCAGGCCATCAGCTTCAGTGCCGACATTTGCCCCTCCTCATTGTTTTCTTTTTAAAACATGAAGCTATTGAAGCCATGAAAAAACCCATGGAATATTAGTGCAATTATGTTAGTGATGAGAAAAATCTTTCACTTCACAGAAAAAAGAAAGAAGAACATGAGATCAGAGACAGCAATCCAGACCAAGACAACCTCCTCCACTCACACAGTAAGGCAGTGAGGGATACAAAAAATCTGAATGGGAAAAAAGATAACGTTTCATCTCTCTCTTACTTGTGCACTTAGGCACCTTCTCAGTAGGAAAGGGGTCATGTTTGTATAAAACCAACCTGATAGAACTATGATCTCTAGATGCTACTCTAATACAAATGCAGAAGGACAGAGGCAGTAAGCCACTTATGCATTAATCAGGCTGTAAATGCTGCCTGAATTCCACAAACCTCTTCTGGTTGCCTCCTAATGGGAGATACTTCGTCATGGGGGAAAAAAAAGAAAAAAGCACCTCTGCCAGGATATTTTAAACACTTCTTTCATATAAAAAAAAAGGCTAAGCTGTGGAGAGGTATGTGAAAACTGTAAATGGAGCACACAACAAACAGAAGTATTTCAATCTTTTAAACAGTACCTTGATTTTCGGCAAATCTCTATACATCTTTATTGGTGAAAGGAGTATCTTGTCATGCGGTGAAATAGATATTTACTTACCCAGCAGATGGTGTATAGACATTAAGTTAGTTCTCTCTGCAGATGTTAAAATGAAAAAATGTGTCAAAGGACCTAGGACAAATACACAAAAGGGAGGAGAAACCTAGAGGGCTGCTGAATCCCTCACTTGAGCAAAAGGTTTTAAGCTGCCAAGATTGGAATTGACTATGACACATCTTAGTCACTCCCTATAAAATACTGTCTTGAAAAAGTATGACTCTACCAGCTCCTAACCCACATTTTTCCTGAAAGGTCTGGTGAGGTCAGTAACGAAGAGCAGCAGACATTTTCTTGGCAAGAAGTTATTTCTTTGCCTTAAGCCTTATAAGAAAGAAGTTTTGTTTTGTAATGAGGAATATTATCCAAGAACATGGAGTGCTTGTAAGTCTAGTTTCTATCTTAAAGACCATTCCTGCTGTGCCACAGAAATTGGTGGCAGCACTGTAACTGCCATTTCCTTGGCGCCTGCTGCTTCTGCAAATGCATGCAAGATTTCAAGTTTTAAGAGCTTGTTTAGGAAGCTGTGCAGACTGAAGTCTCAAAAACAACAAAAGCAAAAGCGCACATAACACAATGTAGGAAGCTATTGAAAGCACAGCAGCTTTTAACATAGTAAGTTGCAAGCATTGCACCTTTAGTCTACTTGAATACTACAGTGTAAACTTGAGTTAAGCTTTAGTCTGCAGACTATTTACCATCCATAAAAATCCTAACAGTCCAGGCATTCCTAGGGAATGTTCTGTATAAGGTAATTCTTCAGCTGCCTCAAAACTGCTGACAGATCCCAGCAAGAGCAGCACTAGGCCTTCATTAGGTCTTACTAACTGAAGGAAACCAGGCTGGGCTATTTCCCCCTCTATTTTCTTTTAACTTTTGGTCCACACCAAACGTTGAGACAACCAGATCAGTTTCATGTTTGCTCTGACTGCAATGAACAGCCTCAAACTATACTCAACACAGTCCTTTCCACCTTCTGTATGCTAAGGCTGTCATTCCCATTTCCAGGAATGCCTTTTGCTGTGATATAGAACAGGATACCTAAAAGACCAAACTCCTAGACTGATACACAAAACAGTGCTGTTGGTGATTCTGTGTCCACAAGGTAACCAAAAAACACACATTCCAGTAGTCACCTGACTGCACAGTCCTGGACAGATAAAATGTGCTTACCCACTCAGCATCATGACCCATGAGAGACCTGACTATTTATCTATGGTGGTCCAAACATTAGACATAAAGACATTATTTCCCCACTTTGGTCTCTGTAGGATCTCATTTTTCAAGACAACTCACAGCATGCCCACAGCACAAAGACCACCTGCAGTCCAGCACTAAGCACAGCAGTTCAGGAAACTTTCATTAAATTCATAATTACTTTAGTACTCTCTTTTTAGTAGAGTCTTCACCCAGGAATCAAAAGATATGAATCAAAAGTTCCTTTCTCAGCCCAGCCTTAACACCACAAAATGCTTACTTTTGGTGTGGAAGTAATTTCACCTCACTTTAAACATCTACCTAACTCTTTTAGTTAATGGTGCTAGGAGGAACATCTAAAACAGATCAGAAACTGTGTGAAAGAAGTGCTTGTTCTGTTCCTTGAGCATACAGGGGGGTCTAGACAACTAATCAACATTATGATCCCGTGTAGCCATTTCTGTTTTAGCAATCTGAGTTCTGGCATGATAGCCCCTCAGCTTCATCATGCATCTCTGATTCTGCTTGTGACAGAAGCTTAGGCCTCCTCCTGCATAATATTTTCTACCAGATCAGGTTTTTGCAGCACCTATGATTTTCTACGTGCTATACCTAGTCTGACAAGGTCAGAGGATGGCACATCATTTATTGGAGAGAGTATGACAGCCTAAGTTGGAGAGGACATTGTGAATTCTGTTAATGCCCACTCCTAACTCTTTTCCTACCATCATTGCAACCTGTTAAAGGTGAAGAAGAAGATTATAGTACTACTAAATTCAATCCCTTAAAACCTTTTGAGATCTTCAGATGAAAAGCCTAATGTAAGTGCAAAGAAGCAGTGTCTTTATGACCCTTTCAAGTATAAATTATAACCACTTCAGAAAAAGTTTCAAATCTTTTTATATATCTTTATATCTGTTCCTAATTGTAAATCCTCCTCTTTGACTTAGGTTGTCTTCAATCAGTAATCAGCTGACCTTTCTGAGATGTCCTTTTAAGTCAGATGCCAGAAAGATGAGGAGGAAGGGGGAGGGGGAGGAGGAGGGGAAACACCTTAAAAGGAAAGGGAAAAAATGCAAAGCAAAGAAGAAAGATGAGCTGTAAAAGACTATCACTTTCTGTCCTCTTAGTATTTGCATCCAAGACTATATTTCACCCTGGGATGGGTTTTGTTTTTTCCTGTGTGTTGTCACTTGGCTAGCTTTTTTTGCAAGTCTTTGGGAATTAGAGACTGACTGAAACTTTAAAGTTTCTGCTGAGTAAAAGGCAAATGTAATTTTGCTAACCATGTGTTGGGGAACTAGTTCAATAGAAACCAGCAGGGTCAGCAACAGCCTTTTAGTGGAGTGCTCAAAGAGTGCTGATTTCTCAAGGCAGAAAATTCAGGCTGACCAAAATAAACAAAAAATCATCTTGTAAAATCATTTCACAAATTGATTTTCTGATGTTATCAAACCACCTGGTATTATCTGTATCTTTCTATGTATAAGAACAGACCCTTCTATATTTGAGATGTTAAATGCCCACGTGAGAACAAGCCTAGATCATCCTATTTTTTTAAAAAGGAATTTTAATTAGATTTGTAAGCACTTTTACATTCCCAAGTGAAAGAAGTAGTGTGCTTTAGCAAATAATTAAGTCCCAGCATGTTAATTATAGTGGGGGGTTAGGTTGTCTGTGTCAGGTTGGATTATTCCAGACTACATATGTTTGCTATTTACTCTGTCCTCCTGACACACAGCACAGACAGGAGCTATAATACAATCCTTGACGTTGACTCTAACAAGCCATTCCCTGATACAGAGCTGTCTCGGAAATAAATGTTAAGTTTGGTGTAGTAGAGCTATCAAATTTCCTGTTCTAAATAACCCAGTTTTGTTCAATTAATCAAAGAAGGTAACTCTAATTAGTTAAAAACCAAGCACAAGATAAAAAAATGGAAAGACTAACATTCTGAAAAAGTCCTTAACCTCAAACTGCACTTAGTTTTTGTTTCTCCTTTGGCCTTTAAATTTGACTGTTGCCAACTAATGAGCTCTTTCCAACCCAACCTGCCACCAGTCGGGCACTATCTTCAAGGTGCAGTTCCACAGATGGATATATTCTTCCAAAAATATCTAATGATATTCGGCTGCCCAGTTCCCATAATATTCCTGTTTTCATCTTCCACCTGTGCAAAGACAAGGTACAAAAAGAAAAAAACCCACCAGATTCTCAGATGTAGATGGTACATTTGCAACTGCTTGCCTGTCTCTAAATTTGATGGCAGGGGAAAGGAGGGATGGGGTGTGCATTTCATCTTACATACAGCAACATACAAATGAATAAAAAGTGCACCAACATTTCATTCTTAAATATATTCAAACCCACGGCTATCTTCATTAGAGCTCCTAACAAACAACTCTGCTAAAACAGATTTGTTTCACATTTCATTTCTCCGTGCTGTATCCAGCTGCAGCATCCAATTAGTGGATATGAGGGGAAAAAAATCTCAAAATTCTGATACGTACAGTATGTAAAACTTAGGAGAAAGCATTCCTTTCAAAGAGGAATGCTTAATGTTTTGTATTTCCAAGTATATGAAATATTATTCCAGGAGAGAACGTTCTGAAACACATACCAGTGATATGAATTTAGTAGTTAGGAAAACCCCCAGCAATGAAATCAGACAGGATATTGGTGTATTGCAGAGCCAGGAGCCTTCATTAAGTTAAAATTAATATATAATTGTCCTAAGAGCAGTCATTAGGTTGAAAACTTCAAGCTATTTTCATGAGGCTGCTCAAACTATATTTGCTCATACTATGAAAATCCACAGTGCTTGCAGCTATCAAGAGCTCATATTCCCTTTGTGTTGCCAAGTGGTGGTACCCTCTGCCACAGATGTCAACAGCAACTTTTTCTAAGGTTTTTAGCTTTCCTCAGCACCACTGAAACAAACTGAAAGTCTGATTTAAAGACAACAGAGACAGAACAGCTGTAACATTTCAGCTCCAAGAACTTTCCTTTGAGTGTGCTGCATTCTTTATTTTATGTGGATTCTCAAGTGACAAATCAAGGAGGAGGGAAAGAGGCCAGGGTAACAGAGTGAGAAAGCATATACCAAAAAGGACTTCCAGAAACAGTCTGTGGTTTATAAGTGGCCTCAGATACTGAGATTACTTACATATGGGTCTTCTGGAAAGCAGCATCTTCTGGCATAAACTACCTTTTCAGAGCAGGGATTCCAGAAGTACAGCCCATGGATTGTGCACAAAAGCACTGCCATATAGTCCAATGCTGGAACCTTTTCACGCGGCTGCTTCTGATGGACATGGAGACATAGCAACTAAAGGGTCTGTGTCCACTGTGCTAGTACCAATCTTTACATCTAGGTAATCCAGAAAGTAAGGTCCATAGTCCATTTAACCCATAGAAGAGTCATCCAACAAAACTCTGGACTGTGCCCCAGCCATAGAGTCAGATCCTGTATACTCCCCCAGTTACACCTTTTACTCTCCTTGGCAGGGAGAAGCTGTTGCATCAACCTTTTCCAGGAGTATTTATGTCTTTTGGAAAAAAGTTTCCATCTCAGCAAGGGCAGAAAAAGAAAAGTAATCCTTTCCTGATATGCAGATAGGAAAATGGATTGAGGAATTTTACTTCTCCCCTAAATGGGCTTTTATGATTTGCCTCTACCCGACAAAGCTCTAAGTGGTGATCATATTTCTTTTCTAGTAGAAAAGGACAATTTACTTACAATGGAGCTGGACTCTGCTATCAAGTAGTGGCACACAGGCCTTTAAATGTGCTAACTTTACCTCCTTGTTCCCTTTGTGTTAATGCTTGTTACCAATATACCCTCATGCACACAGTCTTTCACTCCCTAGGTTTCCCAAAATATTGTTAGGAATCTTGTTTGGGATACCTTCCCTTTCTTGCTAGTACCAAATGCTTTAACTAGAGACATGATACAAAAATCATCCACAAGAAAGAATTGTGTTGAATTACAAGATATCTCTGAGACGTGACTGTGAAAAAATCGGAAATTCTTTCATCCTTAACAAGCTGTATATATTGTCTAAAAATAGCTCGTCTCAAGTTTATCTCTCAAGTTAAATTGCATAAAATGGGCCCTTGAACAAAGGTACATCAACTACCAGTGCACATAATCAGTGCAAAGCAAACTCCTCAAGCATCAACTGCTCAGATTTTCCAAGCCTCCTAAAGACCTGAATCATAAGTTCTCTTGTTTGTATCTGTTAATAACAATATAAATTGTTCTTTCAGCTGTGCATTATTAAGGTTGTTGCAGGAACACAAACCTCTTGAACCTATGTTGGAGTTTCTGGAGCCTGCCAAAGACAACACTTCAAGCTGATCACATGCAAAACCTTACCAAGAGTGGTCCAAGCCAGATCTTGAACTTAGATTGCTCATACTTTCTAGATTTTTATTGTGATACTACTCACAATCATAAAGAAAAAAGAAACCTGGAATGTATTCAATGTTTATTCAATGTTTATTGCACTTTACATTGCAAAAATGAACCCAATTGAAGATAACCTGTACAATTAACACAACCGAGTATCTGGTTAGATAAGCAGGAGATGAAAGTCAGTTACTTTTTAATATCTCAGTTTTTAATAATAAAGTAATAAGATGTCTGGAAAAAAATCCAGATTTTGGGCCACCAGAACTTTGCCAACATACAAAACAAAAGGACGTAAGAATATATTTTTTTGTACTTTATAAATGTCACAAGACTTTTGTTTCCTGAACTGTCTCCTCATTCCAACACGTATGCCAAAGTGTAACTGAGTATTCAGAGTCTGAACTCTCTGCCATTATACTGTATTACCCTATTAGATTTGTTCTGTATTAGATGTGATACCTTGCCTGTGCAAGTTAAAGATACCACTATATAGTGCTTCTCATAATTATATTGCTGTTTGATATCACTGCAGAAGACAATGAAAGTTACATCCTGTAGAATTATTTGTGACATATTTCCTTAGTTATGCAGATATATACACTACACAGAAAAACAATCTGTGCTAAATACAGCCTGGAAACAAATATTTTCTCAAGATTAAAGAACATGAATATGCTTATGAGACATCTATAGGCTATCCAGAAAACCAATATCTTTTAACAGAAGGATCTTCTGGTAAGAGGGACCCATACCAAGAAGCAATTTAAAACAGCACACATTTCTCTTACATGGTCACATAAAAGTGAAACCAGAAAGACTATAATTTCCCTTTGTCCTATGTCCTTTATACTAATAAAGCCATACAAATACCAGCTTTGCCACTATTGTTTGCTGCAACTGAGCACTAGAGATAAGCTGTAAAATCTGTACAATTAATGACTGTATGCTGTACCTTGTTGATATTGTTGATAAAGATTAATACCTCTTTTTTTTTTCTTATATTCTTTGTATATAAGGAAACATAAGCAAAACATTGGCAAAGTTTTTTTATATGTTCTTCCCTTATGTGCAAAATGAAATTAGGTAAGTAAAACATATTTTCCTTGGAAAAAAATCTGCAGATGAAAGGTAAAAAAAAAAAAAAGTCACACTAAAAATACAAATATTTGACGTGTATTTCAACTGCTTGTGAAATACACAATCTGGGCTCAAATAAGTTCCTATTTCATTCAGTTGTGACTGTATCTTATTTTGCAACACCAGATTCCTCTTTAAGCATGAAAATAGTTGCTACAGTGCAACATTGAATACAAAGTCTCACCATTTTGCTCTAATACAACACAGCTTTATAAACCTGAAGTCAACATAATATCTACTAATGGTCGCAATAGGAGAAGGACTACTCAGAGAGAAAAATTTTAACAACCAGGCTTGCACAAAGCAGAATTGCATGCTCCAAGCCATCTCCTTGGAAAGAGCAAAGCCATTTGTGAGGCCCTGCCCTGCCCCACCCAGGCAAGGTGGCAGAGCATTGCCAAGGGCTAGAGAAATGGCTGCCTCCCAATGAGATTTTACATTCTCTAAAATCAATAGCAATTCAGCTGCAAGAGTACAACCCAGTTACGTTCTATCATCTTCCCTTATTATCATCATTTTTAAAAGCATCTGAAGTTTGTTGGTCTTCTGTTTGATATCTGGCTAAAAGAATAATCAAGAGAGCTACAGCAGGCAGAAAAATTAGTCCCTCCAGGATTGCTTAGCCTCCAAAATGGTACATACACAGACTAAGCTTTATTTCTTGGCATGTTGGAAGAAAGATAAATAATGAAGCCTTTTTAAATGAATGAGAGGAATACTAGGATCATCTTTTCACATTCTGGAATGAATATGATTTTTTAACATCATTTCCCAGGAGTTGGTATATAATAATTTTTACAAAATTTTTTAGTAGTTACAATATAAATTGGAAGGGGTGCCCAAATAGCAGCACTCATCTCTGCAGTTCAGACTATATTTAGCATTAAAGATTAGATAGACACTATAACCTACCTTTTCTTTTTGCTATCTGAACTGCAAAAGTAAAAAAATGCACACAAGGGAAAAATTTTCTTTTCACTGCCCTCTGATCTTACAGTTGTACTGCTCTGCATTGTATGGACAGTAATATATAGCATAAAAGAAATCTGACTAACTGGGAAAAGAAAATAAAAAAAAACAGGAAAGAAATTATAAAAGCATACACTATCTACAGTATGTTTTGTTTGTCTGTTTTATGAATTAAATTGCCCGAGGAAGACCCAAAGGGTGAAATTTCTGCTCTAAGTGAATTCAGAAGACCAAGAATATCTTGGAGGGAGGATTCTAACCGACAGCTGTGGTTTTGAGGTGTGGTTTCAAGAGTGTCTTGATGCACAGACTAGAGATGTGACTCTGCCACACATTGTGATCCTGTCCAGTATCAGCCTAAAGCCATTATCAGCCACATGCTGGGCAGTTTATGTGAGATGAGTTAGTAATGTCTACTCCATACACTAGAGACTGAGCAAGCATAATAAAAACTCACATGATAATGATTTTTATTTGGCAGCTAATGTGGGTTTTATTTATCTAGCCAAAGTAAATTCTGCTAGAGCTGATGCCTGGAGCTGATTCTTCCACCACAGGATACGAGCAATTTTTCAGCCAGAGCAGTGATAATTCTCACATGTTAGAAATATGATAGTATAGTCCCATGAGACTAAAGTCTATATGTGTAAATATCCCCAACAATTTGATTTTCCTGAGGAACTGACTGTTTGCCCCATCTTACCTGTCTCCTTTCTTCACATCATTTTCACATTTGCCTTATTCTCTTTCCTCTGTTTTTTGGTTTATCTCAGCTTTTCTAGAGACCATCCCTCTCACATCTTCACTCAGTGTGATAAGAACCAGGGAACTCCCTTACTGCCTGCAGCCACTGTTTTTCTCCCTTTCACAGGTTATATTTCCTCTTCAACCCTGTGTCCACCTGAGGTCACTCACTCCTCAGTTCTGCAGAAATCTGACTCACAAAGCCCAGCCCTTGGGTACCTCCATATTAAATACAGCCACCAATAACTCCATGTTCTGACCCCCAACCTTGGTTAAGAATCATGATTAAAAATCCAGAGGTGTTGTTATATATGATGATGTCCAGGAATAAAATTAGGCATGAAAACTCAAGAAGATGGGAGAATCCATTTGTACCCTGGGCCATTTAACATCTCTCCTCTTTATCAAGTTCTCTGATTCGCAGTCTGAGAAATCTGAAGGTCCTAAGTTCCCCAAAACAAAACATAAAAAAAAAAAAAGCAAAACCCACAAAACCCCAGAAGAAACTTCTCTTGTGCAATAAAACCGGGGTATATTAATGGACTGTGCTTATTTTTACAACCCTATTGGATTTTGAAATAATTAAACCTTAAAATTTCATAGACTTTTTGATATTTCTAATATATATCGATTTGGAATGAACATTTACAATGAAAAGAAGCATTACAAAATCTATAGCTTCTTCCCTAAGCAGAAGGCTCTATTTTGCATATCCTTCTTCCCCTCACAAATAACAAGCTTAGTATTTTCATTCTTAAGTCCCCCAACTCATTGTATAATTTTGTGATCAGCTTTTGACTGCAAATTTTGCTCTGGACTGAACTGTGTCACTTCAATCAGATTAACTTTTTCAGCCACAGAGAGCTAGTGATACTAACTGCTACTGCTAGCAGTTACAGGAAAGAAGAATTGAACAAAGAAAATACAATCTGACAATTTTTGTTTTGTTTTTAAGTTTTCATACATTCTTAATTACTGAAACAATTTCAGCAAATGATTATTAACATAAAAGTGACTTGTGCATTAGGAAAATCTCTTTTCTGTAAGTCAGATAGGTCTTTCATGAAGTCTAGTCCACTGCCTAATCAATGACAAAATTCTCATTAACTTTGTAGCGTTAGCATCCATTGTCGTAAACTTTGTCTATTCTTTTATTACCTGTAATTAACTTGCACTGAAACTTCCCTCACACTTTATTGACCATGCTCTCCAACTTATGTAAATAACCAAGCATGGTTCAACTTGTAAATTTTAAAATCAGATAGATACACAATTCTAAATGTTTTCAGCAAATACCATCAAAACCCAAAGATTAATGTTTGGTTTCTTGAAGCACATTATTTTCTCTCCAAGGCACTCCCATTAGTAAAATTTGAGCACTAACTCATGTAATGGATGTGAAGGATCACTGTACAGGTGAGTAGTGGAATTCTGCTGGCCAGTCCACAAAGAGATTACATAGATATCCATCTAAAGCTGATAAAGCTGTGTCAATTTGCTGCAGCAGGCAGTAATAATCACACAAGATAGATGAAAGGATTATATCTGGTCTTTTAAGAATGGGTAATTGAGATCTATAATAGAAGAGTCCTACAACAAAATCTTTGAAATGGCCAAAGCTCAGGAAAAAGAATTGGGTAAAAAACCCTCAAATAATGTCAAATCTTAGAGATGAAGGGAAAATTCTGCCACATGGATGTGCTCCTGCTCATCTAGCACTATGGATGTGCTCCTGCTCATCCAGCACTAATTGTTTATTGATTAGGTATCAGATCTAATTCAAATATCTCTGTGAAGCTAATAAACTAAAACACAAGTCTGCAGAATATGATTAATTTTATTATAAGACCAGCTGGGCAGAGTGTCACCAGCCAGGGCCTGTCTACCACCATGAGTTGTGGAGTGGGACAGATGCCAAGATACTGGCCAGGTCCAACCAAGAGTCCAAGTCATAAGGCAATGATCAGACAGGTCCAAGTTCAAGCCAGGAATCCAGTGCACAGGTTGAGGTCTGCATCAAGGGGATCTGTGGGCAGGTGGGGCATCACTGCATCTCTGCTAGAGACCAGTGCTGAGAGCAGGGGCTAAAGACCCTAATGGGTGAAAGTTCCAGGTAAGGCTGGTCATTAAGGCGTATTAGTGGCCTCACGGCCCAGATAAAAATACAGCTTTCCACAGATTTACAAAGACCTGAAGTTTAGCCAGTAATCCAGTGCAACACACAGAAATTATTAAGAAGGTGCTGCATTTGCCTCTTACTGATTGTACCTTTAAAAAATATCTTAGTCTCACCATTAAAAACATTTTCAATATTTCCAAGTAGTCTAATACTTACCTATTTTGTTTGACCAAGATTCTGACAGAACTGTTCCGCATTCCTCCTTCCATTTCTGACTACTCATCTTTATCCGTGCATTGAATCCACTTGACTTTTTTTCTATCTATTCCAAGTTTGAGGCACTTTAGGGAAATTGGCTCAGATGTTTGTCAACTTGTTCTATAATAATTAAAGAGAACAAGACTTTATTGATTATATGCCTTTTCTGAGTGATGATTCTCAATTGAATTACACAAGAAAAAATAACCACAGTACTTTCTTGTAATTATAATTTTCTGCTTTTCTAAACTGACGTGAATTTGCTGTTCTAAATAGTTCAGTATAACCTGGAACTAGTTCCCATTTTTGAGCACCAAAAACTAAGGTTCAAGTATTTCTTTTTTTTTAGGCCAGGCCATCAATTTTCCTAACCCAAAATGTATCTGCATAAGTTTTCCAGTGTGTTTCATCTGACAACCAAAATGTCACTGTATACTTTATGGTCAGCCAAGTTCTGGTGTCATTTTTTTTCCTTAAATTCCCAAAAAGCCCAATGGCTTTTCATGTATAAAGAGGAGAATCATTTGCTGCAGTAGCATAGTCAAAACCAGCAAGATTACATTCAAAGACTGATGAAACATGAAAGTTAGTACAGGCAAAGATACCTGTACTAACTTTATTATTTGTCTCCCACCAGTGTCAGCAATAGGCTGTTTACTTACCAAATATAGAGGTCATCCCACCCTTGTATTTCAAGGAGGCATTCCCATTCAACTAATTACATAGAGTTTGATCATCTAACCCATTCTTGTTCTGCACAATGTCTTTTATGTAGATAAGGTTTAAAACAATAAGCCTATTTGTTTTATTATTATAATCACTTCTAAGTCTATCAGGGCAAAGAAGTGAGAGTCTCAAGAATACTTTTAAGACTAGAGACTTCAAACTAAGTTCCTTCCACCAGCATAAAGTGGGCTGAAGAGATAGTTTTGTGAACTCATTTTAAATATTCTGGTCTCATGCAGAGTGCATTTTAACAGTCTTTGGTCAACCAAAAGCTTGTTTAAATAGGACAGTAACTAAGATAATTCAGTGAAGAATAACTACAGATTATTGAAATTACTGGTATTTAAAGGGATTTCTATGCTTTTGATTCAGTGAATTCAATGACTGGAATTTACCTAGAGATAAAAGAAATTTCCCCACAGTCTTTCCCCTAGAAAAGCTAATGAGCTTTCAGAGACTGAAAAAAAAGAAAAAAAAAAGAGCTAGGGAAAAGGTTAGCATGAAGTTACAATGGCCTGATCATGACTCATATCCTCAGCACAGTCCAATCCTGACACCATCACAACCCTAAAGTACAATTGTTAGTGTTATCTAAAGAAATATTGGCAATATCCAGAGGGAAATAAAAACGAGGGTTTGTCAACTGTTGTTTTCAGCACTTGGTCTGGGGAACAGTGGAAAGATAAGGACTAAAGCAAAGTGACTCCTAAAAAGCACATTATACAGCATCACAGACTCAATAATAAATTTTCCTAATCTTTTTGAGTCTTCCGTCTTGATGTAATTGCTTACAAATGTTTCGCTTACTTTTCTTCTAAATATGTTGGGTGGAAGAGTCATAGGGAAAATGGACTCTTCTAAACAACTGTTCTCCTCAGATACCTGACACGCCTCTTTGGGCTCCTCCTTTTCTATTCACACTTTGTGGAATAAAGACCAGAAGAAACGTCTCTAATTCATTCAGAGGAACAAAAAAGCTAAAGCTGAGTCCCAGTAAGCATGCCAATCAAGCCCTAGAAACCCAATTTCAAATATTTTGAGGTTTTCTTGAGATCTTGGAACCTGTTTCCAGAGTACCAGTATATCCAGGAAAGCATATGTATGACTGCTGTGACTGTATATCTTGCAGCAGAGCAAGAGCAACAGGAGTTGAAAACTGCTGAGACATTTGCTTTTGTGGATGCAGGGCTGAGCAAGGACACAGACATCCTGGACTCAGTACACAGCCTTGCTGCTGGCTTTCTACCAGGGGTGAGGCAAGTCAGTAAAATGTTGTGGCCCAGTTCCCCACCTACACAACAGGGTCATTTCCTCCTTTCTCCCACGCACATTCTGTCTCCCCCAGTACCAGTTGATACCTCAGCAGCAGCACTGCTGCTGCCACAAATGCCCCTCTGCATGAGCCTGCCTGAATGGAGACCATGGTCCCCTGTGGATAGAGGGACCTTGTGAGACACTGGATTATTATATTAATTATTGGCTTGGAGCAACTCAAGCATGTGTGTCTGGGGAAGGGATTGGTTGAACTCCATGAAGGTGGAGTAGTGCCCTGTTTGACACTGCAGTCCCATTGAGCCTCCTTGGGTAACCCTGGAGCAGCCATCAGTCACCAGCACATCAGGAACACTGCCCATACCACAGCCCCTTGAGCCGTTGACCCAGCCCCAGACTAGCTTGCACACCTGAAGTCCTGCCTGGGGTAGATGGCTACAGGGGGCCAGTGCAGATAAAATCAGCACCATGCGACCATTGCATGGTCATGACCCTACCATCTGGACACATTGAAGCTGGAATTGCACAGAACTCCGGGTGGCAGCTATAATTCTCTCTTTTTGTTTTCCTCTTTCTTTGCTTCTTCTTCTCTTAATCTCCTTTCTTGATATTTGGGTAACTTATAGCCCTTGGATTGGATTTTGTTAAGTTGTATGAATTAGCATGTGCTAAGTCAGTGCTTTGTGGAATGGTTTATTTTGGTTGAATGCTGCCCTTTAAACTTTTGCCAAGTTCCCTTAATTTTCTAAAGTTTGCCAGCAAAAGTGTGTAATTATTTGACCTCCTGAGAAACGTGTACCATCTTCTCCTGTGCGCTCTCTCATGGAATAAAAGAACTGAAGACACTTTTAATAAATTTGGTGGGTGAATTTTTGGAACCCTCTGTATTTTTAAGTAAAACCTCTTTGATGAGCTCAGTGTGAGACTGGGGTCTTACAGATCATCACCCAAAACCAGTGGGAAACATGTTCCATGAGATAGCACATGCAAAGTCTCCCAGGAACTGGTAAACTGAAGACAGCAAGAGGCTGGTGAATGGGCCTATCAACCAGCACCGGGATAACTAGGACCATGTAGAAAGAGGAAACGGGTAACTACATGCAGAGAGAAACTACAGGTGTGACACACACCTCCTGACATAAGGTACCTCAAAGGAGTTTCCTAACACCTTTCTAGAAACCACAATTGTACTCAGTGTGACCATCCACTTCTGAGTCAGTGTACTGCACTGTACTCACTGTTGCTCCAGCTGTGTGCAGGTGTGTGACCTGTGCAAAAGAGTAAGTAAATGAACAGTGCAAAGAGTTTTCTGCCATTAACATCTCAAGTCTATTAATAAAACCCCCAAATTTATAAGAGCTGTTCTAACAAGTCTGGTTGTGCTCTCTTTCCCCAACCCCTGCCCCAGACTTGATCCCCTTTCAGGGAAATTCACAACTCTCTATTAGGTGTATTTGAATTACGTAACACAATATGGTCACAATCCTTTTAAGACCACAAGATGCTACTCTTACATCATAGTCATTGTAGTATTATTATTATTGCTGTCAGTAGCAGGAAAGGGTTGTAATTCAGGAAAAAAAAGTAGTCTCAACTTCAATTTACTATCTTGATTTATATCGAGTGTAATGTACTTCACTTGTAAACAAGCATTTGTTCTGAGCTTTTATGAAAGGGTAGTGAAATGTTGTAAGCTAGTATTATGATGCAGACAAATAGGAAAACAGAACTGGGTTGCACAAGCATTTCCAGACTGATGAATTGTGCAATTTGCTACCTTGTTGCTCCTTTACAAAGGAGGTTGAGCCATTACATTTGCAATAAAGTCATTCCTTCATTTTCAGAAAAAAAAAATCATGAGTCTATTAAATGAAGTCAGCATTTGGGGGGGAGGATAAGTTTACTGCACTGATACCAGGGACTGGAACCAATAAATACTAAAATAAAAATCTAAGTCATTCATTCTGATGAACCAACCTTTATAATGTAGATCTATCAAATAGCAGCTTGTTTATGTCCTTACACTGTCCTGAGGTATCTGGGTAAAATCAGCAAGGGAAGAAAGAATAGCAAAAGAAGCAGCTGGAGTTTTGGAGGTACATCTGGAACTTTGTTCATCTACAAAATTTCATGCTGATCTATCTAATTCACATGTCTGAAATCAGAAAATAACAAAGATTCACATTTGACACTTTGAGCATGTTCACAAGTTAAAAATACTTTTTAAATCAAGATTAACAACATGCATTTATTTGAGATAATAAAACCTTTTTATTTTTGTAAGCCAGTAAGAAGCTCATGTTTTAGATAAAATTTCCTAAAGTAACCTGATGCCCAAAGGTGCTTTCAAGGTTCTCATAGTCCAAGAAAGAATTGTACAATAGGAGCAAAAATTGTAGACATCAAAAGAAAAGTTTTATCTTCAAAAAATGTTTGGTTCTTACACAGAATTCTAGATTTTTGAGGGGAATAGTTCTTACTGTCTCCCCTCCTCCACCAAATTAATGCCATTCACAAAGTATAGCAGGACAGGCAGATCTAAACCTGACTTCAGTTTTCATTCCTTTGCTGATATTTTCATACTTAGGTCAGAGGATTATGCTAATGCAAAATCATGGCAGAGAAATTAAATACATAGACGAATTTTAACAAGTAGTGATGCATCTCCCCATGTTCTCTACCATACAGGCAGAATGAACAGCTAATATCTGTACTTAAAAACGCCTCCAGTGCTACTCATCTACAGCAGGGGTAGGAATTTCCTGAATTTTTCATACTTACAACCATATATTGCTATCAGGCTGTCTTTTCACACATAATGCTCATATGGGTTTGATTATAATTACAGATCATAATGTCCAAGTTCTAAGTAACATTTTTCAGCAGTGGATTTCAAAACCTATCAGAAAGGCAGCCAGCATTTTTATTCTCATTTTGTATGTAGGGGAACAGATTCAGAATAGAAAAGTGAGTTATACCAGCTCTCTTCACCCACCAGTACACAGTCCATAAAACAAAGTTTTACCATAGCAGCTAATCTGTTATCAATAATTGTTAAAAACCACAGAGAAAACACTTGGATATTGCAAAGAGTTAAATATTTGCTCTGTTCTGACAGCAGGAAAAGTATTTTCATGTCTTTGCCCACTGAGCTGATGTAAGAGATTACCTAGCTAAGAGCAGCAGTATTTTTTAACCAGCAGACAGATTATCTGACAGGGGTCTCCATCCTGCTCCCTCTAAAAGTAAATTGGAAGAGAAAATGGGAAGTTTTAGCAGTACAGAGGCAGATAAAGCCTGGAAAAAAATAAAATAGTATGCTCAGCAACAGCAAAGGGCAATATGAATCATAAGACAACTGAGAAATCAATTCAGCCATGAGATTGTCCGATGAAGCACATTTCCCTGACAAGCAGAGTTAAAAGGAGACCTCCAATTTCAAACTCTCCACCAGGGAACTTCTCTCAGTCCCAGGACCAGCTGCTCTCTGTTGGGACTTGCCAAGACCACCATTTGGTCCTTGAGTCTAGAACATACAATAACACCAGAGAAGACCACTAGAAACCCTGATTCATCTATTGTCTTTCATATAACTGCCTGGATTTTCAAAACACACTCTTTTTTTTCAACTTTCTTTTTTTTTCTTTTTTTAATGTAAAAGTATAGAAAGTGGCAATGGTGGAGACACCAAGCATACCCAGGCTCAGGTGATGAGTCCAAAGAGATCATCCAGGAATAACTTCCTGGCTGAATGAGCCAGCAACTCAGATTTAAGGGACAGCTGTCCAAAAGGCAGTAAGGGTCATCCAGATCTGGTCTACAACAGCAGTGGATTACACAAAACCGTGTACATTAGGCCACAGGAAAATAAAGAAAAAACAAGGCTAGGCTGAAAAAGAAAAAAATATTTCACATTAAATGCCTGGAGGGAGAAACAGGGTGAATTGTACAAGTGGAAGAGGACATCTACTGTATGTTACACTAAGGGAGGGGGCAAGTAGGAGTGGGATTTTTCTAAATGCTGTTAGCACAGCTCATCCTCCCAGAGATTCAGGTACAAGAGCAGTAGCCAAAGGAGTAGTGGGCTGAACACTCTGGCCCTGATTTGAAATCTCATTACATCAATAGAAGCATTACATCTGGCATCAAGAGTGTTTGGATCACACCCAAAATCAACAGCAGCTTTGAACTGGAACAAACTTTCATCATTACACAGATCTTCCTTGGGCTCCATCTTTTCCAGTTTTATTTAACACAGAATGACAGCCCCCTTTGCAAATTAAACAGCTGGGGAACAAATTAGCCAGATCTACTTACGGTGTAGAAAATTAAGAATGTAAGTTAGTATTTTGCAGTATCAGTGAGAAAGCTCTGGAAGTTTTCAAATTAAATTAAAGTTAAAAATCACCCAGTGAGTCAGTCTTGCTTTGTTCAGTGTGTTCACATTTCCCAGCACACTGATCTCTAAGCTCAGCAGGAATACAGAGCACAGACCAGCAATGCTCCTTGATTCTGAGGGGGTTTGTTCCAGTTGATGCCACATATACACAGTAACCTTTCCCATAGGCCAAATAGCTTAACTTAAGAGAACAAAGAAAAATCAGTTTAGTAAAAAGATAGAGGGAAAGTATGGAAAACATGTGAAGCAAGAAAGAGTGAAGGGATAATTTGGTTTCACAGAGGAGTTGCACATCAAGTTAGTGTGTTCACATGTATTTAGTGAAATACAAATACGTGAGGAATACCAACTATATTTTTTGTCTCAGATTTTTTTTCTAGATAGTGTTTTCCAGAAGTCCTTCCTAACATCTTAACTTCATCTATTAACACAGTCTTAGAAAGCTCACCACACCCGCAATTGAAAAAAAGAAGTTGAACCCCCAACGGAAATCCCAAAGCACTTGGCATCGCAAAAGGTCTTGCAAGACAAAAGTATGGGAGACATTGGACTGTGGCCACGGTTTGGAAGGGTTCCCCTCCATCCCTTCTACCTCCCACAAAGGTTTACTCCTAAACATATTCTCATACAGAAATCATTTCTCTACATCTTTAAGCACATACAAAATATGATGTGGATTTTGTTGTTGTCATTCCTTACAGTTTCATTTCTTCATGGCCAATGGCAGGGAAAAGACATAAGACAACAGAGTGAAAAAAAAAAGATGGAGGCAGAGATATTCAGGAGTGAAGGTGCAAGTAAGAATGTGAGGCAAGGAAATGTCAGAGAGGGGCTAGAAATGAGAGGTCTCGATGGATAAAGCAAAGAACTACTGGGCAAGAAAACTAGATCTGGAAAGACAAATGTGATAAGAGAGACCCAGGTGAGAAAAAGACAGTACGGGAAAAAAGAAGTACATTATCTCTTAAAAATTGTCATAACATATACACAGAGTAGGGCTGACAAAGATTCACTATCAATGTTCATTCTGTCGTTGCCTAACTTTTTTTGGCAAGTGGTTAACTTTGCAACCTTAACGTCCTTTTAATGTTATTTTTACGTGCTTACAACACCTTATCTAAGAGGCTGAGACTTACCCATCACAATTGCAGTTTTCAGATTTAAATGCTTCTGGAGCGACCAGAGCATAAAAGTGTGTCAAAACAATCCTTTTTCATGCCCAGCTCACTTGGAGCTAAAATGCTCTTCTTTGAAATCCTTTGAAAAAAAATTCACTTCTGAGAGAAGAACAAGCATAAAAAATTGCACAACAAGAACAATTTGGGGGGATGTTATAAACCATGTACAAAGATAAATTAAAATGAAAGAGACGTCATGTCTGTGCCATCTAAATTGTGGAGTACCCCCATAAATACGATGGCCAGTAATCCTTAAGGAAGACATCTCCAACGACAGATTTCACTTAAAAGATTTAAAAAGAACTTCCACAATGTAATCCATGGTTTGTAAGTCTTTGGACTTAGGAATTGCACAACATCCCTTTTCATGGATGGAATCCAAACATGAGACATCTTCCTTAGCATCAAAGATCTCCAGTGCTTGGTATGGTTGGATGCGTTCCTGGATATATTTCTGTAGATGCCTTTGAGAGATGCTGTGGCTGAAACACTACTGCAAATAATTTGGGTGCTAAGCAACTTTAAGAATTTCCTCCAGTGGAAGCATTTAAAACTTTCAAAAGATGCAAAGACTTTAAGTAGGTCATTTCATTATTTATTTATTTCAACTTGCCTTTATAAGTTTGACAATGTAGACAAGATTTTCCAAAGTCAGCTTATAAAACAATCTTATATGATGGCCTTCAAGATCTTTTCTTGGAATTACATATGATATATTTTGGTTGATTTTCAGCATTCTGAACATATATTATTCATAACACTTGAGATCTTTGATGCTAAGTAAGATGCCTCTGTTTGGATTCCATCCATGAATAGGGATGTTGTATAAGTCCTAAGACTTCCAAACCATGGATCTCATGATAAAGCAGATAACAAATGTTCAAAACAGGTGAGAGCACTGAGCAATGCATGGGCAGCAGTCTTGGTACTAACAGCACCTGATAACCTTTGAGATCCTTTTTGAGAACCCTCTCCTTTAATCAATGGCCAAGACTAGTTACCTAATTATAGTCATTAGGCAGCACTGTACACATTGCTCTAATAAAACTAATGGAGCAAGAAAGGTAACAATACAATAGTTTAGGCTGTAATAACGTAATATTTGTAGCCCTCCTGTTTTAATTACTCTAAATCCACCATCACTTACAGTTAATGTTCAATTTATAAGAGCAATCCAATGTTTTTAATCCCACAATCCTTACTCATTACCCTGGCAGAAAGTTGCACTAACAAAATATTTTGTCTTATTTAAAGGTTTATTTGAATATAGGCCTTCTTGTTTTAGTCAATATAAACTAAGTCACTTGATGCTACCAGGGGTAGACATTCAGTGGATAAACAGCATCTGTTACTCACATGAGGTAAGGGGTTTCCTTGGTTGCTTTTAGTAAAACTCTGTATTGTAGGCATCTCAAATTATTTGTGAACTAAAATATTGTGCCACATCTGCTCTTCATGAGATACAAGACAAGAATGAACAATTATCACTTTTTAAAGCGCTTTTATGTCATGCTTTTAATTTCTTTGCTGCAAACTTGGATAATTTAAAAATTGTTTTGTTTGAACATTTCTTAAGTTTTGAGCAGCCAAAAGGGGAGATGTAAAACAATCACTTTCAATTCTCATGCTATTAAAAAGCAGCTTGTCAGGATTGGTTGGAACAGTTGACATTAAAAGAAGCATCTGTACCTTAATGACATTTCACCAATATTGCCCCGGCACAGCACCCAAACAGGAAGAATTCTCTGTGTTTTTATCACTTCCAGTTATCTCCAAATTCTACATTCTCTTAGAAAAGATTCATGGCTCAGCCTGATACACTGCTGCCTCTGCAAAAATGAAGATTCAGCCAAAGAGCAGCATCAATAAATGTTATAATGTCCCATTCGATTCATTGTTCCAAATACGACTTTCAAAGCCTAGTAGAGTTACTTATGAAACAATGTTATTAAAAACCCCATTTTTATCTTTCTCCATATATTTGTGTTTATTAGGGAAAGGAAAATAAGTACAAAAACTGCTAGTGCCATATTGAAGAGTAATAAATTAAATCCTAAAATACAGGAAATGAAAATACTCTGATCCTCCTAATATCAGTGCCCTTAAGTACGGAATAAATTTAGCTGCTTATTTAAAAAATCCAACTGATAAATAAAGCTAACGCATATGCAGAGTAGTAGAAGTAAGACAATCATGTCAAAATGAAAACAGAGTACCTTGTTTCTTCAATTCCAAGTTCTTTATCTGTGTATCTATTTATAAGCTTGAAGTTTCCTTGGTATACATTTTAGCTTTAACATCTGTGCATGAAGATAAATAGACAAAGGGTATATATACATATGCATGTATATTTATATATTTTATATGTTTCTGAAGGAAAGCATATACAGAATACTAATAATGCTGTTTCTTTCCCAGAAAGACGTGTGAACTCCAGGAGTCTGGTCATATCTCAAGGATGACATATTTCAGTCTCTTAGGTGAAAAGTGGCACGAAGATAGCCAACTGGCTCATGTGAAGTCAAATCTTCTATGCCAGCTGGACAAGAAATAGCATTGCTGTTAGCTTTGGAGGCTGCTGTCTGCCTACTAACTACAGGAAGACCAGAAGAGTTAAGAAGCAAAATCTACATGCAAACAATTTTCCATCCCATATGGAGTTGTCATTATCCCTCTGAGTGTAATTAGGTTTGCCAGATTTACAGTGCTGTATGCAGCAATACACTGAATCAGACAGCTCAGCTGCTTACCACTCACACAGCATTTCCAAGTCAGGCCTCGTTACCCTCCTGGCAGTGAACAACGAGGAAAAGGCGGTACATCAGAGCTCCTGGTCCTAGAGGGAAGCTGAAAAATCTCCTTAAAAAAAGAAAGGAATGAGGCACTTAACAGAAATGAGACCTGCTCCTAACCCTTCTGCTTCCTAAAACTCAGATAACTGATTATGGTCTTTTAGTTCAGGTACAAACAGTGTATCTGCCACAAGATATCACTTTCTGCAAATACCCTTAAAAAAACCATTTTCAATGACTGTCAACTACTGAACTTGAAAGAACATAGAGAATATATTTAATTTTTTTTATTTTTCACTGACTTAATAATTACCACATTTTTACAACATTGCAAAATACACCTGAACATGCCACTTGGTTTGAAACCCCTTAGGCAGAGGCCAGGGCTGAACTCAAACTGTAAGGTGTCATGGACTGTTAAATTGATTATGTGTGTGTAAGTTTTACAGACAAAAAAATCAAAGGGCGGAGTCTGACTCACACTTATCCTGCAGATCTCTGGCAGGAATGAGAACAGAGCGCATCAAGTCCTTGACCTTGATCTTGCATGTATGCCAAATGCTCTGTCTCTTGATTTAGCCTGTAAATTTAGTGAAGAGACAGCTGCTAGAGTTATGGTACCTCCTGTTAACCAAGACCACTAACACACTGGGTATTTGGAGCAGGTGTTTCTACAGTTATGCAGTAAATACTAAGAATAACTATAATCCCTGAGGAAGAAGTCAGTTTATTCAAATGAAGTAATTTAAATTCTAAATCTTTGTTCCACGTGTAAACAGACATCCCAAAAAATTTCACCTGTACTATCTTCTCTAACTCCAATCGAGCCCAGAAATGCAAAGAGTAAAGAAAAGAAAACAGTGATTGAGGCAGATTTAAAACCATTTCATATTGAGCCAGCAATAACAGAGAACTACCTCACTCAAGGTTTCACCCATACTTCTGGGACCATCTAAGCCATATCAAGCTTCTTACTGTTGTGAACATAATTTGTACCAATGACACAACAAGGCAACATCAAAAACACAGAGAACCTAAGTGAGATAAGTGCAATAAAAATAATTCACAAAATAAGCACAGATGTCCCAGACCCTGCAACCTACAGTCCTGACCCCTAACAGTCAAGAATATGACTGAAGTGCACTGCATCTCCTCCTGCCTCCCCACTAGGGCTTGCTCTCCTTTCAGCTGGGAAAGGAAAGGCAACTTTAGGTCTCATCAGTCAGACAGAGTCTTGGCACATAACAAAACTTTCTACCAAAGACTAGGGATGTGGATCTTAGAGTTCATCCCAGAGTTCAGTAGCTGGAAATGTCTGGTCATACAGATTGCAATGACCATGACCCCTATGTACAGATATAAAAAAGACAAATGCAATCCTATGACACATCACACACAGTAGGAGAAGCCAAAGCACCACATATTACCTCTACGAGACCTTACCTAGAATTAAACTTACAAGTTTCAACTAACGGTTTTTATGATGAATTAGGACTACTAAAGGTCAGAGAAGGGCTAAGATAATCAGAGGAATTAATGTTGTCAAAATCCAGAAAAGAAAAGAAAAAAGAAAGAAAGAAAAATGCCAGCAGTCTTTGGACAGTTGTATATGAATTCACTGGGTTATGAACATTGGAGGGAGAAAAGAGCTACTGAAGTACAGGGCAGACCGAAGAGCCAATGTACATAACCAGGCTATAAATAGGCATAGAGTGGACCCTCCATAAGAAAATGCATATCTAGAATGTGCTGCTCATGCAGGTAAGAGGAGCAGACGTCTTAACCAATTTTGATGGAGCTGGTACATTTATAAATAGGTTGATACAACAATATGCTTAGCACAGCAGCTTGGATTTGATGATCTATGAAATCCTTTTCACTTCCGTCATCACATCTTTTGCTAAGTGATTATCGTAGTGATTGAATTAGGAAAATTCATGTATCACTACGACAACACCTGTCATGGGCTGATGCTGAACAAAACAGATCTTCTCAGTATTTATACTGTTTTATTAGGGGTAGGGGGCCTTTTTTGCTTATGTGTTTTTCATGAGAGTTTGGGGGAGTTTTGCTTGGTTGGGTTTTTGGCTTGGGGTTTGGTTTTGGAGTGCGTGTTGTTTGTTTGCTTTGGGAGTTTTGTTCATTTGGGTTTTGTTTTGGTGGGTTTTATTGTTTTGGGAGATTTTTGTTTTGGTTTTTTTTTTTTAAGATCTACATCCCTAAACATGAGTCCTTCTGTTCTAAGGAAGGTCATGCACAAGAAAGGAGGACAAGAGGACAAACCAGAGTCCTTTGCAGCTGCTGTACTACACACAGCTCCAGAACAAACATGGAACAAGGAAGACAGCATTTTTCACAGCTGCTGAGTGCCTACCACTTCTGCTTGCTTCAGCCCCAACATACACATCATTGGACTTCACTCACTAAGCTTCAGAGGAACTTGGTGTTGGGGTTTGAAGTGTCCTTGTTGTTGTGACCAGGCCACCACAGAGATAGTCATTTTGCCGGGAAGTAGAGGGGTTTGTTTGTTTGTTTGTTTTAAACAGAGAATTGAATACTGAACCATCCATAATCTCCAGGTTCTTCTCAGGCAGCCATGTTCCTTCCTGGGGTAAAGTCTCATGCCCCTTGTCTTTACATTCAGGGGGGTATTTTTATTGTGAATCAGTAGAGAGGAGGGGCATCCTTCAGAATAGAAGGTTGTCGAAATTAATTTAAATAATAATTCCCCAAACAAAAACACATAGGTGGATCAAAAGATTCTTATCCTGATCAACCAACCAGGAGGTCGTGTGTCCAAAATCATAATTTCTTTTAACTATATAAAAGTTGATTCTTAAAAAAATACTGTTTTTACTCAAACTTTACTAGTCTGATAAACTTCTTCCCCTGGTCTCTAACCCAGCCTAATATTTGTCCCATGAAAAGTTGGATCATACCGGAATCTATCATTTAACTATTTGTGGTCCTGTATAACAATATCAACCAGCTGCCTTTACAGTGGCATAACACAAGACATGAATGCAAATTGAGGGCAAGACATTTGTCACCACAATAGAAACAATTTCATTCCAGATAACATGTGTGATATATACCTGTTCCTCATATTTTAGTTCTCCTTGTTTTGCTTTATTTATGTGCCTTGAGGCTGTAATTCAGCAGTGAAGAATGAAACACTTTATTGAACTTCTATACAGTATTTACACTCCCTGCATCAGATGTCACTTTTTCATTGTAATGGGTCATATTGGGAATCCCAGAGCGATGAAGATTTATGGACTTCTGGACTGCATTGGTAGAAATAAAAGCACCATGAGCAGGCTCTCGCAATGAGCTCAAACTAGTAAACTTTCATGTTAATTAGAAATCTCTGGAGGATTTATGGGCAACAATTTAAGTTAATGGGAATCTCATTCTGTGTCATCTATCATTCTTATACGGATAGTAATAATGTAGGAAGAAAAAAAGAATTTAAAATAAAAGACAGTGTCTGACAAAGGAATTTTGAAATACTGTAATCCTTTCAATTTATAGGTTTTACAAGAAGTTGTGCCTCCCAGAATTTATGATCAAGTTTGTAGCATTTTTTTTTATGGCAATAACATTTCTAGAAGAAAAATTTATTTAAATAAATAAATAAAAATAAAGGAAAACATAATGAGCCAGGGAATTAATGATTAAGAAATCTGCTGCTTCCAGAATATTATTAGTGGTTCAGGTCAAACTTCAAGGCGGTTTCTTTTGGGAACTTAGGTATAAGCTTACCCATACGCATGGACAGCCCAATCTAGGAGAGCAGGGTTATTTGAGACGAATCAGATTAAGCCCAGGTCTCTGGCCTACATCAGAAAAAGCACTCATAATTTTACAGCAGAGCCAGAGTCCTAAGTACATCATCTGCACTGCACTTAGCTCTGACAGATGGGAGTAAAGGCAAAAAATACTTTCATACAGATCTGTCAAATCACCCCAAAACACAGATAACTGCTCACAATAGGTGGTTTATCCAATGCTGGTGAAATAATCAGGATTTAAAAATACAGTTAGGGATAAGAGTTTGGGAATCATCACCTACATTTATCAGAGATTAACTGAATCAAAGCTAGATTCTTAAAAGAATCACTAAGAAATTAATTTGTATGCTTTGTTACAAAAATTGTTGGTATTTCTTATCCCTTTGTTTTAGTTCAAAAGGACAACCCTCATGCAAAATTTCATGTCATGTCAATTCTGTGTCATATAGAACTCATTTGCTCAGTTGAAAACTGTTACCTTGTCTTATACTGTTTCAAGAGTCACAAAATGTGAGAATGTAAGTATTAGTTGGATATATCTTAAAGTAACTACATCTGTGCATACCTAACTGAAATTTCTTCATGAGCAAAAATCCGAGTTGTTTTACTTTTCTGGCCAGGTACCACACAGTGCCATTTAGTGTATCTACCCACTGTCAAAACAGAATAACAAGAGTTAATTAAAAAAAATAAAAAAAAAAAAAAAATTAGAGAAGTTAGCACGTTACCCTGTTAACAACCTTTTCTCTGGAATCAAGTTCCATGAGATTTGGACTCTTTCCAGGGCTGCAGATTAAGATAGGCAGCATATGTCAAGAGCAGCTGAAACAAAACAGAAATGTGTTTTACCTAGTGCCATCTCAGCATACCAGAAGTAGCAGCAAACACTTATTTGGCTAGCCAAGTTTGCCTCACTTCTGTTGAAAGACTAATAATGGCATAACAAAAAACTTAATCATTTATTAAAGCATGAGTGTTATTTATTTCCTTTTACCATGAAAGACCTGTGAGAGACAAAAAGCAAGCTGTGACATAATAGAGGCAAAATGAACAAAACCAGATCAATTTAGAGATTTAAATATTTCAATATTTCAAAGCTATGTGAATCCTGTGTGCAGATAAACTTCAATTATTCAAGCCTTACTCGCTCAGTCCATTCACAGAGAAACACTTTCCTAAGGATTTACACTGAGGATTACTTTATTTGGTTTACTAGATGAGCTATTAGGACCAGAAGAAAGTGTTTCTTATAGTTAAGAATCAAGGAATTGTATCCAGATTACCAAAAAGTGCCTAGAGAAACTGGACACAGCTGGACAACTGTTAACAACTGTCTCTCAAGGAAAACTCTCAGATGGAACCATCGTAGAATTTGATTGCACAACACAGAAAATTACACAATTAAAGAGAAGTAAAAGTATCAGCTAAGCAGTGATTAACTATATTTGTTGTGGTACTTTTAAGGAAAAAAAAAGAAAAAAAAATAGAATGCAAACAACAGCTATCTAATTTAGACCTTTTTTTCCCCAAGGAAACCTTTAATTACAAATGGGACCTCTGACTATCAGGTTAATATCAAGGTACATATCTCATGGCAAGAGATAGTCATCCATTAATATGCTTATTACACTCCAGTCAAGTCTTCTTATTTGTTCAAAAATCTCAGTTTGATCTACAATGCCTTTCTAGGATCATGTTTCAAGTAAATTTACTTTATACAGGTTTTACAACTGTCACAAGCTACAATCACTTTTCAATTTTTACTTAACACACTATGTTAAAATTGTAACTTTGCTTCCTGGTGTAGTTTCATAATTTCAGTCAGGATGATGTGGTCATTGCCGTGCTGGGAAGGTATGAGTTTGTCATCAGTCTTCATGCCATATTGTGGAATTTATTCTTTCTGAGCTTCCTTACCTGTGTGCTTGCTGCTTCCTTGTATAAGAAAATAGGATATTCATCTTCAGCTCATGAATAAGTAGTCCCTTAGTGCTGAGACAGAGTGATTTGTCAATATTGTTGTAGCAGTAAATTCTCAGAGCATCTTTAGAGTTCCTCTTGCAATGTTAGACAGGAAGTATCCCTCAAATATCCTTCAGATTCATCAAATTTAATAAGAAATAATACTGTTTCAAATAAAGGCTTATTCCTTCTGCTCTTAAACTTCTCAAGCTCTTAAAACTTAACCACTTCTTAAAGGGTTCTTTGAATTTAAATAACCTTTCAATATGGCATCATAACTTGTGAATAGACCTTTGGGAGGTGCTTCTTGAAGTTTCTCACAGAAATTTGTGAGGCATTGTCAGATCAATTTATTCCACCAAACATATGTTCAAATTACTTTTTATATTAGTAACTAATTGTGCCACCATATAACCCTAGCATAGTGTACCTAACTCATCTCACTATTCATGTAAAGAGGAAAGAGAAGCATTGTGTGACAGTTCCTACTGAGACATGTTTGCAACAATTTTCCTCATTATTCCCTTATCTTTGTCAGGGTCCCAGCTTTCAGATCACAAATGAGAAGTGCCTCCAATAATTGCAAAATTAGAAAAGAAAAAAAAAACAACCCCAAGACAAAACCAACAAAGACAAAACCCCAAGACAAAACCAAGGTTGGGGGAAACAACTTCATTGCATTGGCAGCTTTTTTGTGCCTCTGTTTCTCAGGATTTTTAGTTGTCCATTCCAATTAGGAGACAATTATGGGAGAAAAAGGAGTCAAGTGAGGATGGAGACCTTACAAGGAAGCTTTGTTGGAGCATGCAAGTACAAAATGTAACATTCAGCTCTAACGGGTTTAAAACACAGGGCTTTGCCAGCAGCCAGCCAAGGCTATGTAACAAATTTCTATAGGAATAAAGGACTATCACAAATGGTATTCTCACTCTAAATGCAAATCACTCTTTTTCTGTCTATCTTGTTTCCCATAAGCAGAAAACAATCTTAGCAAAACAAAGCACTCCTACTAAGTATCTAACACTTCATGCAGGGAAGGAATGAGTCAAATATGACAGATGCTAGTCACCTCACGTACCATAAACTTGCAAGGTACTCATATACTTCACAATGAAAGCAGAATGAAAACCTACATAAAATACAATGGCACACAAGAGCAGGGCAGGAGGAGACTGACAAGGGTGTCATTACTGGGAGAGCAGGATACAAAAAAAGCTACTGAAGACATGCTGCTGCAGCTGAATTATGTAGAGGTCTGAAAGAGAACAAGCTCAAATTCAACACACTGATTTATTCCCTGTTTCTGTTTCCTTACTTATGACGTAATCATTAATCAGCTACTTTTACAGTGAGAAAAACTGGGTTTTGATTAAATTAATCATGAATACAGTCTAGAAATAGTTCCCTGCACGTATTCTTTTGAGCAAACACTTCACTCCCACAGCTTCTCACAAAAAGCTCCACAGTTGATAAAATAAGTACAAACATGATCTAAGCAAAACTCTATTTAGCAATTGTCAAAACACTAGTGAGTAGATTTCCTCATTATTCACTCGTCTATGCTGGTATCTTTGCAGTCAGGGTGCAGATGAGAACCCTATGCTGCAAAGCAACAAAGGCAGAAGGAAGAGAAAAATTTCTAGCTGGGTTGGAAACCTCTCTCCTCACCTTGGCGCTAGGTACCTTGAGATTCAGGGCCAGAATTTTTTCTGGCAGCTCTCAAGAGGCAGAGAGGGAGACTGCAAGCCAAAGAATGGCTTTTGAAACAAGAACAGAGATCCTGCAAAAGCCATTTCCTTGCCTACAATCACTCTTTCATCTCAGACCATCTGTCTGATGGAAGCTGCCTGACCTATCAGTACTAAATAACACTACAAGGGCAGTTCTGTTCAGTGAAACTTAACGATTTCAGCTTGTCTCTAGGTAAAAATCACTCTTCTGGAGGGACTTGTGGACAAAAATAGGAACAGGAGTCACATACCCAGAGCACATAAATGTGTTACCCTTTGAGTCAAGATTGTAGTTCCTTCGTTCAAGAGGTTCCTCCACCGGACGAACATCAATGCTCATTAATCTAATTGCGTGTTCAGATAAAACACCTGGTTTACAAATAAATACAATACCAACATATTATATGTGTTTAAAAACAAGAACAAAGACCACTGACTGAGAGATCTGAGGATTTGCTTGGAGGCTTGTATATAACAGCCACTTTGAACAATTCTAAATTTAACCAATATGCTATAAAAATAAAATGCACAGCACTTCATACACTTGTCACTAGCACTAATTTAAACCACACTGTGGAATAAGCTATTTAAATGGGCTTGTTGACCTACTTTCTAATCCTAGCTTTTGGGAAAGAAAAGAAATTAAGTAATAACTTAAAAGGTTGTTATTTCCTATAAATCATATTTTTGTATGACTCTTACCACACATTTCATTTTATGAGGATTATTTTTTCCACTGAATGCAGGTACAGATTAAGTTGCAGAATGTTAGGAGATGGAAAAGTATTTTAATTCATTATCGCCTTGAAGTGATCCTAATTTTCTGACATTTTGGAAATCTTTTTTGCCTATAATCAGGGTGTTTTTTCTCTGCCCTCTCAGTCACTTCAATTTGAGAAGAATGAGACCATCTTGAACATGAAAAGGATCTTAACACCATACAAAACCACTTACAAGGAGGGATAAAGGGACTTTGTTTGATTTAGTTCTTTGTCATAAAAATTCTTTCCTCAAGATCATTCCAAACAATTATTCACCTCTCTTTAATGTTTCTCCACTGTTCTCCTACACCCTGTATGTGTAAGCTCAATTCCAAGACATTCTTCTTAGGACAACAGTCATTCTATATATTTCTCAATAGTGTCCAAGTTATAAAGGTGAAATAAAATAGGTCATAAAAAGAAAAATCTGCAGTGCATTTCTCACCAATACCTATACACTTAAATGTGGAAGCTGATGAACTAAGGTAACAGAACAACTCATGGGTGAAAGCAAGCATTTACCTTTTTTATGGGTATATGACTAGAGACTGACTGCAAAAGTAGGTGTCTATAGCTCAGCTTTTCTACGAGACAAGTAAAAGGTCTGAAAAGAGGAAAAAATACAACAGCTTTCTGATAAAGGAAAGCTCTACAGCTGGCATGCCTGCATGTCTCCCTGGTGTCTTTAGACTTCTGTCAGCAGGCAACTGAACAAATAAAGTCCATTCACAAGCTGGATGCACATAAATAACATACAAAATCTATCATATTTATAACTTTATTTGATGTACAAGAAAAATGGCTTTGAACTACTAATTCTGTTAGGCATCTGATTGTGAACTTTGCCACAAGCTAACTGACCATGCTTCAGGATGTTCATCCACTTCTGTGTTTAGGTGACATGAATCAGGAAAGATAAGCAAAGGACCAACCAGAGAAGAATAATCCTTTTCCTTTGATGGTTAGGTAGAAAGAGAAGGAGCTGAAAAATAAGGGAAAAAAAAGGTGAAGAAATTTAATTTTTCTGGCATCATGCACATCAAACGTAACTGTTAACACCTTTATAGAAGAGGCCACAGGAATCATGCATGTTCATGGAAATGAAGGCTTCAACCAAGTAATAACTAACACATTGTCAATCTAACTTTTTCTGGTAATCTACCTTCAGTAAAGAAGGAACATGTCCTGCTTCCCCTGGGACACGTGAATTTCTTAGTGGTGTGTGTGTGCTTGCACTTGACAGGAATAGAGAATTAAGAAAACAAGCTTCTTTCACTAAACATTACAAGGGTGTTACCTTTAACTTTAATCACAGTAAAGCAGCAATAAAACAATCAAACAAAGCTAGAGGTGCAGAAACTAGAGGGTTAAATCTAATGAATGTTAATAAACATTCATTAACGAAACTATAAAAATCAAAGCACAAAACAATTTATGTAAGAGCTGGCAAGGAAAGATGGAATGAGGGAAATTCATGTTTTTCTTTCACATAGTCTCTAAAGGGAGGAAAGAAAAAGTGGAGATTATTGCACAGCAGCAGAAATGCTGTAGAAAAAAAATGTATACACAGCAAGGTGACTTCATGCAGAGCCTGAAGAACATAAACCTTCTTTATGTGTGCAAAGAAGTAAAAAAATCACCTGAAAAGGTCACAGAAGAGAAAGTCTAGGGGGCAAATGTGTAGCTGGAGAGAACAGTACAAATACATGCAGACTTTTAGCTCCATTTAAGAGTAGACAGATTGGACTATATAGACAATAAGAGGCTGTACAATCACAAACCTACAAACCAAACAAGCCCCTTAATATTTAGCAGTAGTTAAACTATGAGATCTTTAAAGAGAAGCTTAGTGACTGTAGTGGATTTCTGTGGCTGGGTTTTGGTAACAGGGGTGGGGCTACAGGGGTGGCTTCTGTTAGAAGTTGCTAGAAGCTTCCCCTGTCCTGTGGAGCCAGTGTCAGCCAGGACAGACTTCCTGCCACTGGCCAAGGCCAAGCCAATCAGGAGTGATAGTAATGCCTCTGTGATAACATATTTAAGAAAAGAAGGTTGTTGTGCAGAAAGAAATTTCAGCCAGAGAAGAGCAGAGTGAGAACATGGGAACAACAGTGTAGACACCAAGGTCAGTGTAAAAGGAGGGGCAGGAGGTGCTCCAGGGGCCGGAGCTGTGGCCCCTGCAGCCCATGGAGGACCATTGGGGTGCACAGACCCACCTGCAGCCCATGGAGAAGCCCATGCTGTAACAGGTAGATGCATGAAGGAGTCTGTGACTCTGTGGGAGACCCAAGATGGAGCCGGGTCCTGCTGGAGACCTGCAGCCCATGGAGAGAGAAGCTCATGCTGGAGCAGGTTTATCCCAGGTGGATCCTTGTGGTGGACCCACATTGGTACAGCTCATTCGTGAAGGACTGCACCCCATGGAGGAGTGACCCATGGGACAGCAGTTTGGGAAAACTGCTGCCCAAGGGATGGGCTCACACCAGAGAAGTTCATCAAGGACTGTCTCCCGTGGGAAGAACCCCACGGGAGCAGGGGAAGGACTCCTCTCTCTGAGCAGCAGCAGAAACAACAACTGAGTGTAACCCCCATCCCCCTGCAGCACTGGGGTGGGAGAAGGGAGCACATGGAAGGAAGGAGGGGTGTGGGGGAGGTATTTTTAAGACTGTTTTATTTCTCACTCTTTGGCTCTTATCCTGTTAGTAATAAATTTAAGTAATATCCCTACTTTGAGTCTGTTTTGCCCATGAAGGTAATCAGCCACTGACCTCTCCCAGCTGTTATCTGTACTCATGAATCCTTAGCTGGTTTTTTTTTCTCTCCTCTGTCCAGTTGCAGAGGGAAGTGAGAGAATGTTTTAGTGGGTACCTGGCATCTGACCAGGGTCAGTCCACTACAGTGACCCAGTATCCTTGCTATTTCATGGTCTGCAAATCTTTGGTTTGTTGAAGACCCAAGCACACTTCCTGTTCTTGGGGAGGGGGAGGGGGAAGAAAAATCATTCTAAATCAGATCACCTTGCAAGGAAATTCTTTTATGCCTGAATTACAGGGGGTTGTATTTAGATTTTGCACATTTGTTAGGTTAAAATCATAAATAGAAACCTGACACGTAATACAAAATAGATGTTTTACTTATGTTTTAAGAAATACACATATAATTCAAGTTGCATATCCAAAGTTAAGGGGACAACTTAAATGGGTACAAACTGCATGCAAAAAATATTGAGATTACTTTTCAAGAACTTAACAACAGTCAAAGCCTGATATCAGACCTGTAAGTACTCTTTAAAAGAAAGATGGCACTGAGGATTAAAAGGAACACTTGGAGAACAGATTGACTTTTATGTGGGTTTATTTGTTTCTACCCTAGAGTATCTTTCAGAAGGCTTTCACATCATCAGCTTACTTTAAAATAATGCATATCAGCATTTTAGTCACTACCTCTTTGCATCAGTAAACGAAAATACAGACCACTTTCTTTGCAGCAGGCAGCATGTCTCACTTTAGTGCAGAGCACTGGAGAGCAGTGCAGAACCAGTAGCTCTGGTGGCCATTTTTTTTTTTTTTTTTTTAGCATAAGGTGTCTGCAAGTACCTCTGGCTACAGAGAAGAGGTCTTCAACAAAATGAAACGCTACCAAAGGTAGTGGAGAAGAGTACAAAGGAGCAAGGGGAGGTTTGTGATACAGTGTGAGGCTGTGTCTCCTTCCCTCTCTGCTTCATGAACTCTATGTGTCACATGCTCCACATCACCTACAAGGCTGCAGACCTGCCCTTTCTTTCAGCACACTGATAAGTGAGAAAACCGTGTGCTATTTCCACAGAACATTGCTGACATCAGGTCCAAAATGTGCAGCATTTTCCAGCAGATTCCCGTTTAGTGAACAAGATAAGTAAACAGGCAAAGTTATAAAAGCGAAGCCTGAAAGACTCTTCAGGGCCTTTGAGTTCCTGCCAGATTTCTCCCCTTGGAGTGCATCCTTTAGGGGATAAAATATGTGTCACTTCCCTCAGCCAGGGTTCACACAACATAAAGGCTTCGTTTTTTGCGAAATGCTTGTGCTTGTTTTAACATACAGAGGGTATCCGCAGTTATTTGCCTCAGTCAGATCATAACCATGCCTTGGCCAGCTGAACTGCCCAACACCACATATACAGATCAGCTTAAATTTCTTTCAAATGATATGGCTTGGGATCATGGAGTTACCACTGCTATTCCAAGATACTCCCAGGACAAATTATCTTTACAGTTCCAATGGAATGTTTTATAACTATAAAGAGGTATCATAATAGATCATATGAATTTTTAAAATACAGAGTCATGGTAGTTTTAATATTAATTTTTAACAGCATTCTTTTGTTAATACTTTTCTAAAGTTTGAAGGCTGTCCCCAGAGCTAGTAGAGGGTTGAAAGAAATTCAGTGTCTTTGAGGCTATACTTAGGCTAGCCAGGAAAAATAAGAACCTACAACTAGGAACACAGGTTTGACACCTGACTGTCAAAATCCCCCACATATCCCACCCAAAACGTTAAAGCAACATAAAAACAACCCAGAGATGGCAAGAAAAGTGAAGGCAAAGGAAATCACACAAATTGTGACTTTGTCCAGAGGATTTAGTGAGCCAAAGTGATGACAGACTATTTTTTTCATGAAGACAAAACATTTTTTCATTACTGTAACAGATTTCATTGGCACCGAGAATACAGATGCAGAGTAGGACGACACACAGCAAAGAGCACATTTAAATCTAATCTAACAAAAATTTCCAAACAAGATTTAAATACTGTACTGTTGCACCTCCAAACAGTAAGTGTTTTACACAGTACAGGTTTCTAACACACTCACCACACAACCCATGCCCACCCACTTTGTATGTTCCTATTCCTGTATGTTGCATTTCCTTTTGGCAGCCATACCTAACCTACTTCCAAAAGACAACTAAAGCTCTGCTCCCAGTTAAGAGCAGCAGAGTGTTGATCAGGGAAGCCTATCAGAAGAGGAAAATATATGGTTTATAATATGAAAACACAGAAAAACAATAGAGTGCAATTCTAGAGCAATGGTTTTTCAGGTTTTGTATTTTCTGATATATTTTACCTCTTGTTGTGGATGAAATCAGTGGACCCTCACTTTTTCAAAATCTAAAGTAGACAAGTCCCTTTTTTATGGCTTAAGAACATAATTTAGCCTTTGCTGAGCAGACTTATTTCTACACACAAAGCATGACAGTCAATTACATCGAAACAATTTCATTCAGGTCACTAAACATCAGTAGGTAACATGATTTAGTGCCAGGAGTGTATTATACAAGAGCACAGCAATTTTGAGTTTTGGAATTGAAATGGAAATTGCAATGTGAATGAATATTGACAGTAGGCACATACAGCAGCAGGGAGCATCCTGCACTTAGCAGGTACCACGTGATCAACCCATTCCTGACAAGGAATTCTTCTCCCACACCATACAACAGCAGTATTAGATTTTCTTAATTCAAGTTAATTTCTATCATTTGTGTGCAAACTGTTGTACAAGTGCACGAGTCACACGTATCAAGAAAGTTCAAGTTTCATAGTTCTAGATTCATAAAAGCTATTTTATTCTCTCGCATAATTGAATGGTTTTATTTAAAAATGAAATTTAACAATATTAGATATTTCTGGCCCTGCTTTTTCTCTCTGAGAAAGATCTAGAATTGGTAATGACTTATGTAACATTTCCAACTTCTTTGAAACACAATGTTAACACAGTGAAAGGTATCTTGTTTTGGCCATTGTTCATAAAGCCCCTTTTAATATATATCAAGAAAAGGATTTTGACTTTTTCTTACAAAAAATTAACAAAATGCACATCAACTTTTTGTAATTAGAAGCAATTTTAATTGTCCAGTTTTTTAAGGGCATGTGCTTATGGGACCAAGTGTGATGGTTTTAAAATGAAAGAGAGGAGGTTCAGATTAGATATTAGAACAAAATTCTTTACTATGAGGGTGGAACACTGGAACAGGTTGCCCACAGAAACTGAGGATGTCCCATCCCTGGAAGTGTTGCAGGCCAGGTTGGATGGGGCTCTGAGCAGCCTGGTCTAGTGGAAGGCGTCACTGCCCACAGCAAAGATTTTGGAACTAGATGATTTTTAAAGGTCCCTTCCAACACAAACCACATGAACTGCTTAATTAAAGAAAATTGACCTGAAGTCATATCCTCTATAATACACAGTACATTTCTGTAAACCCTATGGCTCCTATTACCAACTTTGACAGACGAGTTCTGCTTAAAAAACAAAACAAAACAAACAACTCCAAACAACTGACTCAACCATCATTACTTATCTAATTCAAAACTGACATACTCTGTTGACTAGGAGGCAGCAGATAATTCCTCCAACTACTGGATTTCTTTGTTCAAAGCAATAATTTATTTTTTACTATGATAAAAAAACCCATCATCTCTGAGGATGAGGGCTATATCTTAGCTGTGATTATTACCTCTTGGATCATATACTCTGACAAGCAGAAGTATTGCACTATGAAACTTTTTTTTCCACATGATGAATTTCACCAATTGCTCTCTAGCAGTATCTAAACTATCATCGTGTTATGCCAACCAAAGATCATCCTTCCTCTGAAAGATTTGGGATTACGAAAAGATTTGGCATAATTTTAAAAAAGCTGTTAAATGCAGTTCATTTCCTCCGCACTGCTATTTTTTCCTTTACACCGGTAACACAGGATCATATGTTCACGTTCAAAGGTCAAAAATCAAAGAACACACTTTCCAATTCTATTCTTCTAGCAGAATTTCAAAAGGGAAAACAAATGGCCCGTGTCTTGGTAAACATGGAGTGAAACCAAAATGAACCTCAGCCTGCTCCCAAAAGCAGTGATTCATCTAAGTTGGAACCAGTACAAATCCTTTGTGTGTTGAATGGATGGGAATTACAAAAATATTTATTTCATAACTCCTTGTTAACAAAAGTCACTCATTTTTTCAAACTCTGTTCCTCATTAAGAAAAAAAATAAAACAGCTACAAAATCTAAAAAAGGTTGTTTGAAGGCTTATTCTGCAGAAATAGGAAGACAGACATACACCTTGGATTACTAACTTAGAAATCTCTGATGGCAAATAATTAATAATAGAACTCATCATCATATCAATCACTGAAGAGCTTTAAGCAGAAGTATCCGAAACAGCTGTCACAAATTGTGATGATGAATGTTCCAACAGAGGCTTTTATCATCACCACCTTGAGCTTTGCACAGCTGAACCCTGTTTTACAAACTAGAATATATTTTACTAGTTTATAATATCTAGCAGATCAAAGAGAATTATATATTCCCTGACTTAAGTAACCATGAGCTCTCCTTATACATGTGAAATGACATGCAGGATAATCTCAGAAAGTCTGAATGTGTATGCTCAGAGGGCCTGACTCTGCTCTAATATTTTCCATGATGCTTGAACTAGACAATGTTACTGGATTTTAGAATTAAGCAAATGCAATAGGTAAAAAACAATTCTTAATGAAATAATTGCTTCAGTCAAGTAAAAAAAAAAAAACCCCAAACCAAAAACCACATGTGGGCACTTAGCAATCGTTTAAAATAGACACAAAATTTACAAATCATAACAATTATCTAGTGACTCATCAGGGGAGGCAAATAAGAAAAATAAGTTCATTTTTAATTCTGCATAACATAAGAATTCTGTGAATTTTTATTGCAGTAATATTACATCTGGGGACCAAATATAATAGCTTAAAAAAACCTTCCAACCTGCACAGACATTTACCTACATTATTCTTTTCTAAAACTGATTTTCAATTAAGTGCCACATCCACTTACTAAGAAAATATTTGAATATACAACTATGCTTCTAAACATCCCCAAAGCGACCCACAGACTTTCTTGGATGGTTTTAAAAGCAGGAAGTTTCGTGGTATCATGACTCTGAAGTGTTGGAGCTGACTAGTAGCACAGTGTTTATATTTCTACAGATACATTCTACTGAGAGCCGATTAGATATTAGGTTTGATTTCTACTTGCTAGCTTTCTTTGTATTTTGTTTTATAACCTATGGAAATCTGAGTCTGCACCACTTAGTCATAACACTGTCTCACAGCAAAACAGGAGCTGGACAAGGAAAAGAAAGAAGAGGAAAATAGTACAATCCCCATTCCAACCTCATCCTCCTGGAAAATTTGACACTACAAAGATCAACCCTCTTTTTACCTGAGGGTTCTCTCCATCATGAAATCTACTGTAGGGTAAAGGAGAGAAACAGTCCTAGGACACTGGAGAAACAAGGTCAAAAATAGTAGGGCAGTGAAACATAATACGTACTTCAACATCTTCCCCCAATGGATCAATAAGCAAGTTCTTAGTAATGCACATCTTCCCTATAAAGCGTAAACAAAATTAAAATGGGTCTACCTGCCTTGCTCAGAAGATAAAGCTCCCTCTTATTTTGCCACTTCACTGATTTCTGCTGTGTTGACTCGATTTTACCCTTCTGTTTAGTATGGTGTTTCTGTTACTCTTTCAAGTAGATGTGCCACTTCCTATAGGGAAATTATCAGGCTAACAAGGCTGTCAGTGCCTCCTAGTACAACATGGGCATTTTACAGACTGACAAAGGAGCTTGAGAAAAGAAACAGAAATAAAATCCTGATGTGTCTGAGAGACAACACATTACATGTCAGATGAAAATGAAGACTGTACACTTGGATTAACTTTTATTTTGTTGCAGAGGAAGAGATACTAAAAATAAATAAATTTCTTTCTACAGGCACCCTGAAGCACTGGACAAGCTACTACTAACCGTTCCTTTCTCTGATTTCCCATCCCCCTCCACCTGCTACATACCTACATATTCTCTAATTTTAAGCATACATATACAATTGCTTTGCCATTTTAGCCACTCCACAGCAGGGATTAGGATCCTTTGTGAAAACTTTTCATTTATTGAAGAATCAAACAAAATAAAGGTGAATAGTTCAAGAGTAACTGCAAGGAAAATGGATCAAAAGCCATTCCTGGTATAACCTCATTGACATCATGGACTCAGCTTCTACTGTCTGTTTTATTCATAGCATCCTTGAAGTGAACAGAGTATAAGGGCTTTCAGGAGATGTTATACATTATAATGAATCGTATCAGAATAATTTCTTGTTTTAAGCACGTTCCTCTGTCTCAGCTTCATGATTTAAATAAGACACACTAAAGAGTAAACAATATACATTACAAGAGAAGCAGTCTGGCTTGCTTCCTTTAAGCATAGGTGACATTAGGTTAATTGGGTTTAATGTTGGGGAGAAATTTCTCTATTAACTGATGTTCTTTTGGTTGGTATTACATCTCTGCATTTACTGTAATATGATTTACTGAATTACGACAAGTATTGAAAAAAATCTGAATTAGCTAGATTTTCCTGTGTGGGAAGAAGAAGGTCAAAGACATACCAAGTGATGCTGCAAGCCTTCAGGGTACCTAGGAAAAGAAGTTGGCATTCCATTATAACAAAATAAAACAAGAGAAAAAAAAAAACAACAAAACAACCAAACAATATTATGGGGGTAAGCTACATAGCTGGAAGCTACACAGCTCTCTGAAAGGATAAGAGATAGTTGCAGTGGGACCTTTCTTGCCAGCAGGCAAAGTTCAAGCACTCACTGATGTAAGGTCACATTGAAATAGATTGCATTTGAGATGGAATCTTCAGTGATATAGTTGAACTTTATGCTCCAGATGTCTTCATGTAAATGTGTACTTTTGTAACACTTAGGAGTTGTGAGAGACACGTTTTATAACTCCTGTTTTTCTATAAAGGCCCTTACAAGGAAGGATTTAGCAAAATGGAGATTTTTTCATTTTTTATTCAATAAACAGGTACACCTGTTACATTTAAATGCAAGAAAACTGGATTTATTTCTAGGAACCCACTGTGTTGACAAAAGATTAGTTACACAAATCTGTTTGACAAACAACGCAACTTATGAAGCCTGATGTCTTTTGCATAATACTCTGTATGATGTGGTTCACTCTTACAGGGTATTGCAGATAGGATGAGTAGCCTAGGAAAGTGTCATTTAGTCAGTCAATGCATTTGAGAACGGAAAAAGGGGCAAGAAACAGTCAGATATTATTTACAAGGGTATATCACAAGAAATACTGAATTCACAAATAGCTCTCCCAAAAATACTGTCTCCAAGAAGCAGAGGTTGAGGTTTCTGTCCTTTCCTTACAAAACACTGCTGTGTATTAACACTTAAGAGGCCTTTATTTATTAACAACTGAGACCTTTGAGCATCTACACTTGAGCAGCTCTCTCATTCAGGCAAAAACTTCAGTATGCAGCATCCTGGCATCTCTCTGCTAGTCAGCCCTTACAGGAGTAGTACCATCACACACTCTCATCATGCAGGTAGTTTGATCAAGATATCATCACAGTGAGGACACAGACACAGAACCATGAATTATTTTGTCATTGAAATAGAGAAGGTCAGGAGATATTACAAGGTATGAGATATAAAAATGAAGGATATCTACTTTAAAACCCTTTGTTGAAGTTTTCATTACAGAGCATATGAGGAATAATGAAACGACAGCTATATTTCTTTGGTCTCCTGACATAAACAGAAAAGAAGGATAGGAATGTCATAAACCAGTGCAATTTGCAGAGCATTTAACTATGGTAATGAGAATAAATTAAAAGTAGGAAATTTTAAGTTAAATATTATAAAACACTGACAGTTGGTCATATCTGTTTTACAGAGGAACTTTATTATTTGGGACATGCAATACTAGCAAGCCAAAGCAATTGGGAATTTGTGGAAACACAGGTATGAATTAGATTCTTTAATATTTTTAGAATCATCTCAATCTTTGGACTGCAGGAAAATGAAAAAGGGGCCAAGTTAACAGTAACAACGTTTCTAGTAATTGCCATTCTTTTTCAGTTTGGAAAGTTGAAGTCAGTACAGACAGTACTATTAATCATGTATTGTACCCTGAGATGGATATCCATCCCTTCTCTCCCTCACACAGGTTGAGAACCATTAAAGAGAACAAAGCAGAAAGGCACAGCCTGTCAAACTGTACAGCACTAGAAAGGATATCATACTACAGTTGCAGGCTGCTGTCTTTTCCAGCCTGTATGACAGATGAAAAATTTCATTCTTGTGACAAAAACAGTAATGAGGATAGAAAATGGCACGACATGAATCCAGCTTTCTGACAGGGTTCATAATGAGAATCAGAATTGTGCAAAGTTAATCTAATCCCATCACAGTGTTAGAACTCATCTCACAGGGGACTTGCTTATACCTGTAGTTTCCTATAGGTTATCCCAGGAGCACAAAGCTTATGGGGGAAAAAAGAGATACAAAAGCAGCATTTTGAAACTGAAAAAGGTCTGCACTATCATAAAATAATGGGAGAAATCTGATAGAAGACCAGCTTCAAGCCCCAGCATTGCAAATGCAGCTGATTGCACCAGCATGAGTGAATGCATTGCACTGTAAACATTTTTCACATGCACGAGTGACAAAACACAATCAAAAGGTTGATTTCCTCTGCTTTAGAGAATGGACTGTATAGGGGCTTAACCATTTGAAGGCAGATGTGTACTAGTATCCATTTAGTAACAGAGCTTACATTACACAGCAATGCTGCGTGGTATTCTTTAAATAGCAATATATTATTTTTTCATTATTATTTAAAAAGTTATACTGACTTTTCAGCTTATTTTTGAGAAACTGTTTTCAGACTATCATCATCTTTCTTTTGTTTCTAATTAGCTGTAGTAAATGAGATCTAAAAATTTTAAGTGCATAAAAAGCAGTTCTCTAAACAATGTTCTGTGTCTAGGACTCACTGAATATTTTTGATAAGCAATATACACAGAAAATATGGCAGACAAAAATAATGTAAAATTAGGCGTTAGCTGGAAGACACTTCACTAAGCCTAGAAATATTTTTATTTTGGGGAAGATGCCCAGTAATTATTGAGTGAAGTCCATCTCATATGCTTCTCCCAATATAGACATCTTATGCCTCATATATGTAAAGATATGCTTTCCCTCTCATTGCTTTCCCTCCAGTCTCATTTTTCAACTGATACTGAAAACACAGGTTGACACGTTAACTCCTTCTTAGTTAGTTAAAAAAAAAAAAAAAGGCACAAAACTAGGTTTACCTTGCATCCTAGTGAGCTGCGTCAGGCAGAGGTAGATATTAGTAAGCCTACACAACAAAATTAGTGTGACTCCTGAGTCAAAAGTAGATTATAAGTATAGGCTGAAAGTCACACAGATTCACCCAGTTCCTCAGAAAGAAACCCCAAGGCGCTTATCTGGAAAAGCAAGTGGGCTACTTCCACTCAGCACATCCTTCATATGTGAAAAGAAATATTACTTCATTGGATTGCAAAATCCTGAGTGTAATTATTTAAATATATCTTTTTCTAACCATAAAAAAAAAAAAAAACTCTTTCAAATGGGACTGAGAGGATACATACCGAAACAAACCTAAACATTTGGAGGCATATATGAGAGACAAGATCTTGCATCACAAAGTTATGACAAGACCAAGCTTAATTCAGTGTTTCATGTTCTATTTTTGTAAAATTTTGCACTAAAGATAAAAAATGCTCTGGAAGAAGCATTTTTTTTAATCCATTATTTGCCTACTGTGACACTCATTTAAGTAAACATCATACATACTTTTAAAACCTGGCATGGCTTTTCTCTTGTAAAATTAACATGTGTCCTAGGTTAAAAAAGCTTTTCCCTTGGAGTTGGAAAATGGTTAACTCCCGGGGGGTGGTGTTTCTTGGTGTTGACCCAGTCAGCATTCCTGCAAAATTAAAACATATTACACCAGACCGGAAAAGAAGGATGATGGCATAGTTGGAAGAGAGGTAGCCATGGTCTGAGACCACGAGGAGACAGGGACCAGCAAGCCCTGCTGGGGGCCAAGGCCCCCAGTCCCCAGTCAAGATTACGGGAGACCCACTGTAGTGTTAAAACTGGACCAGGTGCCGTTGTCAAAGGCTGGGGGAATTTCTCCGCTATGAGCAGCAGTAGAAGACACTGAAAGCAGTGGTGGAGCAGCACTGAACAGAGAACTGTGGCTGAAAGCCAAAAGAGATAGCAAGCAGCAAAGATGGCACATAGCAGAGATGTTCCTGCAGGAGGGAGAGCTGGCAACAAAGCAGAGAAAACTCAGCAGAGACTGCTTCTGGGATAAGACTGAATTACTTTCCCAAAAAACCCTTGGAGACCCCTCTTAAAGCGAGGGGGTGGACTTCCAATTGAAGGGAGCCCTGAAATGCAGCAGCACCAGAGAGAGGAGCGAAGAAGCTCAGAGACATTCTGAAGCTGGATCAGAACAGGCCAGACAGAATGCGAAGGAGGTGGTCTTGCCCCCACCCCACCCCCGCCTGCTGCCATGCTGGCAGTTTGAGACAGAGCAAAGGAGCTCTGGTAGGATGCTTGGGGCAAAGACTGAACTCAGAGTTGCCCTAAACCTTCTAACTTGAGGGAACTTCACTCCTCAAGGAATGGACTTTCATGGGATGTCTTGCATTCTGTGATATGACCGTGGTGAAGTGAGTTTTGTCTCTGCTTTGCAGCCCATGGGAGAGAGACCTTTGTTGAAGCCGAAGGGCTGAGAGAGGTGACAGAAGACCCCTTGTATTGTAATGGAGAGAGAAATCTTCCAGCTATGACAAATCCAGCTACGACTGCTGCATTGAAGAGGAGAGACACTGCTACCCTGAGAGTGGAAAGGATCTTTCCTTCTTCCCTTCTGAACTTTCATTGGAGGGAAAGGAAGGACTTGATCTAATGTAAATATTACTTTACCATAGGAAAGATAGTTAGAATTGTGTATATAATGTATTATAGTATATATTTGTGTAATAAATTGTAATTTAATTCCCTTCCCCCCATACTGAGATGTGTTATGTCTGGAAAAACCTCTCACATTGCAACAAATTGTGGGAGGGGTGGGCTTGGACTTGGAAATTGGATTTTTGGGGGTCTCAAACCACCACATCATGCCGGCAATGCAAGGTGATACTGCTTTCTTTAGGGAAGAAAATTTCTCTAATTATAAAATACAAAAGAAAACCCAAAGTATTATATTTTCAGTTATTTTCCTTTATCTCTACTTCAGATAATGCTATTTCCTTGATTCCTTCCCCCAGCATTCCTACAGTTTAAGATTATGAGGAGAAAAGCCAATGCACTGACACAGAACATCTTTATATACAAGAAAGATCCAACTTCCACTAGAAAAAAACACTGATTTTAAAGTTATGGTAGATATAGCCTTGAAAAAGAGTAGGATGAAAAAAAGCGTGACAGTAATTGGTTTACTTACAACCCTACTTTAAGGATAACAGTCTCTCAACTGTATTGTCAAGGTTTTGAACACCTCATTCTCATTAATTTTTGCAGCAGTAAAACATTCAAAAACATTAAAAGTAGCAGACAGGGAAGGAGGAACTTAAATGACAGTGATGTTATGTGTTATTAACATCTCCCTGAAGGGCTAGAAGCCAGTTGCAGTTACTTGGTTGAGGAGATGCAGGTACAGAAGAAACCTCACGAGAAACCATATTGAGAAGGACACGTGACTTCACCCATCACACCACTACTTCAACTAATAGAGAACCTGGCTATACAGTACCACCTACAACTGTTTTAAAGTTTTATTTTCCTCCTTACATATCATATTTATACTTGTACAATCAAGTTGCACTCTTTTTTCTAGGACACAGCGGTGGCAGGGAGGTGGTTTTTTAAACTCTTGATAAAAGAATGATAAAGTTTGCACTCCTCATGCTTACTGAAGTTGTTTTTTTTCTACCTGAACTCATTTGAACTGCAGAAAAAGTCTTTAGGTACCTTTAATAAGACTGTAGGACTCATTAGTCCTACAAAGCAACTGCAGGAAAAGCATTTCATATTGAAAGGGACATGAAGTTATTCAAGTCTGGAAACAACTGTCTCCAGGACATGAAAGCGTCTACAACCAGTAATAGTACTGGCCTTGGAGCAAGAAGGAAGAACTGAAAAGATAACTTATATCACTCTCCAGCTCTTCCAGAGGTTTACTTGGCACAGAATCAGTAAAGGGTAGTAGTGGATGAAAAATCCCACGGTCTTGAACTGCCTGTGTCTCTGAAGGTTCTTAGCGAACTTGGGGTATTTCCAATCCCAGCTACATCAGTAGCTTGTCAGCTGGTGCTTTTCCACGAACCCCTCTCTGCCCTCCACAAAGAATATTTCAAGCTTTTTAACAGAGATAGAGTCACAATAGTAGTACAAGGAAAAAAATTCTTCAAATACCCTACCCTAAATATAGGGATAAAGTTTATTTTTTGTGACTTTTGCCTGACATGCCAAGATATTAAGCAAGTGGTCATTTTAGCAAGATCTCATCCTGCAGGATGGTCAACAGCTCAGTGGTGTTTTTGCATGACAGAATATCACGTGCTGAGCAATGTGAAACCTCTATTAAAAGGTCAAGAGCTAGAGCATACAGATGTACACAAGACTAGAGGCTTCCACTCAGTCTTACTCAGAAACAGTCAGATTCTTTTATTATTGTTTGTTTAGTTCAAGAGGAAAAACACAACAGTTTGGGGTGAAGGGAGCTGTATGTAAGCTCCACACCATGTGTGCTCTTCACGTCCTCAGGCTTGACATTTCGGTCTAAGACAAATGGTGGAGCCCACATAGCTTCCCCGACACAACCAGCCACACTGGAACAGCCACCTCCCAAGCCAGAAGGTAAATGATGGCCCAGCCTTAACTTCCAGGGAAAGCTCCACACCACCACACAATGTGTTTTCCTGCTGTTCTGCGATTGTCTGGTGGTCTTTTTTAAAAACCATACCCATGCAAGATCAATATGTATTGTCCATTCTCTTTTAGGACCAGAAAATGCTTGAACTATAAGAGAAATACACATAGATAAATATATGTAAATCTAGTTCTTCTCAATAAGTACATATAAAGTGTCATTTGTGCATACATACACAAAAATTTAAATTACATTTCTAAAACTGTAGGTATAGAGTGCATAAGACCTTCTTTAATAAGAATAAGTTACTAATAAAAGTGTAAATTCAAGTATCAAATGATCATGGGCACCTCCACACACGCTTTTCAATAGTGCTTAAGAATCCCTAAAACATTGGGGGAAGGTAAGTTGATGTAGAAATTCAAACGCAGAAATTGTAAAAAAGATTGGGAGTGGAGAAGGAGAGCAAACAAGTCAAAATATATCTGAGGGTTATAGGCCCCATCCTAGGGGACCACAAAAGGCCACCCACCATGTATGCAAGGGGGAGAACAGGCCTTTGAGAGGGACAGACCTCATCCTGTGGCTCTTCCTACAAAGAATGACTATGCAGTACAATCACTGTACACAAAAAAGGGGAAACTGAAACAAAACAAACAAACAAACAGTCTTAGAAGAACATAGGTGCATGAATGAGTCAAGAAAAACTGTAGAGGACTAAAAAAAAAAAGGCAACAAAGTACAGCTGCATACATGCTTATAAAGCATGGAGGGTTGTGCTACACATGCTTTCATATCAGCTCTTAGACTGATGTCTTTGCCCACATACTGTGAAGTCAAAAGCAACAAATAATAGTCATTTCTGATGACAATTGTGTTCCAGGAGCACCATATAGACAAGCCAGTATAACATTCAATCAACTTATTTCTTTCAATTTTAATCAGGCACTGGGCAATAAAATGTAAAAACTTGGTAACCCAAGTACATATACTTTTGAGTAGCTTAAGTTACATACGTATGGTTTTGTGATGGCAAATGGAATAATTCTTAGAATAAACTCCACCTTTTCCTAGAAGTAAAAATTCAATATATGTGAAAAGCATCTAAAAGCTTTGCCAGTCATTGAAGACAATGGAAAAACCACCATGTAATGTACTAGCATATAAACACAAATCAACTCTGTTGGCCTCAGTGCTTTTACTGCAACTGTTCCCATGATCCTTAACTCCAAATTCAGCCTAAAAGCAGAGAGTTCTAATATTTTTTGTAGTACAATAAAATGACACTTTTATCAGCACTAAAACTCAAATGGTGCTATATCCCAAAACACTTTAACCTTAGTCTTACATGTTACCAGGCTAATTGAAAACAAATTTTTCTTTACCTGTCATAAATCAAATTGCTCACCTCATTATCTTCATTTCTGCTACTTAAAAAGATATAGCAAGTCTATGGGCTGCTTCTGACCATCTGCTACTAGATTTCATTAAAGGCGAGTGTTCATTAGTTTTGGTCTCCTGCCCAAAATCTCCCTTAAAAAAAAATAAATACAGAATGCACTGGAGAACTTAGTTTGAGTATATTTGCAAAGCTAATGTGAATATGCATTTACATTCACAAACAAACTTTTATACAAACAATTTGTGTTTGCTCGTTACAAAATTAATTTGTGGAGGAACAGGAAGGTTTATGAAGGTGGAGGAAGAGGAAGACTTGGGATAGGAATGGAAGAGAAAAGCAGCTGCCTGTACAGGAGCACTTTCCTTCTTCCTCTGTTTTCTGCTGCTCTTCCATGCTTTAAGGAGGATTAGTCTGCTGTTTTGCCTCAATTTTCTCTTATGTTGTATCATTCTTTGTACTGAGCCCTCTTGGCATTGGACAATATAACTGCAGTACTTTTAGAGACCTTCACAGCAACTACCAGTGCCTGCTCCATTAAGCAGTGGATCTCACACCCACAAAAAAGGCTAACATTTTCATAGCAAGAATCAGAAGCAAATGAAGTCTTATTAAGCTTCTCCTCCCTCAAGGTTACTATCTCAAGCTAATGACAATATATGAGATGAGTACTGTCAACCCCGGCAGGACACATTAAATTCCTGTTAAATATAGATTAGATAAGTACTGCAAAAATCATACAGTTATAAAAGGTACATCCCTTAAACTATCTGGCATCCACTGCAAGGCCAGAGCAACAGCAGGAGCTTCTGTTAAAAGATATACAGCAGCAAGCAAGGTTTAGGTGAAGGTCACAATTCTCAGTCTCCTTTCAGAGGGAGAAAAAAAATCAGGTTGGATGATTTTAAGAGCAAAGTAACAAAAACAAGTAAAAAACAAAACCCAAACACCGAAACAAACAACAAGATACAGAAAACAGTTGAATAAGAAGAATATGTTACAGAGAGAGATGAGAGAAAATATATGAAAAAGTCTTTATATTCAACTGTTATGAATATTTTCTGCAAGTATAACAGGGCTTAACCCAGGGTTACCACAACTGTGATGGATTCTTCAGAGTGTACTGCTGAGTGAGTGGCTGGAGAGTCACTTACCCTGCAAAGACAGCAAGAAAAATATTGGACAAGTAAGCTTCCTGAACACATTTAACACTGGTAAGATAAGTAAACCTCAATACAGGAGTGATGAAGTGTCTGCACTACTATCTGTCTGTAAAAGGAAAACATCCTCTTGGTCAGAACTGGAGATTCAAGTGCTCAGACTAGCAACAGAGGTTTAGAGAAAAACATGCAGCAGAAAAATTGTGTACTCACTTTAGTTGGAGGTTCCCTTTAGTTCCAGTACATAAATTACAACTAAGATGTCCAAAGAAGGCTCTATGGTGCACATATATTAGAAAAGTGTTCTGAAAAATATGAGGAAGAAGTGCATGGAAAAACTTACAAGAAAGAAATATTACCAACAACACAAATACAGTTAATTTCT
>NW_020884880.1:16674938-16683544 GCF_003945725.1 Corapipo altera
CTGCATTTTTATTACAGAAACTGGAATATCTTCAGAAAATCCAAGTATTGTATATAGACCCGTTTTAAGATAATTTTACTTGATACCTCTACTTGGATTTCTATATGCACTCTCTTGCATCTTTCTTTTGGGGAAAAGTGAGGGAGAAAGGCATTTTGGAGCACCGCTATTTTGTTCTCCTTTCCCCTCACTCCATACCCACTGTGTTCATCATTCAACAACGGTTTCTTTTTCTCCACAAAAGCAGAGGGTCCATTTCGGCCAACTAATATATTACTACTAAATCCATTCATTAACCAAATCACGCTCAAGACAACAACTCTATGTTATTAACTAACCAGCTTCTGTCAAATGATTTTACTAGAATTGGTAAATTCACTCTGTTTTTCTTCTACGTGAAAGACTATCAGTGACTAAATAAGGAACATGCCTGCTGGTGAAACTGCTCTCAAGGAGAGAGGAGCATCCTTCTGTAGAGCAACAGTGCTACTCATGCTCCACACAGCAACACCTCTGTCTGTTAAAAAAGTGCTCAGAAGAGGCAAGTCCTCACATGCAGTAATTAACCTGCAGCTGGTTACTCATTTAGAGCAGTACAATCACTGGCTTCCATAGAAACCCTCTGTTTCAGGAAACCTGACTCTCCCAACCAGTTTAAACAAACTAAATCCTCTGCTGCTGCTGAGGTTTTTGGAAGGTTCTCCTTCCTATCCCACCCATAACTCTATTAAGTCACAGACAGGTTAGACCTACAACATGAACAAGATTATAGATACTATTTCTCTGCTGTAACTTACAACCCCACTATAGAATTTAAGACCCACACAAGATCTCCAAATAGACACCTCAGTTTAAGATGGAAAAAGAGGGAAAGGAGCTTCTTTACTGTGCTTGTCGGTTGCCAGTTTGTCATTTTATTTCAAATCACTGCATGGAGCTGCAGCAGAAGATATGAGGAAAGGATAGACTGGCACTTATCTGCTCTTTGGAGCACATCTGTAAATTTAAGTTACAACATAAAAAGCTAAGAGCAGGCATCAAAGTCAGGAAATAAATAGCAATAATTCATCATGACATGGCATATCATATTCCTCTTCTCCCTACTATTTCTTCCCAATTCCACCACAAAGAATTACCCCCACAAAAGAGAGGCTAACAGCACTTCTCACTATTAACACAGTTCAATCCAGCTTATGGCCCTCTATCTCTTTATATTGGGAATAAGAAAAAACAGATCCTTTTGCTAACTGAAAAAGTTCCAGGGCTGTTTATGGATCTGGAGGTGAAACTCAGCATCTTGAACTGCATCCAGGAAAGTCTCAGGCACCACAGGTATCAAAGTGATTTTTCATCAACTTGAGGCTGATTTAAAAGATTTAGTCCAAAGCACAGCATGTGTATTACATTAATCAAATCTGGACACGAGAGGAAGGCATGTGAGCTTAGGTTTTTGTGCAGAAGGAATCTTTTCCTCCTCCTTAGTTCACGGGAAGAAAGGCAGGTTACAGTGGCCAGTGGAGGGCCAACTAGGACCTTGGAATAGCTAAGTGCAACCGTATCGTGTCATCCTTGCTAAAAGAAACCTGGGTGATGCATACATCTTAACATGTTTAAGGAGTGAATATTAAAGAAATAAGTTCTTTTTATTTTCAAGAAATAAATATAGACAAGAAATAATAATAGACAGTTTTAAGTGGAAACCTTGAGTATTTTGGAAGATTACTCAATTTATGTCACAAAAAATCAAGCACAACTTTATCTTAGCTAAATTCAGAGTAACAGACAGTTGATTCAACCACTTGTACAAACAGATCAGTCTGGACATTTATGCAGCCTGCCATAGCTCAGAGCAATCCGCTGAAGGCCATGGAGACAGTGAGGACTGGTAGAAGTTGCGGTACTTCTATTAGGTCCCATCATAGCTAAAGTATTCCAACTTCAAGTGGAGACAGAATCAAGAAAACCAGTACAGACATGAACCTTGGCTAGTGCTAGGCTTTGATGATGGGAAGAACCAAGAACTACGAAGCAAGGAGTTGGTATATCTGCTCACAATGTGCTTAAGTGATAAAGCACAAGCTTAATACATCAGAAAAGTCAGTATCTCTTCTTTTAGATGTTTTGGCTGCGGACTTTTATTGAAGCTTCATATATTCTGTACCTCAGTCACGTCTCACATTAGCTAGTTTCATAGATTAATAACATATTCTATCAATAGGTCTTGGCAACTATAGTAGATTGCATTGCTGCAAGCATAGACTAGCTGCGGAAACTAATGGTTCTTTGTATTGCTCACAGTTATTTAACTAGGAATAAGTTATCCAATTTCTTTGGTGTAATAAAACTGTTCTGGCAAGTTCAACCTTCTTTTATCAATATCATCTCATAAGAATTAAGTTCTCAGGGTCTCTCCAAAAGTAACCATAATCCAAATGTGAACTAGATTCTTGAATTATGCATTAAACCAATAAGATAGACAAAGCCTGTCTTTCATTAAGAAAGTCTACATCTTACTGCCATTTCTCTTACATATACCAAACAGTATCTTTTATTACTCATTATGTTAATGTATTTCCCTACATCCCAAGTATTCCCTTAGATTTGTTCTCTTTTGTAAAAAATGTATCAATAGTACATTTTTGTACTTGGCGTTCTTTTCAATCACTTACCACTATTGTATTTTTATGACAAATGTCCTAAATCTATCAGATGTACTGACATAGAGGTGTCTTCCACGAACTAGTCAGTCAAAGGGAAATTCTGAAGAAAAAAAATTGGGGTATTGAAAGATTTTGATTTTGTAATGATAGACCTGGAGAGATGGATGGCATAACAATTCTCTTCGCAAAATCTTTCTCCATCATTTACGTTATCTACATACAGTCTTAAAAAACACTTGAAATTCTCCTAATACACTAATTCACACATACATGTATAACTTATCATTCACAAAAGCAATATCTGACTCCAATTTTCAATCATCTTTCTCTTCACATAAACTTTTGTTCTGAGGTTTTGTATAAGTCATTCACGCACAGAAAACAAGCAGTAGCACATAGAACAGCTTTTCTGTCACTGTTTTTATAATTACACAGTAGGCTTTCAGAAGCATTTTGTTATCCTTTCTGATCTAATAAAAGTAATAAAAAAATAAAAGGGCTTAGAAGGTTCTTTCAGATAAGAGAGAAAAACTGCAATGAAATTGAGCCTATGTGGTACAATCCTCTTTGCTGACACGGAGTTTTGCTTTCTGAGCTCAGAAAAAAATCTGAAATAGCTTCCCTGCTTGCATTTTCACATATCCTTTAGCTAAATCTGACTGAAAAGTCCTTTCTCTAATCTTCCAGGCATCTCAAACACTTCTGTTAAGGTTATTCGCAGGGGATTTTTCCTCCCATTTCAATGATTCAGAGACCTCCATCTGCATTTTGGAAATGGATACCATTTCAACCTTATTGTTTCCTTTAAAGAAGGACTCAGTTACCTCAAATGAAAAGTTTTCATATATCTGACAGAAATTCAATGAGATATAAAGTTTTAAAATACCAGAAGAAATTAAGTACAGCAAAAATTTGAGATGGTATTATGGGACAACATAAATCATACAGTCTCATATCAGGTCACCATTTTGTTGGTAACGGTTTTATGCTCTTGACTCAGAAGTCCCAAAAAAGTGTAGCATGTCTAACTTTCCACAATATACCTGAACTCTAGAGTGAAGAAGGTAGGGTTTCAGAAAGCATTTCCACTCTAACACCGTCAGTGAGATACAAAACAGTTGTTAGAACTTTTGTTTAAATAATAAGCCCACTTTTCTTGAGAAAATACCATCTCCAAAATACTCTGGCATACCGCTGCTCATACTCTTTACATAATTTCAAAGTATAAGCACATGGAGAAGAGTAGTTTGTAGTAAGGGTTGATGTATTGTGGCTCCAGGTTACGGGCATACTTTGCAGCACATCCTACATAACTCTCCTGTAGCACAGACTGTGTATATTACTTGTTAAACTGGCTCCTCTCATATTTCTTGGGCTAGCTGGAGCACCTCCAAAAACCCTGGCCAGAAGTGGTAATCTCAGAAAGTGAGACCAGCCACCAGCCGTCCAAACGCTTTTCTTGGTTTCTCATAAAGCATGCAAGGCTCAGGTACACAGTCTATGCTTTGCACACCAGAGCAGAAGTAAACCCAGTGCTGTTCTAAAACACCTTTCTGCATCCCCATGATGTTGCCTGAAGCCAGGACCAACACTACCAAAGCCACCAACTAAACCAACCTAACTACTGTTGCAACTTATCCATCAGTTCTAGGTCTCTAGGAATGTCCCTCACATGGGGACACAGCCTGCATGGTGCTGCACTGCTTCACAATGACTACCACAGCATTGCTGCTGGAGTGCTTCTTCAGAACAGAAAATTCTTGGATACATGACTATAAAGGTTACAGTTTCAAGGAGAAGTTGAAGATTCCCTTCTCCTTGCCACACACTGCAATGCTAAAGACAGCAGAGTCAATTGATTAGATAGATAAAGTGGAAGTGGAGCGTTTCCTCGAATTAAAATGTCATCCATCCACACTCTTCAAAAACTATTTTCCAAGGAATCATTCTAAAGAAAGACCGGCAGTTTTTCCTTATTGAAGTCCTTGAAGATAGCAGAAAGAGCAATATTTTGTAGTCCACGGGGAGCTTAAACACCAGTCTGCTTTCTGTATATACAGTCTCACAGATTGAACTGCCAAATAGATGAAAGTAAATTCCTGATAAGGTTCTGCTCCTTACTCCCTCTTGGACTTTCTGAACTGCCCAGCTGAACACCTTGTAGAAAGATTCAGAATAGAAATTTTTACTTTAAAGGTTGACTTTGCTGGAAGCCAAAGTCACAGATTTCAGTCTCATATTGTTTAATTTTTTCTTAATATCCTCTGAATGGCATCTGAAAAGTAATTTCAAAGACATAATTTAAGCTTTCACTTACTAAACAAATATAGAAGAGAACATTAAATGTTTGCTTTGCTGTTTTCAATTGCATGTTCTGCAAAGAAACACCAGACCAGAATGTAGCACCCATATTATTTGTTGTATTATTGGCAAGGGTATTTGAAGCAGTTACCACACTGAGCAGCTGACAGCAGGAGACTTGAATCTCGCGTGAACAGCCTTTAAGTGTTCACAAGTAAAGTGCTTTCACTGGACAGCTATTGTTTAAGAAAGTTTAAAAACAAAAACCTGTGTAGTTTTAAGGTCTGGTAATATTTCATCTGCCATGCAGTTGGATTAATGCAGGTTGCTCACCGTATTCGCCATTACCCATAACCCAACATGTACTTCTAGGACCAAGCTATTTCTGTTGGGCTTAATGCTGCTAAAATAATTTACAGCTACAGAAAGAAAAAGTGTAAATGTGCTTTTGACAGAGGAAGACAACACTAAGCTTACTGTGACAGGAACTAAAGATGTTGAATGTGTCTTAACATATTAAAAATTATTCTGAACTGTATATGGATCTATAGTGATGTTCACTTATTATTAAATGACAGTCATGAATGCCTGATTTCTCCTTGAGTTTTATTCACTATGAAACATAGTTTCATTTGACTCAGGGCTTTCAGGCAAGGGTTTTTATTTTATATACTTACCTTAAAACAAAACAGGCTTTGATTTCCTGAACTTTTGGGAAGTAAAATCAAGACATTCACTTGTCTGCACTTTTACCTACTTCATTTATGCAGAATGAAATATTTGTAATTTCAGTCAAGAGATCAAAATATGTAATTGGGTTTTATTATTTTAGGTGTCTTGAGCTACATTACATCAGATATAATATGACCCTTGCACATCCCAGTCCACTCTACTACTGGAAATCAATCACTTAATAGGTTTTACAGACTGCAGCAACTTTCTTAACATATTGACAAAATCTGAAGTACAAGGATTCAGAGTATAACAAAAGCACAACTACTCTGATTCATGCAGAATTTGTCCTAATGGTTCCTACTAATCTGTACCCACTATACTATCAGAGCCCCAGTCTTCTCTTGCATATTTGCACAGACTACTGCTGCCAGGAATAAAAATAATTCCATGAGGTAGGAGGGTTATAGTTGAGAACACTATTGCCAGACAGCAGAACATGCATGAGTAAACATACAGTGACTATAGTCCCTATTTCTAGTCTCAGTCCAGGAACATTCCTCTGCAGCTTATTTGGCAAAGGGTATCACAAAAATGACCTCTCCTCAGGCACTGGGAAGATTTGTAATAGAGAAAAGTCTATCCCCCTCTCCTCTACCTGCCAAGTGCTTTTCTGGCACACTCAAAAATAAAACTGCCAAACCAACTTCGAACCAGAATGCTTCATCCTGGAAGTATTCCTTATTAATAATCCTTGTAGTAAAAAAAGTGGACCTGCTTCTCCAATCACTTATGCATGTGAGTAGTCTTAAAAATCCAAAAAGAAGGAAGAGTTAGTAGTCAGGGTTTTTCATTGTAGACTTGCCTTACCAGTTGACTCACAGCATAGGAATAGATCCTGGCTGAGTGTTTGACCTCACAAAAATCTTCTCTCTCCACTGGTATATTAAATAATCTTCTCCCAACCAACCTCACTTTGAAAGGTTCATAGTACAACATACCTTTCCAAGGTTTTTTCTTTGATTTTGTGGTCTTGTTTCTTTCAAGTCAGGTTATATTATACCTTCTTCTTTTCCTGTCTTTATTTGCAGTTAGAGATCCTCACTCTGAAGAATAACTTTTTTCTGAGAACAAGATTCTTATTGCAGTTTTTCCCTTCAGGCAATAAAAGAATATTTTACACCAAGTTATTCTAGTCTGCAGTTGTACCAGTTTTGTATAAAACTGTAAAGTTTTTTCCCTTCCAAAGCAGAAATACACTTTCAAAATATGTAGCTCCATGTTTTGGATCAGCTGTGATTCTGTCCACTAATCTGTAATCATGCCTGCACCCATACTCCATCTAGTTTGAATATTACTGTAAAAAAAAAAAAAAAAAAAAGGTGTTATGTCAGACTAGTAGGATTTTCAATTCATAGTTCATTTAGATGAAGATCTAGTTATGGATCCCACCACAACTTAGCTGACAGGATACTGTCAAGTTGATTTGTTCAGAACCATTAGTAAGTTGCAGTTCCTTCCATCATCTGGTCCTAAGGTATTTCGACTGTACGCTTGCCCCTACTAAGTCAATGACAGAGTAAACAGCACTTAGAATCTTGTTTTCTAAGTCACCTTATTTTGCAAGGACTGTAACTCTTTGCTAACCATCTGGAGTTATAAACAGATGCCAGCAAAGCTTATGCCTAGGAGAGAAACATCTGTACAATAGATACGCCGGTTGAACTGCAGGGACACTTATCCAAGTGTTTGTTGATTTGGGTTTGTTTTTTAAATAGGACAACATTAGCAACAGAAGAAATGTCCAATACTGTTAAAGATTCTGTGTAATGAAAGTACATAAGTCCTTTTAAATGAACACAATGAATACTAGTATACTATGTTTACTAGTCAAACTGTTTTCACACAGACACTATTTAGACACTATCTGAAAGATACACATGCTATGTTTACCATGGGCCCATTTACCTTCACACCTAAATCCTAGAACAAACATAATACAAAAATGGACTAGGAACAGGTTGCATCATTCAATCTCTACTTTTTGACCTTTTGGATGCCTATATAAGGCTGCTCTGCAAGGTTTAAGTTATTCAAACAGTTCTGAAAGCATAGCTTTGGTGTAGAGGAATCGATTATACATGTTCACTGCTTCAGAACACCAGTTTTGCTGGTAGCTCACAACTTCTCCCTGACTTCCCTCAGTGCTCCCCAGGTTACCTGTGGGTATCCCCAAGATGTTGTCATACATCTGTTCAAGCAAGAAATACGTTCATTTACTTTCTCAACACCTTTAAGCTTAAATGTGAAAATAAGGTATTTCTACATGCTACTGAGTCACAGTGGTGGCCAACATCAAAAAAAATATGGACTTTTCAAACAAGTCAGAATTCCAGTCTGGGACAGACTATTCACAAGCACATGCACCACTACTAATCTCCTCAAGACCCGTCAGAAGAAAGTAGACTAGTCTTCCTCATCACACCACTTCATCTTCTCTAGGTAGTCTACACAGGCAGAACAAATCTCAGCTTGAAGCATATCTTCTGCACACCTGCTGGTCTACCATGCTTATGGTAATGTGAGAGAGTTAGGCTACAGAATATTGTTTCTTCTTTCATATTTTACTGGCCTACACCACCATCTTGCCCTTAATAATGAGTCCATCTTTTCTGTAATATAATTTCTTAGAATAACAAGTACTTTTTCCTTCTTAATGACTACTGTAACAGGTACAGGTGTTTTTCTCAATTTTAATTATGCTTAACAAAACTGTTTATATTGGCAGCATATGCTTTACAAACTGTATTTGTTTCTGCAACCAGAGTCACAGTACTTAAGTGTAGTGCATAACCTCAGCTCCCACTGAGCGCAGGAACAAGGCCCCAATAGATTGAGGTATTTTGCAAAGGAAAATGCCAAGAGATGAACTCTGAACTCTGAACTCTGAACTCTGAACTCTGAACTCTGAAC
>NW_020884880.1:16683554-16784738 GCF_003945725.1 Corapipo altera
CTCTGAACTCTGAACTCTGAACTCTGAACTCTGAACTCTGAACTCTGCCACAGAGCCTTCAGTAAACCAAATAAATCTGAGTGCTTCTGTGGAGAAGAACAATTTGTGACTAAGTTAGATGGCTACAGTTACTGCCCAGTGCTGTACATTTTACACAGTCCCTTAAAAATTTTGTTTTCTAAAGAAAGAAAAGCAAACTATAGAAAAAAGATATCACTAACCAGAAACATGGATTCAAGGGACTGTGAAAAACATACTGATAAGCAATAAAAAGGTTCTGTGTAAGTCATTCTGAAAGCATTTAAGGCAGCACAACATTTATAACTGTCAAGCTATTGAATGGAAACCTCTCTCAGACTGTAGCAAAAGAGACTAATTTCTCAACACTTTATGCTATGTTCCATTATCTTTACACCCCACATACCCCATCCTCCCTTCCCCATCTTTGGTAATCAGCTTCTAGCTCATTTTCCAGCATCAAGTGCTATCATCACAAATTAGAAAGAGAAGGACATTTAGATGACTTCCATTCCCAGTTTTATTTTTGGCTTTCTTGACCTTCTGGTAAGTTGTTTTACTATGAAAATTTTATTAAAGTCTCTATTAAATTCAGAATGGAAGATGTCAAGGCAGATAGAATTAATTTTAAGGGCATTAATAACTATAGAGAGTAAGAGCATGATTGCTGTATCAAAACAGCAAAGGCAATAATAGCTTTTTGCATTATGGAGCATCTTTTCTCCCCTATTTAGGGGAGAGTGGTCTCTTAGATTATTAGTAACTTCTTCATATGTAAAATTAATCTACAATTACTCCAGTGAGCCAAGGCAGTACAGTGCTATGGAAATAGGACCTCAGCATAAAACCCTGAGAACCATTAGCATATAGAGAAATGAGTACTGATCACTTGGTTTGATCAACTGCAAAAAGAAATTTTGCTGAAGTTCATACTTTTATTCTTAAACCATGTTTCTAACTCTGCAGAGACTACTTCTATTTTCAGAATTAATAAAGGGAACGTTTCAGACCCACCTGTTACAGTCATACATGTTGTTCTAATATATCTTATCTCAAAACTTCCCACAGCCATGCAGCAATTTCTGATTGCCTTTCACATGAAACCACTATGAAACAGCAAACTCTCTATGGGACTCCTTGAAGTCTTACTTTTCCTTTCCAAATTAAAACACTGTTTGAGATACTTTTTTATCTTGCTATTTTTGTCAAGGTCTGTAGGGGGTAAGTCCAGAAAAGAATATTAAACTCTGGGACCACAGCAGCAAAGCCACTGGTCTGTATAATAACATGTTAGATAGCAAAAGCAAACACCATGTAGGGCACTATAACTACCACCAAATTAAGGTTACACAAAAAGTGATTTGTGTGCTCACTTTCACTGAGCAAACAAGAGCTATATCTACACTAGTAAGCAAAATGGCACATCCTCTTCTGTATACCTGAGGAAAAGTCTCTCAGTGTATCCATCTAGCACAGTTAAAGTATGTTCCCTTTTCAGTAGGGTAGCTTTGTCCATAGAGCGTAGTTTATTAATCTAGACATAGCCCTAAAGGCCAGAACATCAGTAAAGCATATATTGTAAAATAGAGGGCATATGTCAGTAAAAGTGACATTTGCACAGTCAGGGTTGCAGAATACAAGGACACTCTATTTCAAATAAAGTAGAATTTTTAAGTGGAAAACAATAATGAGAATGACGTACAAAAAATTGCTCCAAATCCCTTAGCTGATCTAATAGAATCTGGCAAAAAGTGCTGAGATAAGATGCTTGATATTTTTTTAGAAAGGCTGCACTTCAAAATCTTAAATAGCAATATACTATTTTGAAGTGTATTAAAAAAAAAACAAAACTCTAAAAAAATGAAGATGAAGAGCCAGAGTGGGTTCGGAGATTGTGGTTAAGAGAAGAAAGTGACCCACTACAAATCCCTCAAGAAAACAGTCAACCCCCCCAACTCAAACAAACAAAAACCACCAAACATACAAAAGAGTCCCAAACAAAACTAAAACAAACAAACAAACAAAAATGTTATTCTAGGTAGTTGATAGAACTTGAACTCATATAACCTTTGATCATTATTACATTACCTAAATGGGACAACTGCAATGTACATATGAAAATTATTTCATTTTGGTCACGAGTTCATGCATCAAGTGGCAAGTTAAAAAAAATTGTGTTCTGTACAGCAAATGTACAGTTTATATGAAGTGACACTGTTATGGGAGCAGCAAGGCAGACATAATGTTCCATTAATGGACAGAGAAGGTTATCCATGCATTTGTAGCCAGAAGTCAAGGACACAAATTTTCCAGAAATACAAAAGATATCTGCTCTTTATGGGCGAGGGAGGTGGGGGTAGGTTGTAAGATTATTTCAATAGAGTCTTCACATATTTTAATTTTTAATGCCTAATATCAACAACAGAATACATAGTGCTATTTTCACAAGTGAAAGCTGCTGTTCATTACACTAAAACTAAAGTACATGTGCTAAAATATGTTCCACTGGCTAAAGCTGATATCTGTACACCCTGGGCTCATTGCTACCACTTTGTTCCTTTTAGATATGGATACATGGCTAACCAGGCAACATATAGGCTGAGTAGGACATATGGTATAGCAAGCCAATTTACATGAGTGGTACTAAGCAGAAACAGTTACTGGATCAACGAATTTAAGTTGTCCAAGATTTGTTTCAAAATTTTGAAGGCAGATCAGCAATGAAAACTTAACAAAATGCTCCAGTCTAGAGAACAGTATGATTATTTCAGAGATGAACGCTACACAGGAATCAAGGCAGGGGGGAAAGAACATCTTCATCAAGCTTTTGTGGAAATAGAAACAAAAGGAAATTTAAATGACCAATAAAACTGGTGATAAGATTCAATGAAAAAAAAGTTAATGAAAAATAAATTATTCTCATAATTCATACTTCTCCAACTCAGACTCAGGAGAACAAATAAGAAAAAAATTTAAGAGGTAATTTCCCTGTGGAAGGGATTGGGGCTTTGGAGGAGTCACAAACTAAAATCAAAAACATCCAAAATATTCTGAACCTGTAAGATTGGATCACTTTATTTTGTTTTCTTTTCCCAAAAGCAAAGTAAGGTAGCATGAGGTTTCAAAAAAAAGAAGTTCTTGGTGTTTTTGATATCAGCTCCCTCAGTTATCTCTACCCAGGATAAAGTTGTTGACCATATAAAGACCTAGTCTGACAGGTTTTCAGGAATAGTTCTGCACAAAGTTAGCTACTTTAAGAAGGAAAAGAACCCATCATATTTTCAACTTCCTGTTAAGGGTCACCATGCAACAAGCTCATGAGATTTCAGCTTCAAAAGAAGCTTTCCATCTTGAAATTAATTTTCCCCCTCAGCTCTCTGATTTCCTGAAGGATTAAAAAATATTTTTTCTTCAAAATCTATATCTTGTATATCTCTATGGACGTGCCTAAGCTAAAAACAAACAAACAAAAAAGTCCCAGTAAACAAAACAACCAAACCACCACCACAGAAAAAAACCAAAACACCACACACATCTGTAACAACATAATCCCAAATAATATAATTGGTGGACTAAATTGAAAACATGATAAATAAAAATAAAAAATAAAAAAAAAATCAGCCTTCAAAATTTTGTGACATAAGAAACTGGGCAGTGGTATCAAAGTGTTCCCAGTTTTCAAAAGCTCATGAAACTCATGACAAAGCCATTACTTCATCCCTTCTGTCTTTATCTGTGAGCTCGGCCAGACAGAGAAAGCAAATTTAGATTAGAACAATTTGTTTCCTCCCATTTCTCAGAGTTGTTTTTTTGTTTTCTCACAAACCAAGTAATTCCTCTGGGGAATTTCCTCAGGGTAAAATTTCCCATAATCATAATGTTTCGGTCAGACATTCCATAACTACATAAATAGAAATAAGAAACTTTGTCACAGAACATAGTTACACGTGCTTGGACTATCACGACTCTCATTTAACAACTAAACTGAAACTGAGTTGATCCTCTGTGGAAGCCATATAGAGGGCACCTGCAGAAGCCAGGATGGTTTTTGTTTTTATACACATATATAGATATAATATCTAGAAGTATGCAGGATATCAGATACAAGCTTTCTTACAAAATAGATGCAGCTCATGTTTGAGATGTGAAAATAGAATTACTGATGCCATGAAACTGCAGAATGCATTTCCTGGCATTCTGTGGATGGCAAAGCATATAGCCTAGAGGTAAATAATTTCAGAAGGTTTTCGTGAATGTGGTCTAATTCACTGAAAATATTTGGCTTCACTAATATATCTTAGAGCTTCTTTTCATGCTTTTTTTATGTAAGGAGCTTCAGAATAATATTCATTCCATCCAACCAATTCTTATGTTAGTAAAAATCAAGCTGAACAGTTTACACAGATCGAACTCTTTCAAAAACTTAGCCAACAAGTCTTATGGTAACAAAGTCCTGTAGTGTATCTAAAGAGAAAGAGCATTTTAAAATTGGTTAGTTAATACTAGTGCAACTATTTTACAGAGATAACATTTGTTCCATGGCAATGGTTGTATCCAGGTTCAGAGTATTCCCTCAGGTATGCTCTTACCTAGCACCTAATGACTCCAGGGGAGCCTCCAAAAATCACATGAGCAGTAGCAAAATCAATAGAAATAAAGAAGCCACGGGTTGTCATGCTAGTTAGAAAAAGACTGAGAGCAAAGAACTTTAATGACCAATATAGAGCTATACAGCACATATGACAATTAGTGTTCTGATATTTCAAAGGATCAAATTATACAACTGTGCAGATGAAGTACCATATTTTTCGTCATGCAGGAATATCACCCATTAAGGGATAACTACTTGTCCTTAGGAGGCTGTACTGAAGCAACTAAATCCTCCTCCTGAGATACAAGACTGTTTTAAGACACACTGTAAGATGCAAACAAAATCCTGCTGTAAACCAGAGTGATCTAAACAAAGATAAACTGCCTTTTCTCAGATTTGCACTAACTACTTTTGAATGGTAAATAAATTTCATTTTGGGTTTTATTTCTCCAATTTGTCCATACACTTCCATTGCCTGTGTGGGCACAAGACTTACATACAGTTGCTGAATTTTAGGTGTGTGTAACTGTTCTTTCAGAATAGCACTTGATTTGATCATAAAAGAAAAATTTTATCTTCTCTGTTAGATTGTCACTCTCTCATCAAGTTGACTCAAGAAGTGTCTATCCTTAGCATATTTTGTTTGTCATAAAAGGTACTACTTCAGTAAATTACTAGGCTACTTCCCCTTCCTATTAACTTCTCAAAAGCAACATATTTCATTTAAAACTTCCTTCCTAAGTCAGGTCAGCCCTCAAGTCACATACCTGGGTCAAAAGTTGAGAGCTTTTGGGGGTTTAAAAAAAATTAAATAAATATAAAGGTTCAAAATTTTAGGTCAAAGTATTTAATTGTACTGTAAGTTTAATTATCTAAATATTTTAACTTAAAACTTATTGCAAGATTTTTCTTGTACCTCTTGGTATTCTTTTCACCCCTGGCTCTTATTTAAGATTCAAACTCTCAGAAGGACATTTTTAATTAGATGGTGGGGAAAAGTGAGACTTCCTGAATAAGAACCTGAGAACTCCTATTTGTTGTCTGTATTGGGTGTCTGACTCCAAAGCCAAGACTGAAAGATAAACCTCTGACTGATAAGGCTGCTGGTGAAATAGATTAGATAAACCACTTGACCCAAAATACTGTCCCAGACACTATCTCCAGTGCAGAAAGCTTAGAAAGTTACTTGTGACTGAACTGTTGATAGTTTAGTAGAAACTCAGAAAGGAAGACCTTGCATAAACAGTGCTACTTGGAAACAACGGCAGAAATACACCACCAAGTTTTCCCTTTTGGTATTACTCAAACATATATTTACACACAGGGGAGCAGGGGAAATTCTCACCATAAAAGAGCCTTGAAGGAAAGCAGCCAGAACCTAAGACTCCATGTGACTTCTATGCACTTCACAGGTATCCTGAAGCATGGTACTTATAGTTGATGTTACTTTCCCAGGGGGTTGGCTTTCCGAGATTTCTATCAGATTAATCATCCCTAGATTATCAAGGAGGATAGTTACACAAACTTTCATCATCTGACTTCTTTTTAAAACAAACCATCAGTAAAATAAAAGGCAGCAACGCCGTTTCAGGATTTCACAAACTGGATTTTCTCCCTCTTGCTTGCATATTATCAAGAGAAATTCCATCTAGGAGGACCAATACAGGGCCAAGAAACAAGGCTAAGAACTCTCAACAAATTAAATCCTATTAATTTTAGTGGGTCTAAATGTCTAATTACCCTTGGTAATAATTTATTTCATTTTCTTTTTGAAATTTAATAATTTTAGTGCATTTTAAGTTAACAGCTGCTAGTAAAAAGGACTTTGAATTAAACAGTAGGAATTTGAATATGCTTCCCAGAAAAGCCTTTAACAGGGTCATCATCCTAGGTTAGAGGATAAGTTTTCAAATACATACACTTGCCCTACAGAGTGTTATAACATTGCTTGAGTGCTATTTTATGTCAAGAAACTTAGAAAGACCAAGCCTATTAAACACACATGATTTCCCTCAAGAAGCACTAATTCAATACAATGTACATAAACAAAAATCTAGAGGGACAAAATTATAAACAGGATTAAATAAATTTTGCCATGGACTTCAGTCAAAAAGAGATTGAGTTAATAAGTTTGCTAGAAAGGCATTAAGCAGCACTTTCACACCAGTTCTTTGGTCTGAGAGCACCAATCTCCCTGAACTAAGCTGCAAGAACTGTTCTGCAAGTAATAGTAGCCTGTCTGAGCAAAACTACCTCATCCCTCAGTCTCAGACTGGCCATTTTTCATGGTCTGGAGGATAAAGTCTTGTAACTCCTTTTTGAAGGAAATCTCAGTCCTGCTTTTGCTGCAAAAAGCATCCAGTAACAAAACAGAATATCATGCTTTTAAAAAAAGAAGAAAAAATATATAGAAGTACTAAGCCTGCTGCTATCTGCTGTTTGCCTTTGGGTTAGTTTTAGGGCAGCTTTCCTTTTAGACAGCTTCAGGTTAGAAAGTCCTACAAGAACTATTAAACACGGAGAAGTGGATACAGCCTTTGACTTTGTGAGTCCTTAAGTCACAGATTGCTGAAAGCAACTGATGGAGTGGGAAAAGCTTCACTTTATGCCTGCCTACTCTCATATTCTTTCCCTAAACATCAAGAAATTGCAGCCCTCCAATCCACTAGAAGTTTGGCCTCCTAAAGTGGGATACATACACCTTTGATCTCATCTTCCATTCCTATATTTCTGTATTCAAATATTTTATGCTATTGAATATGTCAAATCAATATAATTATGACCTCTCAAGGTAATGTATAAAGAAGGTTAGTGTTAAAGCACTATACTAATGAACCATTTCTGCAACATATTTTCAAGTAAAATCTTTTAAATCTCACTGGGTTTTGTCTTTTTTTTTTTCAGCTGAAAGCCCAGTGCTTTGTTCTCTAAATACAACAAAGTTTACTTTGTTATATTTAGGTGGCTCAGGTAGAAAAACCCACATATGTGAAAACTGGCTATTACAATAGCCATTTTTTTAGGGTTAAACAAAAACTAGCATTAACTTTGTACTTTTATCTAGAGATCATCAATACAGAGTCTTTTTGTCCTTGAGAACATTGGTCATTTACAGAAAAAACAGTCTACACCCTCAGGTGAGGTAGGCAAGTCATCTTATAAAATGACTGTTTCAGAGATGCTTTACCAAAGAGACAAGAAAATTAAAGAGTCTTCAAAGACTTCAAAGACCTACTACTTTTACAAACAAAATCCTCCCTTCCCCTCCCTAAATATATGCACACATCTGAAGTAGAAATCTTCAGAGGGTTGGGGGTACTTTTTGTGCATAAAGTATAACTGGAAGATGTTAAAGACTTCTCTTTAAGCTTAAGTTACTGCATATATTTCAACTCTTAGTCATATATTTCCATCAGAAGGGTAGGAGTCCTAGCAGAAGAATCCCAGCTGTAGCCAAGAGAAGATCTGAGATGTTTTGCTTTATTTGTTAATAAACCAGCTCCCAAGGAATGGCTTTGCTTCCGTTATATAAAACACAGACTCTGTCTGAAGACCAACTAGGAAAGATTTTTGCTTACTCTTTAAGAAGATACCTTTAGGAAAAAAATCCTACCACTCAAAGAATTACATAAATATTTGTCATCATGCAAGTTAGAAACAGTTCATTGTAATTCTACCTATATTATCATGTTTAATGGTTCATATGACATAAAACTCACTACATATCCTGAGCACAAAATCCAGTATCAAATCTGAATTTCCAGACTAAAGGAAACTGAGCCTATTCCCCAGCCACTCTCAGTGAGGACTGCCTACTATATATTTTTATATCCTCTAATGCCTAAAATAAATAGAATGCTAGAGCAAATATACATCCAAAAATAATATGTATGCAACTTCTTCCTGGAATAGGATGTTTAGCAATAAACAGACAGGGTTCAAACTGGCTGCATTTTCCTACTTTTGACTCCTTTTGTTTGGATTTTAACAAGAAATCCTGAACAAAAAACAATCTTAACTAAACTGTGAAGCTCCAATTATCTGAGGCAAACAACAAAAATCCATCTCTTGCCAGAACCTTTGCAGGTTTGAGAGTTACATGTTCCCAAAAGAAAAATAGCTCTTGGAAAAAGTTACATGGAAGAAACTACGCCTCAGATGGAAGTGAAAAGAAAGAGCCTTATTTCCAACAGAGTCCATTGAGCAAGCTTTGAGCTCCAACACTGCTGCCTTGGTTCAGACAGCACTCGCTGTTATGGGTTATCGTTATGGGACACCTTTCCAGATATCTCCTGCTATGAGTAATGTTAGACTGTCTCTCATCAACCTGAACCAAGAAGAGAAAGAATAGTCTAAGAGGTACCTTGCATCTCTAAGTTTCAGTTGAGTTCCCTTCTCCAGGGGAGGAGAAGCACCTACCATCAGTCTAGCAAGAGCAGAACATGCAGCTTTGTTGAAGGGCAATTAAGCTTGAACAACTTTGTGTTAAAGTCCATTTTGCCCAAATCTACAAAGTATAGGGAAAAGATCTTTTATCCGTTAACATCCCACTCCTTACAATTTAGTTGCTAATACTTCCAGCTTACCCCTCAAATTTGTAAGCATTCAGGATAGCGAAAGATGAAAACATTTGACAGATGGGTCCAGAAATATCACTGGCAGTTTAGGAGGGACAATGACTCTCTCGTCTCTTCATGGTGCTGAGTAGAGCTACAAATAAACTCAAGATAAAAGATCTTCAGAAGAGCATCTTCCTGAACAACAAGGTACAAATTACAGTACAGACAGCTTTGCTGCCCTTCTTTAATGAACAAGTAAATCAGTGCCAATGAATCTCCTCATGACCTCAAGTAGTCAGAAGCAATACAATAAAATTAGAGGATCAAAAAGTCATGGCCATCTAAAAATCTCTTTTCAGTACATGCCATGATCTTGGCTATATCTGCTAATTTTGTTCATTAGCAAATGGATAGTTAGTAAGAAAAGAAATCCTTAAGCTCATCTAAAGGAAAGCAGCAAGATAGGTTTAATGTGCTTTCTGAAGGAGATCAGGTTCAGCTTTTCAATTATCTTATTTTCATTTTACAAATGCATATCTGATAATGTCAAATTGAGCAACCCGCCTCCCTTTGCCACTCTCACTGCCAGTCAATCCCTTAAAATTTAAATTAAATCTTTGTTTTAAATAGAGTATAGCAGGTACAACATTCACAATTAACTTAATTATCCCTCTATAGGAAAGATATAATTAAATTGTACATTCTTTTTAATTCAGATGAATGAATAAAATATATTTCAAAAATTTTAGTCAAAGAAACATAATCTTCGATTGAAGTAACTATGACAATCTAGTATTACATAATACAAAAGAACATTCTGTTTAACATATTATTAAGAAAACACAATTTAAAAGCTTCTAGTATTCTCCAAATGAAACAAGGAATGTAAGTGTTACTTGATATTTTCCTGGACATTTTTCAAGAACGCACTCATTTTCTTCTGTTAGAAAAGAGTCAGGTTTTTCAGTTAGGACCTCATGATCTTAAATTTATTCTCCCCATCTTCCCAGTGATGTCTAGAGAAATGCCTGTGAAAACAAACTTTTGCATCAGACTTATTCCAGTCATGTTTGACACCTTTTGAGAATTCAACAGGTAGAAATATCAGACTTTATGTTTACCAATAGTCCTCAAACTAAATTAACAAGCAGTTATGGACCAGACTGTAGACTGCATCAGACACAGCATCACCAGCCAGTCAAAGAGGTGATTATGCCACTGTATTCAGCACTGGTGCAGTCTCACCACAAACACTGTGTACAGTGTTGGGCCCCACAACTAAAGGATGCGAACTTGCTTGAGTACGTCCAGAGTTGCTGACAGGGCTGGAAGAAACATCCTATGGGGAAGCACTTAAGGACTTTGGGATTTTCTAACTAGGAGAGTCACAGCCTGGGGCTTAACCCCATTGCTTTCTGCAGCTTCCTGAGGAGATCTGGGGAAAGAGGAGCTGACTCCTTCTCCCTGAAAGCCAGTGATAGGACATATGCAAATAGCTTGAGGCTACTCCAGAGGAGGTTTAGACTGGACACAAGGAAGCATTCCTCTACTAAGAGAGTGGTCAAACACTGAAACAGGTTTTCTAGAGAGATGGTCGATGTCCCATGGCTGTCAGTGTTTAAGAGGCATTTGGACAATGACTTTAATACTGTGGTTTAGCTTCTGGTCAGCCCTGAAGTGATGAGGCAGTTGGACTAGGTGACCATTGTAAGTCTCTTGGATCTACTCCATTAGATCAATTAAAATATCATTTAATAACAATAATTTAAAAAGAGGCAGACAGTGACTTAAAAATCTTGAAAATACTCAAGTTTTTCCCATGCAGACCTAACTCTGACCTCTAGGTTTACGCACTCTGTAACACGGTTAATTTGCATGAACGTATATTATATAAGATGAAGGGGATCGTGGTTCTATTGTAGTATGGAGGAAGCTGGAGAATTGTTTTTTTTAAAGCTAGGACCTCTTCCTCATTCAGGATTAAATCACTCTGATCAGTGACTTAGCAAGGAACATGTAACTCAAGGAGAGATTCTCACATTTACAAGGTTCACCCAGCTACCCAAGAAGAAACTGTACCTAACTATAATCAGCCCTTTGACTAACACTTCACTGTGCTTCGCTGCCTTCTTTCTCGTCCTGAATATGTCATTCACACACACATCCCATTTCCTGAGCTCATCTAATCAGTTTTCCTATTTTTCCTGCATGCATTGGCCCTCCACACATTTACCCATTATTCTTGCTGCCTGCTACTCTGCTTTTTGCTATTTAGGTGTTCTTTTAAAAACTACGTATTATGCAGTGAAATCTGACATCAAAACAGCAACCAAGAAAGTCAGAGGGGCCAGTGCCGTAGTCAGTGGTGACAAAGGCAAAAGGAAACCGTTCCTTGCTATTTCCCAGCTACTGTGGGGATGCGACAGAGGCACATGAAGGCTTTACCGGAGTAACTGAACTGACGGAGAGCAGCTGCTGTGTAACTCACACAGTGGGAGAGGGTGTTTTACTGCCTGACAGGGGCACAAGACCAATAGATAGGAAGCTCAGCAGTGGTGTTGCTGATACAGAGAACATATAGCAGAGTTCAAACTTGTTAACTGAAGCATACTTGCTGCCACAAAGCAAAAATTGCTTTGCCCCAGACAGAATGACTTCAAAACCATCCTTCAGCTACTGAAATCAAAACTGTAAAATTAGATACCCCAGATAAAACACAATGCATTGAAATGAAGAATAAGTTTTACATGGTCTGTTGGAACAAAACACACACAACAAAACATAGATTACTTTAACTTCTAGCTGAGGTCTTGGTTGTTCACATCAGGAGTTTCTGGCCTTTCACTGACAGAACACTAAAATACTGGAAACCCAAACCTCTTTTACTGTGTGGAATAATGGACTATCTTGGAAGAACTAGGATAACAAAAAAATCATATGTTCTCCAATGACACTACGCTAAAAATGAAGCATTTGGCAAGTTGGCTAAGTGATAATAGAGGCCAAAATATTTCCTCTTGAGTAACACACTAAAGGAAAGGGTTGGACAACTAAATTTTTATTCAAAGGCAGCTTGGGGCACTGAGCCAGATCCCCTGTCCACATAGGTTTCAGTAGTGTTGTGGTCAACTACTGTTCTGTGCCATAAAAGTCTCAAGTCTCTGATAAATGGCAGTAAATTATTATAAGCAGGCCACTATTTTTCATGACCTAATATCCATATTTCTAATAGAGGACAAAGGACTTAGCACTTATTCACTACAAATGGATAGTCATGCAAAGAAGGACTCCTGAGTGCCTCAGCCTCTTAAAGGCGGATCAGCTAGAGATATATCACAGCCCACATGGTCAAGGGAATAAATACTTACTTATGTACCCTTTTTCTGCTGATATTTCCCATCCGATTGTTTCAAAAGCAAGCAGACCTCTTTAAGGTCTGCTTAAGATCCATTCACATCTTGCTCTCACACCCTATACTTCATGGGGTTTACTTGTTTAAGAACCTACCCAACACCAAACAGAGGCAACACTGGTTTAATTCTTAAAGCTGATCCAGTAGTCAAACATCAACCTGAACAGTCTTTAAGATTTCCTCTCCTTATAACACTGTGCACTATTGGTATGATCCAAAGAGTATGGGCATTCCCACTCCTCCTAATTTACACAAGCCTTCATGTCAACCTCTTCATACTGGCCTACCAAATGTGATGGAACTACCACACCAAGAGCTATAACTGGATCTTGAGTGAAGCTTAGTTTCTCATCCTCATTCTAGCTTTGGAACGAAGGTGTTTTCCTGGTTCAGTTAAAAGCAACACCTTTGCATTTCTAGGTTAAGGAATTCATAGAAATAAGTGTCAGGTCTAAAACTAGGCTAATCCTTAGATTCCTTCATGGCGACTTTTCTGTACAATAACTCCATAAGCTTGCAAGCATCCCTGAAGCAATAAACAATATTATTTACCTATATAACATACATCTACCAGTAAGTATTTATAGGATCAAAGAATATTTTATTGACAAGAAGTGTTCACCTGCAGATCTTTAGTCCAGTGTTCATGATAAACCTCTTTTGCACAAATCAGGATGTTTGACTCTAATCAAGGTAAACGAATGCTTATGTTATGTAAGACAGGTAATCAGCTACAGCACTTCATACTGTAAAATAGCAGTTAAGACTGCGTCTATTAAAAATGAATACAGCTTTCAGGGGAAGGCAAGAGGTACTTTTTAGCTCTGAGAGGATTCCTTTTATTTTTTCCTTAAAATACATGGAACACACTCATTTTTAAGACCCATGTTTACACTTACAGCTCAGAAGCCTAGCAGAGCATTTCACATGGACTTGAGAGATTTAGATTCTGTAACCCCACTAGATACTGCTCTCCTTTAATGGCATCAAGGAAAACATTTTTGCCTCCCCTCACCTTGGGGTCTCCATTTTTAAAAGAGAATTATATTTGCTTCCAAATTACTGAGAGCTACTGACTAAAAAGTAATACGTAAGAATTCAGCAATATTTTTAGGAAGAAATAATTGTATACTCTTTGTAAAGTATAAGCCACATGCATGAGATATTTTTAAAATATTGGTTTTAAAATAGTTACCCTTCTTTTCTTGGATTTCAGTCTTGTCAGACCACAGTGAAATGAGACTCAGTTACCACTCAGCTGTGGCACTTCAGCATGTACAAGAAACATAGTCCAAAAGCAGATTTGGTTTCCTTTTTAAAGAATAACTTGCCAGAATTCCCCTGTAAATTATAACACCACTCATATTAGAAGTTCATTTCACCTTTTGCCTTCCAGTTCCCAGTAAGTATGATCCCTCTAATATTAGATGATGAGGATGACTATCTCCAGCCACAGATTTATTTCCTATGTGCCACTGAACACATCATCATTTTCAAACATGAATAGCTGGAGCTTGAACACAAAGACATATAGGACTTAAGAAGGAACTTATTTCTGAATAACTGTGTTGCAGAAAGTCCCTTCACGGCCATAAAGGTTACGCTAAGTAATAACTAGCTTCATAACCAAGTCTCCAAGGCAATGATCTCATTCTGAAGGGCTCTGTTTTTCATTGTCAGAGCTGGGGTCCATTCATCCATACCCATGAATTGTACCAAAAAAAACCAAAACAAAACAAACTGTAGAATATAGTTTTTCAAAGGCTACTGTAGGTGCTAGGTTTTTCTGACAACACCAGCAGCATTTACACATAGAGTTGTGTATTATGTTTCTCTATCCATGAGATGAAACATCTGCAGACTCCAGCAGCACATCTGGTAGACTCTCACAAAATCCTCTCTTCAGTATCAAAGAGGTGGGAACACACCAGTAAGTCTTTCCATACACTCACATCCATGCACACAACTGACCTTTTAATAAATGCAATGAACTGATAGACTTCAATAAAACCCCTTTGATTTATGCAGAAATAAATTCAAAAGACAGATAAGAATACAGGTTGCCACATCACTCCATCCTCCTTAAATCCTGAAGGAAAACAACCATTATCCTGACTCAACAAAGTGGTGTGACTCTTGAGAAGCATGGAATAGATTAGGGTTACACTGCAAGAGTTGCTGCTCTCAGAGCCCTGATATAAACATGAGAAAACACAGACCTCCTCTCCAGGGAAAATTACCATTTAAAACCAGCTGAGAGCAGACATAGAAAAACAAAAGCAAAAAAGTTTGAAGTCTTCAAATAGCCTGTGAACAGGACTCATACAAGTTGCAGACAGCCAGTCCTGGGCTTCAGATGTACATATGAAGAGTTTTGTATCACTGCTTTGAAATAAGGATGCTGAGCCAAAGTAAATGTCTCGAATGATAAAGCCGGAACTTTGTAGTTTAATCTCCAGATCCACACTCTCTGGGAGACTCCAAGCTGCACACCAACAAAATCATGTGCAAAATAGTTTAGAAATATCTTACTATTTGATCCACAATAAAGTCTACTACTAATTTGACCTCTAATAAATCAGGCTGCAAACACAATCCAGCTGGCCCTCAGAGACAATCACATCTGGTTGCTACACCAGCACAAATCCAGTGACTCCAGACATACTTAAAACAGAGTGCAGAATTTGTTCCAGAAAGTTTATGAATCAGTATCAAGACTGTGACACTTCCAAGATTATTGTTTTCCAGTTACCACCAAGAGACTAGCACTCAAAAGATAAACTGAGTGATTGGGCTACTCACTAAGAAATTGTTTCATAATGCATGACTTGTGCTTAAAATATTAACCCTGTTAAGGAAATTAACATAAAGAACTTCTGAAGTGTTTTCCAGATGTTTGCAGTAATAAACAGAAAGTCCCTTATGATCTATTAAAGAAAAAAAATTGTATGATACGAATTATTTCCTTTGTTTAAAATGAAAGGGGAGAAAATATCCAAGAAGTGTCTGTGTTCAAATTTAAAATCAATACAAATGCTAATTTTATCGCTTTAAGAAGCCAGAGACTGATCTATATGCACATGAATTTACATATTAATAAATGTTCACCAAAAAGTAAATTCATGAGGAAAAAAATCCAGAAAAAACAGCAGAAAGAACAGATACAGTCCACTGAATCTCTTCAGTATTTTGAAGTACTTTCAAACGAAAAGGAAAGGGAAACTTGAAAAAATAGAGACTAGTATTAAGATCTCCCACATAAAATTTCAACTCCACATTTTAAAGCTTTTGTCCCAAGCAGATCTGTTTGACTGTTGCCTCTTTTTTCCAAGTTGAAATGGTTGAGTAACCTCAAAACAGAGATAAATATTATATTGTATTGATCAGAAGTTTTTTTGAGAAAAAATGTTAATAACCAACCAGCACTGACATATGATGCTGCCTAGGGCCAGACAGTATATGACAACTACAGTGAGAACTGCAGCAACACCCAACAAGCTCTGTGTATATATTGTTTCTCCTCTTCCTCTTCTCGTGAGTCACCCTTTTGCAAAAGCTATGAGGAAAACATGAGTTACCCTACATTTCTCTGTCCTGTGCCTAAAGACGATGAATCTGACTTACAGGGACACCTGCTTTCTTCTCCTAGCTAGTACTTTACCCTGCAAGGATTCCCATTAAAACTTCAGGATGCTTTTCAGCAATTAACACAGTAGGAATGGTAGTAATCAGCCTGCAATGGGGTTGTGCAATAGCCTATTTGCCCACAGGAACACAGTGCAATTGCAATTATTAACAGAAACCTTTGGAAAAGGTTGAAAGCTTTCCAAGTCACTCATAATGCCATGATTGTGTGCAGCTCCTGGCTACGAATCCCTACAAAGTCGTGTAGCACCTGAGCTGGCCTGTTAAAGCATTGTGAGGAACAAACACGAAACACATTAACCTCCAATGCACTGGCTGCAAACAATTATCAAGACAGCCTTATTGCCTTTAAAAGACCGCATCCAAACCTAAGTTTCGCATGTCTGTTTTCATCTATATCAGCATTAAAGAAGTTAGCCTCTGGCACTGTCCTCAGTCTTCATTTGAAAAATCAGATTTTGAACAAGACCTCATCATGTGTTGGGATTTATATTTTTTTTCCTTCTTTTCTTAGAAGAATCCCAAACAAAGCCCCAGGGAACTAAATACTTAGAAGTGTTTCTTTAACACAGACGTATACAGCATATATCAGTATATTGAAAATATTTATCTGAAAGTTTTCAATACCAGAATAACAAGAAAATAGTTTCTTTGTACCTACCAGTTCAATGTTTTGGAAAATAGGAAAGGTACTTTTTAACTGATTTGAAAGGGAATATAAATCATAATTGTTGCAAAGGGAGGAGAAAAAAAGCTGTATTTCCTGAAGTCAGGCTTATTGATTAGACTTCTAAGTACATTATAGAGCTAAAAGCTGTATCCAACAGCTTCCACATATTTGCTGACTCTGCAGGTCATTTCAGACAGCACTACTTATATCTTTACTATATAGGACCCATTTTCAAGGTCACTAAAACTATTTTTGCTGAACTTTAATACTGCATCTGCACGTGCTAAATCCTGGATATTACACTATTGACTTACAGAAAAATTACTTTTCCAGCTTGACTACATCATGTTCACTGAAATTTATGTACTCTGCTTTGATACCCTTATTGGAGCTATTCAGCAAGATGAAAGTTCTGGATGAATTTTGGAAGCATCTACTTGTACAATAACACACAACTTGTCCCATGTGTATTCCAGTTGTTTTTCTGTGCCAGGTAAGGAATTATCAGAGAAAAACTGTTTCACAAAGTCACTCCCAGGCTTGATGCCCCACTGCCCCCGGGGACACACAGAGGGACAGATTTTTGCCAGGTAGTGTTACCCATAAAACAGAAACAGAGTGTTACTCTTACCTGAGGAACTCAAGTTGATAGCTCCACCACATTCTGCCTGTGAAGAGAACTGAAGCAAAGCCACAGGGAACTATAATTAGTTCCTACACCTCCCCACGTCTGCAGCATTCACTGGAATAAAGAACCATCTAACCAACACCTTTCCACAATACCAACCTCCCTGCCACTAAATCCATTTTAAACTAAAGCACCTGCTTGTGTCAGGGCCTTGAGGGTACCTGTAGGCTGAGATTGCCCTGAGTGGCCTCAGCTGGGACCACCACCTGCACACACCCTGCCCACTACCCAGGGCTCCATTTTAACTCAAACCCAGCAGTGGTGCCTGGCCTGAGTGATTTTATAGGTATGCCTGTCTCCTGACTGGACCATATCCTCCCTATCCAGTGCTGTTGATAACCCCAGTTACAGTAAACTGTTCCAACCTGCATGTGTGTACCTCCCTGACTAATTTGGAGGGAAAAAAAAAAAAGATGAGGCTTGTATTCTAACCATTAAAATTCAATCTCTTTAATCAGCTAAAGTGAAGTGCTACTATCAATGTCACTGCTCTACGTGAGCACTGAAAGTCTGATCAAATCAATTCTTTCTCTTTGATGAGCCATACAAAGTGACTTTTTGAGACCTTTTACTTTAATAATTCTGCTCAGACCTTCCTAAGAGGGGATATCGTGAACTTCAGAAATAGAAACATACGTTCCTCCCTTGAGGTGGTGAGGAAAGATTAAAAAGCTTGCTATGAGAAAAATTTTCAACAAAATTACTCAGAGGTTTTTTCTCTATTATCTGCTCCATTCACATGAGGTTGTACAATCTCCCATGGACAGGTACAATCAGGATTTTTCTTTTCAGCTCCACAGTGTAAATGATGGGGCAGAAGTTGACTTAGAAACATTAAGTTTGGTCCAGTCACATGATCCACACATCACCCTACAGCCCTCACCTCCTTCCCTATTCCCTAGCTCAAGGTTGCACTTGCACCTATCCTGTACAGACATTTTCCAGGGCCTAAGATGTTTTATATCACTGGCACGCTGTCAAATGACAGCAATTTGGCTATTTTGCCTGAAGTCAAGTTGGTTACAAAGATTGCTCTTCTTCAGAAAATTCTTGACACGCCAATTTACTATCTCATTATGTTCCTACTCTTTAGAGATAATACAGTCACATTAAATGCTCATTAACATGGAGATTAAGAAAAAAATTAGCCCCTCATCCTACATCTCTCTCTGTTTCTTAAATAGCTTGTGCCCTAAACAGCTTGATTTTTATCTCATGCACGTGTCAACTAATCATCTTTGGTTAAGTAGTAAGGAATACTGAATGATGTATCTGATAAAGCTTATTAAACATATGGGCTTTCCCTTGGGAGATAAATCATGGGAACACTTACTAAAGTACCTTTTTTTAATAAAAAGGAAATGATGGAAGAGGAGCAGAGGAAAAAAATTATAGCATTGGGAAACAAGTTAGTGATCATCCATGTGCCCAGTTTTGCAAGAGAACTGAGACTAATAGCACCACAGGAGTCACAAACTTCCTTTCTTTGTGGCTTTCTTGTGGAGATTGGTCACATGTACATGTGTGTTTTTGTTACCAAGAGATGCACATAACCCTGGAAACAAAGTACAGTAGGTTGATTTGAGTTTGGAATGGAGATTTATTTGAGGAAAACTTCACATACACATGCTTATATAGCTTGTCTTCATGGAGAAGTAACTCTGTTCCCCTCTTCAGCTGGGCTGACTACCAACCCACTGACTTGGTCATTACCTCCAGCCTGTACATACTTATGGCTTATGCCATCATTGGTTTGTCTATAGGGCAAAAAGGTATGATTTGGCCAACTACTTCATCCACAGTTACACTGTCCACCAGTTATCTGTGGCTGAAAATAAGACAGTCACAACAATCTGCATGGTCATGCAACTTCTTCTTGTAGCCTATAAGATATTTTGTGGTTTTTGTTTTCAAACCTGAGCTTACAGAGTGAGTACATCATTTTCAAAATCCTCTTAAAATTGTGAAGCAAAATATCTGTGAAAAAAATCTAAAAGCATCAGTTATCTTTGAGCATGTGGAAACAACAAAAACCAAATTGCCAGATTCTTGTTGCAAGAATTTCTTGTTCTTGTCTTTTTCTACTTCTTCACCTCATGTCCAATGTAGTGATCAATTCTTACTAGTAAACACTGCTTTAGGTATATCAGGTATATCCTCGATTCAGCAGAGCACAAACATGTTTTTAAGTTTATGCATGAGAAATGAAAATTAACCTTGTGTGGGATTTAGGTTGGTAAAGAAAAAACATTTGCACAGTTCTTAGTTGCTTTGAACAGCATGGAGTTAATAACTCAAAAAAAATTATTTTATAGAAACATAACCATCGGTATTTAAATAGAACAACATCAGGATGTTATGTGAACCCTAACAGACTTGAAATAGTACATTGTCTTCCCAGAATTTATTTTCTGCCTACCAAATGACTACCTACATAATGAATTACACATACATTGAGGACTAAAACTACATAAACATAACCATCTATCCAAACAGCACTCAAGCACACAAAACCCTTCAACATGCAGTATCAAGCAGTTTATGTTCCAAAACTCTGAGTTCTGAAGGAAAAAATCTCCCATCACCTAATCAGAAAGCAAGCTCACTGCTATTAAAGGATGAGGTGCTGGAGTCAAGCTCTCCTGGCAGTTGCTTATAAAAGCCTGGGGGTGAGGAAGAGGAAGTGATGAAAAAAAGTCCCCTCTGGGCTCAATAGTAGAAGCATCTGCCAAAGCAATAAAAGTTTGTATTTGTAGTAACAATTTTTGACCAAGATTAACACTCAGGAGCAAGTAGTTAACCGGGCTTTACCGGTACTTTACCAGTATGTTGTTTTACAGCAGCAGAAGTTATAAGCAGAGGAAACAGGCTCTAAAGGGCCAAATTCTCCTGGAAGCACACATTAGAGTGCTTCCAGAATAATGCGAGATGATCTTCAGCCAGGTGCAGTGTAGCAGGAAGAAAGACGTGGTCTTGTCACCAAGAACAGACATACAGATACTTTGACCTAAGTTTCAGTTCTGGCTTGTGTTATGGAGGAAGGGTTCATGGACAGGTCTGAGTGCATCCACTTTGAGCCTTTTCAGGTACAGTATATTTTATAGTGGGCCACAGATACAAATAAGCCAAACGGGGAGATTAGAAAGCAAGTTATCAGTTTGGCACAGATTTTCACTGGTGTGAGGCCCTGAGGACCAGCAAAAATTTGCCACAATAGGTTGCTGACAGCTTTTCTTCTGCAGTATATTGTCCTGGCTCAATAGCACAAGGTCAGACTCAATGCCTTTTTGCTGCCTTTATGTTTCTACTAGGGAGCAATTGCTTAGAAAAATATCTCTTTACTTGACAGGTTTGTAACACAAACAAAAAAATCCATCCTGGTTGTGGTTATTGAACTGACTGCTTAGGACTCAAACAGCATAAGACTAATAGCATGGCAGAGCTACACCAACCACACCAATGTAAACCTAACTGTGCATGAGCGATCGCTGACCGAGGATAGCCTGGTGCAATAAATGAATGAAACTTACTTTTTTTTTAATCTAATACAGACACTTCAGTGTACAATTAGCAACAAATTCCTCCTCCATGCAGAAAGTAAATCAGGATAATTAACTGCAAGAATTTCATACACACACCCCTGCATACAAAACTTCAAGTCATTGTGCAGAACATCTACAGTGAGTGTGATAGAAAATGAGACAGTTGCTTGGAGATTTTAAAACTGTTGACAAATTACAGCTAACTTTTTACATTCTCAAGATGAGTACTTTAAGGTTGGCACTTTTATATATACAATAAAAGGGGATGCTGTGTGGGAGGTACTGATACAACAAGGCTAAGAAAGAACATCACATTAAATTAAAATAGTCCCCTACAGACGTAGCAATCCCTTTTTAGGATACACCTGGAAACAAAAAAGAATGCATGTTCCTAATTTAAAATCAATCTAATAGATATAGAACTTTCAGAGAGGCCTTCCCTAATGTTCTGGTCTTTTGTGCTCAAGCAGAAGGGCCAACCCACGCAGCTGTCTGCTCCATACAAGATACCAACCCTGGGCAAGCAGCTGTGCCCTCAGCATGGCTGTGAGTATGTCCAGGCACCAGGGCTTCACAAAATATCACAAGTCAACCATGTTCAAATACAATTAATTTTCTGAGATCTCCAGAACAAATCCTGTGCTATAATCCCACAAGCATACATAAATTACGTTTTTAATTTATATGTGTTTTACTTATATACTATCAAGTTATATATATTTAATCATTATTAGCAGACTGATAGAGAAGTCTGGTCCAGAGAAGGCTGCTACCTCCAGCAGCTGCCCACCTTTCCTGAAGGTCCAGCTCACCATATACTGTCTTGCCCCCATAAAAACACCCCTGTAGAGTACATCATGATTTAGGTGGTGTTAGTGAGAAAGGCTGTCCTGACTGGAGCTGCAGTGCTTCAACTGTAGAGCTGATCTCCTGAAGGACACCTCAAGGCAACCTTGAGGGGTGGGATTTGGGTGTGTGACGTGCTGCCCCACCAGTGTGGCATAGTTTTGAAAGTCCTGTGTGGAATCTGGGTAGGGCTAGCTCTACTGTCCTCCCAATCCACTCCTCAAACCACAAGGAAGTGCAAAGGGATAAGGGGTGCTTGCTCACATCTGTAGTCACAATTGGCCCCGAGCCTTTCAGGTTCTGTATAGAACATCAAGCAAAGACTGCAGGGGAGGTGCAATCACAGCAGAACTTCAGCAGGAGCCCTTGAAGGATGAGGAAGCAGCAGAGGCAAGCCAGAGTGCAGGAAGGGGAACTTGGGGCACACTACACTTCCATACCACATCAGGCGGCTTGCCCTCAACAAACCCACAGTTGGGAAACTGTGATGAAGGTTATCTGCATAATCTATGATCCCAGAGGTGCTTTTCATGAGGAACTTGTCTTCAGTTTTAAATACCATTTGATTTATAATAAAATAGATATTGTTTAAAGGGACTTGCACCATGTCTTATGTCTCCTTAAGCAAGGTTTACATAGTCTATTATATCTGTATTTTCCGGGATACAAAATGAAGTTTATTAAAGAAAGATGAATGTTAGCCTCTTTACATACATTTTAAATTGTCACTTTGACAGAGCTTCTGCTCTTGATACCTAGTGTCAATAACAGAATTAGGACATCAATATAAAACATTGTCTTAGCAAATGCACGTCAGCTTTGCTTCCCTTCTTATGCTACAGATGCTGTTTCAGAGGTAAATAATCAAATACTGTTTTTATTTCCACTTGAAAGCAGGAGTATAGGTGACTTATGACTGTGATGTATTTCTTATTAGATAAATAGAACTGTCTATATGAAATTGGCTGATCTACATTTTTGGTTTTAATGTTACCATAATGCTACTATTCAAAAAGGATTTCCAAGCTATTTACAGAAAGCAGAGTACAAGCCCATAACATAATCTAGCATTTACCTTGGTCGAATTTAGAGGAAACTAATCCATGCAATCCAGTTATGGTGAACTGAAAACAAAAACTGAGTGCAAACTGACGATAGTAAATCTATGTGAGAGATTTTAATAGAGGAACATATATTTGCTTGATTCAAATTATTCAACAAAATATTATCAGTTTACTTACATTAAATATATTTAGAGGTTTACACTGGATTTATATTGATCTCTGATCTTCACATAAACTAGAAAATACAGGAAAACAAGGGCATTATGTAGTGACAGTATACAGCTGTATATTATCTCCTTCTGGTATGAAAAGAAAAAAGAAATCCAGGAAGCTGGCCAAAATACATGTCCATCAGAAATACTCTGCTAACACGCTTTCAATTATGCACTCTCAAAGGGATCAGAAGGTCCTAATTACAAGAATGAAAAATAAACCTGAGAAAAATACCGAGGGCAGCAGCTCAGCCTGTGTTTCTGAGAGATGATGACACTTGCGCTCAGAGGAACAGCAGATGCTCAGCATAGGTCTCTGCTGGGCCTTCAGTGACCAGGATTACTTTTTTTGATGTTTTTCTGGGCTTTAGAAAATTTAACAAGCTTTGGATTCGCCTCACTGGCTTACACAAGTATACGCGTGGAAATTCCCTGTCTCAGACTCTCAGTTGTGCTGTATTTGGAATTAATGTGAGGGTGTCTCTTACACATTTTTGGGTGGCGTTATGGCCAAGCAAGGCTTCATGGTGAATCATCGGTTTAAGTAACAGACTTTGGAGGTCCCAGGCAGCAAAATGAAGGAGAAGAGGCCTTACAGTAAAGACATTTTTTATCCAGCACGTAGTCTAAACCACACACAGATAAGGTGCCTCAAACTCTGGCCCATTTTCTACAGCACCGTCATTCCTAGGCTGCACTGGTACAGTCAGCATGAACAGTAGGGTCAGAGCATTCCCCACTGAAATCATCAAAGATGAACTGGCAGTCACTCTAAGATCCAAGTTGGCCCTACAACGCTCAGCCTCAAAACTAATAGGTTTGAAACTTATTCCCCACCACAACCATACCCAACTAAAAAAATGGGCTCCAGTACAGTCACAAGATCTGAAAGAGGTGCACAATGATATCTTGTATTCTCGCTCCAATTAAGAGTAGATATTGACATCCCTAAATAGATCCGTCCTGAATCCGTGATTACCAGCTCCAGTTATCCTGTTCCCCTGTTCTGCATTACCAGACTGTCCATCTTACAGAGAAAGTTTATACTTATTTGTAAGCAACCCATGTTTCTGTTAGAATTTCTGGTTCATTCCACTCTCTTCCCCCCTCCTCCCACTTTTTTATTTTAGATCTGCAGATGTTTTCACAGACAGGGGAAATTTTATTCTATTCTTCCTCTAGATGACCTTCCACAATTCTAGCTTATCAGATGGTATGCACACTTGCATACCAAAGGAAAGCATGCAAATGTAGATCTTGTTTTTAATACTAATTAAATGCATTAGAATAACTCTGTAAGTTTTATAGTTTATCTTGCATAATTTTAAAGCAACTTTAAGCCGTACCTGACAACTTCTACAAGCTACCACCATAATGCCTCCAGGTTATCATCTTCACTTACCAATCAGTCACACACATTGGGACTGCTAGTGGTGGGAAAGGACAATGGGAACATTAACTCCTCGTTGAACAAAGCTTCCCATAAATCAAAATCTATTCTTGTTCATATAGTAGAAACAAGTTTAATTAAATCTAAGGAAGTGGAATGAAGGAAAGTATCTGTAAGTTAACAAGAGACTCCAACCTAATGAAGGAGAATTCAGCCTGAAAGTTAAATTGAAATTTCTTGAGTCAAGATGGAAATCCACAAAGTTTGACCATGACTTTATAGTGCCAGCTCCTATCAGTCATTCACAAATACAACATTAGCAAGAAGCACAATATCAGAATAAAAACTAACATTACAGAGGAGTTGAGATTTACTATTACCATTTAAAACTTTGTTACGTTGTTGATTGGGCACTGATCTTTGGTTAGAGATGTTGAGCAATAAGTTTTAACAGCAAAGAGTTCAGCCCAGGGATAGTGGTGGTGGCAATGGAATGGTTTAAGGTGCAGTCTCTTGCTAGCAATAATTTACCTCTGAAGCAGGATTTGTTATAACTATCCAAAGAATGGCTTTCCTCATGCCTCAGCTAAGCCAAAAAACTCTCTAGACACAAAGCTCTGATTGCAAGTACCTATGACTTTTAATACTGCTTGGGTTTTGTCAGCCTGACACAAAAGGGAAGTTCAGCCTCACTCGCTGTAGCAGAGCAGGGCAGAAAATCATCACTTTCCACATGCCCCTGGCTCCTGCAGAAAGAGCAGAGGAGCAGAGGGAAAGGAGCAGCTCTCCAGGTAGGAGAAGAGAGAGCAGAGACAACTGCAGAAAGCAGAGAAAATGATTAAATCTAGCTCTGACATGTCCAAAGTACAGTTGGTAAGATTTTGTGGTATGTAGTAAGTAACAATAAATATATTTTCCTCACTATCATTTTGTATCGGAGTATGCTTTTTTGGGGATAATAACAAAAACACATGCTCACTTGCTCCCTTTCTGTCTCCACTCTTCCACTGTCCAGTCTTTTAAGGCCAGAAATAGTACAACTTCACTGCCATTAAGCCATCTTCATCTACGCTGTGTGAAAGAATAGGATTTGGTTCTAATTAATGAACTATTAGAGTAAATTATAAAATATTCTGAATTATTGATTATCCAGATACAAATATTCCAGATGCAAAAAGTATCTGACTTGCTTACACAGAAGGAAGTCATAAAGGAATCCAGAATATTTACTTCCAAGACCACTCAGATCACAGACATTCATTTTGGAATAAAACTGAGAAGTCCATGCCTGGAGTTACCTAGAATTCCAGACAGAACTCTGAATTCAATCCCTCCCTTCCTCTGAATTAGCTCTATAATGCAGACAAGGTTTTATAGTTTAACTACAATTCAAAGAAGGCAGGAACAAGTGGCAAAATTGCTCCTTCAGGAATTACCATGAACATTTCTTTAAATGTATTTAGGATAACATTAATCTAACTACGTATAACTCTTACAATAAGCATTTCATCAATTAATCCAATCACCCAGCACTTTTTCTGTCCTCTTTCGGGAAGTCTGGGTTCCTCTTTTCTCATATCTGACAGGCAACTTTGTACACTCCATTAGATTTAGTGTCTGTGGAGTCTGCTTCAAATTCCACACACTTAATTTAGTCACCCTCAAACACTTACATGGTGGTTCACCACATCTAAAAATCAGTACCAAGTCTGCAGCAGAAATTTGTCATGACTCTTCAGTTTACAAATTTCCATAAGTTCATTCCTCAACAGTACTGAAGTTTGTTCCAGCACCATGTCATATTCCCCAGCAGAATGCTGCTTCTGAGAACCAACTCTACAGAGCTGATCTCCAGAGATAACAGCTGAGTAGAGGGCATTCTGATCCATCACAGGATGCACAACAGGGATTCTACTGTGCACACTCATTCCTCAGATGGGGCACAGAGAGAACAGTAGCAATCTTTCTTTTTCTGAGACAATACACTTGGTAAATCAAAGACTGAAGAACTGCATTGCTATTTGTAAGTATAATGGGAGAGAAACCCCTAGAGGAGAAAACGTGTTCAAATTCAAGTTCAAAGTGCATCAAGAACAAGTAAGCATGAGACTAGCCACAATTAAATTTGGGGTGAAAGTTAGAAGGTGGATTTTTAGGCAGTACAATGTCTTACCTCCTAGATAAAGGGCACACAAGACTCAATCTCATTCTGATCATATGACAGCACTGTTAGAGGAGCAGGAGTTTCATTCAGGAATCGAAAAAATGTTTTCTAATCTTCAATTGCTGTAATGAAAATCAAGAAGTTTTTTATCCTCTGGGTAATTCAAAGTCTCCTTTCTATATTTGTTGGTCATCTCAGGCTATAGTGGTGTACTTTGAAACAGGAGACTGTTAGATAAAATGTATCACTCACTATTTTACAGGTGGACAAAGAAAGGTAAGGAGAAAAGAGCACTCCAGCTTTCCAAGGATACTCTGTAATTTGTGGCTGCAGTATTTTTAAAAAAGTTCCAGTGAAATAAACCTCACATCTTATGTAAGCAGGTTCTTGCCAACTAACCTCCAAAATACTGTCATGTAGATAAATTCAGTTTAGCTCTGGGTACCCACCTGATCTTTTTCAAATGACAGTATGCTTCTTCATATTAATTTAATGACATCTGGTTTAAAAAAAAATCCATGTCATTAACCCATGATACAAAAGTAAGAGAAATCTGGGCACAGTAGATAGTGTTACTCAGAAAAGACTCAAACCAATGACAACGTTGACCACAAATGTAGAGAAATGCTCCTGACATGCATTAGAATCAAATAGCCTTTATTTTTAACTAAAGACCTTGGTCATATTGAATATTAATGTTCATGGCTAGAAGTGGCAAGTCAGAGACAGCCACCATCTCTCTTCAGGCTGCTTATATTGGATTCATTAGCAATTTATCATCAGCATAAAAGCAAAATTCAATTCCATCTGTGAGCTTCAATGCACATAAGACTTGATGTACCTGATGAATTGCAGATATGCAGGAACTGGAGCTGCCATAATAGAGGTTAAAGGCCTCTGGAAGCTGCAGCAATCTAAGAGTATTATGCAATTTGGATAATAAATATAATCATCATAGGTAGAGTTCAAATAAATCCTCAGAGGAAGCAATCCCATAAACTTGGAAACATGGTAATAGTTTAAAATTCAAATATCACATTATAAGAGTGTTTTAGGGACTTCTGACCACTTCAAATATAATTTGTTTAGAATTTTTGAGCTTCAATTTGATATTATTTAATTCATATTTCTTCCTAAAGGTGAAACATCATCTTTACTGCAAGTGTTGGGCCAGGCTGGGATACCTGAACAATACTAAACATTGCTTAGAGCCAGGGAAACCAGCAAGGCAATCAGACAAGAAAGACAACTAATGATGTGAGCAACAGGGAGCAACCTGGCTCATTATAGGCAGAACTGTAGGTTAAATCTTGGGGACTTCCCTGCTTTGCTTACACAGAGAGGGGTTCAATAGCCTAAAGACTATCCATTCGTCCTTCTCCTTTGCACAACAAACATTATGGGAAAGAGTAGTCTGTAACAAATAACTTCCCTAGCAGGCCATCCCTGTAAGATTGCAGAAAATAGTGTGGCACCACACTGTTCAGAATTAAGTAGAGATGGTGCCTTTTACTAAACAATAACAGAATCTGACTTATTATCTGACCCTGTCTATTATTACATGCTTTGATGCCTAGAGTAGGCATCAGGAAATCATTGGAGTAGGAAAAGAGTAGGGGATAGGAATAAATTAATCAGACATATCACTGTGAAGCCACCTTCTAAATAGCAAATCCCTCACAAGTACCTCTTTCTCACCATTACGTTACAATTTAAAACAATAAAGTACAATGGACAGGCTTTGCACAAAAGCATAAGCAGAAAGACAATACCACATGCAATATAACAGGGAAAAGGAAGCACAAAATACTAGCTCAAGCTCATGATCCACAGTTAAATTTGTGTGCAATAAAATGGAAATGTCATGTGTGATCATGGTTTCTCTATGTGTGTACATACACTGATTACTGAACTTTGCAAAGCATTAGTTTGTCCTTTAAACTAAACTAGGAATTAAAGCTGCAGTTGTATAAAGGTCACTGAAGAGTAAAGAAACTTACCACTCTAGAGCTTGACCCTACACAAAAATAAGGAGTGAAAAGCCAAATTCAACTGAATTATTTATAAAAAGTATTTCATATAATATTTTTCTCTTTGGAAATTACTACCACATTATCCATCACTGAATAAATATTTTACGCATAGTTTCATGAAATTAATGTAAAATTTAATTTACATATCCTACTATACATAAGGAATACAGGACAATACAACCTACTTTACACGTAGGAACAAGGAAACATAAAAATGTGACAGTGAAGGAATCACAAAGTTACCAGAGTAGCAGGACCAGAAAGCACATATCCTATCCACAACTCTCATCACTCTTCCTCCCTCTTCCTTTCACTGCACCCAGTGAACTTTTATTCATTAATTAGTCTTCCAAGTATTCTCACATGGAAGTCAGATATTATGAAAAATATAAATAAAAGTTTTATGTTTAAGCATCAGTTCCAAGAGATCATTTCAAGGTGGCACACCACATCCTACTACCACTGGATTGCAAGTGGAAAAGAAAAACTTCTTCAAATGGAGAGGATGGACTGGTATGGAAGCTGGGAAGAAAACTGAGTTTAATACTACAGGTATGAGTTAAACTAATAGAAAAGTTCAAAGCTGTGAGGGACTTTAGGACTAAGGACAGGGGGAAAAAAAACCAAAATCAAACCAACCAAAAAACCTTAAATACAACATAGTTATCTTCTACCTCCACAATCCAAATGGCAGAGGAGAACAATAATTTCAGTAGCCACAATTTTGAATGCACTGGAAATGAGCAGAAAGGAGTATGATGCTGTCACTGAGAGGGCAAATGAGAGTTTTTTTGTGTTAGACTGAATCAAAACCGAAAGTCTTTTTTCTTCTATTCACAGAGAACCATGCTGAGTCAAAAGCATTCTTCAATCCAGCACTAATTTATCTGAGTTATGTCTCAGTTATGTTACTAGTGATTGGCCACTCATCAAACTTTTTCTGTGAGATAAGCAAGGAGATGCAAGAATAGTAATAATTTTAAATATAAAGGAGATACAAAAGCTAATGTAACACTTGCAAGTGATTAAAAGATGAAAAGGGAAAAAATAAAAATAAAAAATGAACATAAATGCTCAAGCCCATCTGCATATTATTTAAAATTAGAATAAGTGATTATACAAGCAGCTGAGAGTAAGTGCATGGCACAACTCCCAAAAACAAAAACAAAGCAGTAATGGAGCTATAGAAGGTGTGACAGAGAGAGAAAAACTGTCAAGTAATAATGGATTTTCAGACAGTGTTATGTAAACAAAAAATGTTCTACTTTCATTTTTCTTCTTTAGAAGAGAAATGTGGATTTTTTTAAAGCAGAATCACCATACTTCCTGTGATTTGTGGTGTTCTAGTGTCCTCCAATGGATACTTTTGAAAGTACTTGCTCTGTAAAAACGTATTAGAATTATGGCTATGACTCACTTAATGATTTTTGTATGGTATTTGTTGTAAGATATCAGGAAGAGGAAACAATATAAGATCTTACAGGCTCCTCATCTTTCTTCCTATATTTAAACAGTCATTGGCACTGCTGGATTATGTCATCTTCCAAAAAGGAAGAAAGTGTGACCTTCTGCCAAGTTTTAGCAGAAGAAAAATCACTGAGTCCAATCTGACCTTAGTCATTCATTCGTCTTGTGAACCCACAATAGGATCAAGACCAATAGGATAATGGAAATGAAGGCAGCCTTCAGTAGCTTTGTATAGGACAAAGACCCCAAAGCAAGATCTAGCAGTCTCTGAAGATGCATGGCACAGCTGAGAGTGAATCTCTGGAGCCACATCTTCTTCCCTTTCCAGCTGGTAAATTTGAATAAAACATCACCAAAGACACATTCAATATTTTTTGTAGTTAAGTGAGAAAAAAACTGGAGTCAGCACTCATTTACATTGATTTAGTTGACGACATACTGCTGTCACTTGGAGAAGCAGCAAAAATGGGGGTGGTTTAACTTCTTTTGGTTTTTCAAAAATCTAGATTATAAAACTAGCTCACCCAATTTATAATCTGGAAGAATAATGCTCTAAACAGTTTCTCTGGGTACATGGTTTTCATTCAGTCATTTCAGGCTTCTTTAAATTGTGAAGTTAATGCATAGCAAGTTGGTGTAGCAAATTTCCGTCCCTGGGTTAGCTGAGAGCTCCCACAAGTCATGACCTTCCTCTGCTCCTGGTCACTGATCCTTATTGTTTCAGTGTCTTCTACCAACTGCAGCTGTGCTAGTCCTGCCTGGCTCACTCCCTAATCCAGTTCTTGCACCAGCTATCTCCTACTGGTTACACTCACTCCTGCCAAATACTTCCAAGTAACATCTTTCTTAGGATAAGCTGAAAAGCCATGGATACAGAGAGTGATACTAAACGCGCCTTACTTGCTACTTACATGGAAACAAAAAATGTTTTTGTGCAATATGGAATATCCTACTGCTAAAGAAAATGAAGGTACTGGGCACACCTAACGTGTACTTTGGCTTGAATAATTTGGATTGAAAGGGATCTCTGAAGACCGCCTTGTCCAAACCCCCTGCCATGGGCAGGGACACCTTCCACTAGACCAGGTTGCCCAAAGCCCCATCGAACCTGAACACTTCCAGGGATGGGGTATCCACAGTTTCTCTGGGCAACCTGCTCCAATGTCTCTCTCCATCTCTCCTATAAGCCCCCTTTAAGTATTGAAAGGCCACAATAAGATGTCCCTTGAGCCTTCTCTTCTCCAGGGTGAACAACACCAACTTTCTCAGCCTGTCTTCACAGGAGAGGTGCTCCAGTCCTCTTGTCAACTTTGTGACCCTCCTCTGCACTCACTCCAAGAGGTCCATGTCCTTCTTCTGTCAGGGGCCCCAAAGCTGGACACAGTACTCCAGATGGGGTCTCATAAGAGCAGAGCAGAAGGGGAGAATCACTTCACCTCTCTCTACCCACTGGTCACACTGCTTGTGATTGGCATTCTGGGCTGCAAACACACATTGTCACCTCAATGTGCATTTGTGAACCCACCATTGTCCCCAAGTCCTTCTCCTCAGGGCTGCTCTCAATCCATTCACCCCCCGCAGACCGTACTGATATTGGGGATTGCCTAAGCCCATGTGCATGACCTTGTACTTGACTTTGTTGACTTCATGAGGTTCACATTGGCCAACTTCTTGAGCCTGTCAATGTTCCTCTGGAAGATGTCCCTTCCCTCATACCATACCAAAATGTGTAAAAAAGCACATAACATGTAGTAGCTAGTACACTATAAATTCACACTCTAGTTTATTTTGTTCCAGTCTACCTGTCAGACACAGCCTTCAAAATCCAAATTCAGCCAAAGCAAATCAAATGTCACCATCTCACTGGCTCTTGTCTCCAGGGATTCACGCTCCTCTCAGCTGAAGATAACCCTTAGTTCCCTTCAGGTGACATCCTTATATGCATCCCCATGTAGGTCCTAAGCAGGAAAACAAAAGAGAAAAAGCTAAAGAACTTCAACTACTGTATGTTACTGGTAGTAAGCATGTGACTGACAATCTTTGCCAAATTTAGAAGATTTAAGGGTTTTAACTCATACCCTAAAGTGCTGAGTCCTTTTACACCTCTCAGCTTCCTCCTAAAATACATAAATCTCTCATCCCACACCTCCAGAAATTTTCTTGAAATATTACAAGAATATCCTTAACACTAGCATCAACATCCTTAGTGTAGGCTACAGTTTAGAAGCTACAGCCTTTAGATTGCTAGAGTCCAGCAATCCAAAAGACTCCTAATGGCTTAACATGAAAACACAGCTGTCATCACAGAAAATCAAGGTTCAACTAAATACACAGATATTTTAAAGAGAAGAAACCATTTAAAGCTAAAGGCCACAGCAACCCACTTAACTCAGCACCTTGAACAACCATGGCTGTTTCATCACTATTTGCTGCATTTCAAACACTTAAGTGATAAAGAATTCTGTATATCCCATTGACTGATCCATTCAGTCACCATCTTACAGGCCTTCTCCATAAATATCGTGTCGCTATTAAATATAAAAAGGAAGACTTACTAGGGTTCTTTACTATAAATTTAGTAACTGCAGATCTTTCACTGCTTCTCAGTGTGCTTTGAAGTTCTCTTTCACACAAAGCTGTACAACATCTCTTAATTCCTTGAAGTACAAAGTTTAGCAGTATCCTTCAAAGACCTCTTATACACGGAGATGTCTGACACGTTCTCAAATCCCCTGAAACAAAGATCTATACTCTTGTGTCTATCTCCTTCAAATGAAGATGTCCAAGTTTCACATTCCATTAAAAATGGGGGAGGAGTTATATGCTATGACATCTGCTACTCTTACAGGAAACTTTCTAGTTTCAGAATTCTTCAAAAAATTCTTTAATACAGTTTGAATTCACTCCTTTCTTTCACGTCAATCTTTTTTTATCGCAGCAAAATCAATCTCTGAATTTGTGGGGTTTGGTTTTTTGTTTGTTTGGGGGTTTTGTTTGGGTTTGTTTGTTTGGGTGGGTGGGTATTTTAGTTTTGGAGGTTTTTTTAATTATCTTCTAGTAAGCAGAAAGGAAGTCAGATACAAACAGTATTACAAGTTTGGATGGCTTTGGAGGTATTGCCTAAAGAATTCCTAAAACTTTTGAGCCTCTCTGGGAATATTTAGGATTTTAATAAGTCTGCAGTCACATTAAACCTTTTACAGAAGTGCAAGAGAGCAAAATCTAGCAAAGAAACAAATTGATTGTAGGGTCAGGTCTTCTGAGGAGAATGCAAGGTGGAAATCCTGTTTCTTGGGCACAGTGCCCTATTAAAGTGAGAGTAGGTTCCTACTGGAAAAATGCCCCAGTTCCCTGACTTGCTTTCACAGGTCTTTTCTTAGAGGTAGCAATCAGCAGTCCTTCGAGCTTCCGACATTGTATCCTTGAAAACCTATTTCAAAAACCTTCCTTAAGAGAGGCTAGAAGGAAACCTCCACTACTCTCCCCAGTTCTGTTTTCAGATGGTTGAGAAGGGATTTGTGCTCAGAGAAATCTTGTTTCCTTTTTTTTTTTTTTTTTTTAAAAAGTTGCAGAAACATAAGGACTGATCAGTGCAGCCCAAAGGAGAGCATCACTCAGGGATCAGGGCCTGCTGCTTGTCTTACTGCTCAACCCCACAAGGATTAGGGACTTGAAAGCACTGAGAAGGTGGTCATACCTGATCTTAGCAACTCATCCTGACCAAGTCAAACAACTAAAAACCATTCTGGTTACATCAATTTCTCTTAGAACTTGCCAAACACCTTTAGAGGTAGCATTGAGAAGAAGCCCCGGGCCCTGTGCAAGGCTAACAGGAGACACCAGAAATGACTGTCAGACCCAGTGAAGGAAACAGTACCAGACCACAGGACTTCTAGACCGACAGAAACGTGTATCTAGACCCAATCCTGCTGAATAGCCTGTGGGTCTCAATTAAAGGGCAGAAAGGAGGAGAGGCAGCACCAAGGAAAAGGACAACTAAAACCAATACACTGTGACCTGTGATGGCTCACTAAGTACTACAGTGTCAAAAGACAATCTTGCCTCTAAATCATAAGCTGGGATGTAGACAGCTTTACTGAAAAAATATTTTTAAAAGTCTTCCTAGTGGTGTTCTCTTTAAATGAATGGTTTTAGATTTTTTTATACGTAAAGGAAGCAACAGTTCTAGATCACTGGTCTGGACTAAATTTCTACATACGACTTCAGCCAAGAAAAAAAAACAAACTGATACTCAAAAATTTTCAACACACCATAACCTCAGCTAAGCTCTATCTCTGAATATATGTATCCGAAAGAGCATACACACACGCATATATAGAAAAAATATTTTTATTCACTACAACTGGAGAAGAGAAAAACATGTAGAGTTTTTTCTCCAGTATTTCTGAAATTTTGTATGGCTGCATTCAATATCCATAATTTAGTCTAAACTGTATGATTTATATGCACTAACTGGGTAGAGTTCTTTGCAAATCCAGAAAACTGCCACCTTAAGAAAATCTGTCAAAGGTGTTCAGCACTATTTTAATCTTACTTCCACTCAGTGGTAAAATGGTGTCACTGAAGTTGAAAAGAGCAAAATTAAGATAAATGCCACACTTTTTTGAATCAACTGTCTTGCATAAAGCCTTGTTAGCGACAAGGAAGTTGTGCCTTTCAAGATTTAAAAAACACAACAAACCTCGAGAGACTTCTCCTGCTCACAGCATGTTTTTCTGTATAATTTCAGATTATTCTACATAATAGAATCACTCCTAGATGAGCTATCGCTATCTTTTTCTTTCCTGTTGCCACTAGACCTGCAAGTACACTAAGAAAGACTTGGCACAAACTGATTCCTTCAAAATTCATTCTATGGCTCTGCACTGGAAATAGCTGATTGCTCCAGGCCTTGAAAGAATGCCAGATTTACAGGCTGTCTGCAGTAACTGCCTATTTTACCTACATCAGTTTAAACAGATATATAGGATAAGTAGTTTAAACACACCCAATGCAATAAACACGACTCATCTTTGTAGAAGGCTTAGTATCACAGAGCAGAGCTCTTTGTGCAGTTTAAAAGATTATGTGTCAAGAGTCTGGGATGTGTAAGCAGTGCATTAAGACTACAAAAGAGATGTCCCTGGAGAAGCTTTACAATTGACTGGTATAGAGATACAAAATGCTTTGAAAGAAAAGTTCTCTTCTCTTTTAGTTATCAGAAAGGACACAAATCTGTACTTAAAGTTTACACTTTGTACTAATGTAATGTAATGCGATGCAAACAGGGAACTGCTTTATGCTTGGATGGTGTCAAGAGAGACAGCAAAGACCTCCACATCCACTGGACTAGCCATAAATGTTCATTCCTTGACACATATACTACACCTTAGCTAACCTACATTATGGCAAGGTTTTATACATTATAAAAATTAATGCATTAATGCATTATAAAAAATTTATGCATTATGAAAAATTAAGTATTTCCTATCCTTGAAACTGTGAAATTATAAGCTTTCTTTCTTCATTAATCATTTTTTTCTGATGCCAGCTCACAGTGCAGTTGCAAAAGCAAGGGAAAAAAAATTAAACAGAGTACTTGGGCTTGCAGCATAAATGTATACAAATTCTCGATAAGTGAACCTCAGTGTTTTAATCAAAATTAGTTGCATCAATGAGTAGAAACATTGATTAAGAATAAAATTCTCATCTAAAGCAAAATTATAAAAGCATAGCATAATATTTCTCTCCATTTTTTTCAGTGGAATATCAGTAAAGGCAAGTATAAAAATTCCATTGCACAACTTACTCAAAAGCATATTCAGAAGGGAATTAGAAGTGCAGCAGTGAGCTGGATCAGAACAAACTGCTGTAGAATTAGAACCAACATACAGTTTACAACCTGAGTCCCCATGTGACACGCGTTATAAAATTACCCTGTGATAAACCACCAGTACTACAGAGCACACAGTATTAGAGAGGGGATTTATGGTCCACTTGTTATAAAAGTTGTAGACACAGAAATACTAAAAATTATTTTCCATTGGAGATCTGAGGGAGCAGCATATAACAAAGGTATTCCATATATTAAAGGAGAGCATTACTGTCATTTTGAACCAGTAAGTTAAAGCTCACATGCAATCATCTAGCTCCCTGGAACAGGTCTGCCAAACAGTGAGCAATCAAATAGCACAACATATTGTTGCTCTGTAAAAGTCTGTTCATCTGTCATATTTACCAAGCATTGATTCTGTCATATCTGTTTCTTCCTCAGAAAAATAGTTGCTTATGATACCAGCAAAAGCCTCCTGCCCTAATAAGAGTCAAGTTCTTTTCCTTTCCACAGAACTCTGCCTTTCAATGTTGGGGTAATTTGCCGAGGGCAGGAACTGGGAGCTGCAGCACAGCTTGCAGCTCTAGGCCTGTCTGCAGTCACTTGCTCCACTGTGAACACGCTTGGCTTGCTTACTATTTTGTATAATCAGCATACAAAGTGTTTTCTGGGTAGACACAGCAAACTTCACACCACATATATCTTCAAGACTGTGATTCTGCACACTCATGAGCATTTCGGTCCCAGCGGAGAAAAGTATGTGTGTAATTTGGGGAATGAAGAGCGTACTACTGACATATATACTGTTAAAGTATGTGGAGAGACACCTGGAATGGCATCTCTGTTTCATGTGCCTGTGAAGTGCCTGGCATGTGATAAATAGTTGGTGTGAGTAACAATCAATGCACACAAGAATTTTTCATGACTCTAATTATATCTAGCACATTCAACATCCTCAGTGGTAGCATGTAGAAAAGGCAGGAGAGGGGGAGATTTTGACAGAGTATCAAAGGAATACAAAGCTGGATTTCTGGAAACAGGAGTCACACAAAGTCTAAAGCTGACTGAGCAAGATCTTACTGGAAGCATTTGAAGAGTACAGCCATAATAGCCATAATACACCTTTGTTAACTCCTAATTTTGGTATGTCCCCCCACCTACACAATGTTTTTCTTGAAAACTCTTATTCCAAAGAAGACGCTGAGATAAGGTTTTGAAAAAAAATCTTAGCCAAAGACAACTCCTCACAAAGCAGGTGTTTGATATGGCTAGAAGGAGGTAGGGAAACTTTGAAAACTTTCCCATTTGTTAAGCTCTCGGCTGGATCTGTGGGGCTTTTCTGATTTCTCCACTAGATCGAACTGAAGTGTTACAGTGACTTCCACCCTGCGAATCGTCCTGGTACAGTTCCAGCTGAGCTTTGTGCTAGACTGCTTGGAGGATTATGACCTTAAACAGCACTTCAAAGGAGCAGTTGAAACTTGACCACATGCTAGAAAAGTGCAAATACCTTCACTCAACTCAAAGAAAGGCTGCATGGATTTGAAGTGGAAAAGTACAGGTTTAATGCAAAGCCATTCAGCAATTAGTACAGAAAAAAAAGTACCTTCCTAATGTTTAAAAAATCCTCTGCATTACTTTTCAGAAGGTTTTCTAAGTACATATTAACACTAGAAGGAGACAGAGGACACTACTTTGAAAGACACCCTTCCTAAGGCACTTCATTAAAGCAGGATTTACATCTGGGAGCAAAGCAAGATCTTGTTCCCAGACAAAGAGAAAAATTGCAGACTGAAGAGTTATTTTAAAACCTTTTCTCCCCACAATGATCCTTATGTATTGTATTAGCACTCCACATGCTAGAACTATTTTAATAGGCATTTCAGCCTGCAGGGAAGTTAAAGAATACGGCAGCTAGTGAATATTATCATTCCTACTTCTCATCAGTGATCATAAATACTCTAATCTGGCATTATATCATCTGGCCTAGGAGATATCAGGGTAACTCCTCAAACACATTTCTGGTGCTTTACAGATATGGAAACCTTATTCTCCCCATTCTTTTATTGTACACTTTATAGAAGTCTGTTAGGGAATGCACAGTTAAAAGATCTGTATAAATGTCTGGATTTTTCTTGTCTATCCTCAGGCACATGAATTTGAAGATTAGGACATCAGAAAAAAACACCACATTTATTTGAAAAGGTCTTTAATATTCCCTCCCACAGGATCTGGAGACCACCGATCACGTCTAAAGAGAGTCAGATCAGTCATTTAAGATCCATATTTAGAGACTTACATTTTCAAAAGTTTTGGTCATGCCCTTTCCCACCTTATAAACAGATCACTCCTTCTGTTTCATGTAGTTATATGGATAAACATAGTTCTCTTCAAAATCCTCCAATATTGTCTTTCCCTCACATCAGATGTAGGCATGGATTACAGCGAAAGGAGAATTCAACTACAGAGATGAAATAATATTTCACTAAAAGAGACATCAAGTTCACAGCCATTTCAACTTTGCAATAACTTCTGCCCAAAGCATTGCCGTGCCATAGAAGTAGAAAGTATTGCCTTCAAAGACTCCAGTCCCCAGTATTTCTTTCCTTTGGGCAGGGTGATGGTGTTTCGAATTACTTTTACCCTTGAAATAGCTGAAACAGCAATCTTTTCCATGTTTTGCTTCACTGGGGGGTGTTCTAGACTCAGGATGAATAGAAGGGGACACATTGCTAGGTGAAATGAAATAAGAGGCAAGTCCTAATTACACTTACTTATAGCTCTTCAGTTTCTACAGCCAACGTTCTGAAGAATAACAGAAAGGCTGAAAAGGAAATTTAGGGGGGAAAAAATAGATTTTACCCTTGAATACTGACTGTATAAATTTACAATCATCCAGGTTTTGAAGACTGAAAGGAAGGTAATAACTAATTTTTAGAATGTGAACAAGTGCTGCAAAAGAGAAAATGAAAAAAAAAAGCCAAGATCTATTATCTGTTCAAGGGAACAAAGAGATATGATTTCTTCTTTTCTGCTGTATTTCCAAGGTCAAATATAGATTTTTGCTTTCAAGGTAACAACCATAAGCACACACCTAGAAAACAGCATCGTGGCAATGCAGCACCTGGTGGTAGGAATTTTCACTGAAATCCTCTCAAAGGCACTGAAACTGCTGGAGTTCAAGATTAGCAGCAGGCACAGTGCAGCAGCAGGTGTGCCAGGCTCTCCAGCTGGACCACAGCCCTTCTTCAGCACTACTTGACTCCCAAAGAATGGAGGCCCGAGGTAAAACTCCAGATTTGGCACAACAAGAATAGAAAGCCTTGCATTCACACTCCTCTCCGAGAATCACAAAAAGCCTTACAGACATAAATTAAAAACAAAAAGAGAAAGCCTTCGCAAATCCTTCCAGAAGCAGAAGGATGGCTTTTAATAGCCGTAAGTTCAGTGGCTGTTGCATACAGCAGTAGGTCTATAGAGCACACAGAAAGAAGGCGTAAGTCAAGTGTAAAGAAGTTGTTGACCCTGTAGTAGCGATTTCAGCAGAGGTTTAAACTGTGGAGATGGATTGTTTCTGGCATTGAAGTATTAACACCCCTATTCCTCCTAAAAATGCAATACCAGCTATACTGACCCCAAAAGATCAGTGTCTTTCTCTATAAACCCCCTCTGCAGGTCATTAGCACACTGCTATTTATCACAAAGCTGTTTCGTTAACGACTTGCTCAAGAGGGTCGGCACAAGTCTGCTCTTTGAAAGATCCCTCAAGAATTATCACAGTTAAAGACTTTCAGTATGGAATTGAAGATTGATTCTTTACCCTGAGCATCATTATGGGCCGCTTAAATGATTGAAGTAAAGAGAGAGGGGGTTTATGAAGTTCTTACATTTTTACAGGAGAACTATATTGGGAAAGCTTTCTTTCTTTTAATTAGATTAAACTGCCAAGAAGCAGAGGCAAAAGGCACTTTCCTGGCCAGAATCTCCTCTCTCTGATTCCCCATACAATTCCACCAAAGCAAGTTCCTACCAAGTGAAGTGGAGCCCTCTATTTGCTCAGCTGCACACTTTAATTACTTCAGGTTTCTGTAATGGGACCCTCAAGCCTAAACTAAGGTTTCTAACATCCCAAATCTATGGAATTAGGACTACCTTGCATCTCTTCAACAGCATATGTTACTCTGTGTATTGCTGCATCTTAATACAAAGAATGTGTTTTTAATTAAAAGAAGGTGTACCTTTTCCACAGTTTTTATTGTTTCATCGGAATCCAGTAATAAATTTTGCATACAATTTATTTTTAAAGCATACAGCAGTTTAAAATCCAATTCAAAAGCAGATAATTTATCACCCATAACTGCTAATTTAGAACAAGTTCTGTGCTATGTTGCTGCACTTACCATGCCTTTAAGCAAATTAACTTACTCAATGTATTTGCTAATATTGCATCAGATAAAAAAATCAAGGCAACAGTATAAACATAGATTTTTTAGGAATCACATTCCAAACCCTAGTTCCAATCTAGATGCTTGAATCATATTTAGTTTATTAGAATTGAATCTTGCTTACTCACACACATGAACAAAAAGGTGTATTAGCTCGAGAAAAAATGTTGAATTTCTATAAGTGATTCCTACTGCCACTCTTCCAGCTGAACTTGCAGCAGCAGCAGCTATCCTTGCAGCCATCATGAGTGTCACATTTCTCAACTGTTTCAGACAGTAATTTCATGAGCTCTTTTTTTCTTTTTTTTTTCCTTAAATCTCAGGAAATAAGGCAAGACATCTTTGTAAAACAAATTGAGAAATTTAACATTCTTCAAAGGTAAATGTAAAAATTAAATTATTTGTATAAATGAGGCTGGTTGCAACTAATATAATTTACCTTAACCTTTCCAATCAAAGATTTATAAGAACACAAAATCTTCCAGAGTTATTTTAAAAGTTATAACCTAGATATTTTTTCATTGATCTGGCCTGGGAGGAAAATAAATCCCTTATAGAACATAAATTAATCATCAACTTCAGAAGACTGAGATTTGTAGGTTTAGTGTATCGTGCAGCAAAACTTGTCCAGTGACTAAAAAGCAACTGTTAGGCAGCAGCAATGGCTACTTTAAACCACCTTCGCCACCTGCAAAACATACAGGCTGCTGTTTCTCTCAGGAGCTAGCTGCAGGAAGCAATAGTGGCTGGAGAACCCCAAAGATCTTCGGGTTTCTGCTACGGCATCACACAGTGCCCCAAGTGAGACCACCAAAGGGAATAATAAAAGGGAAAATGCAGAAGTTCAGCTGCACCACAGACTCTGAGGTGGTTTCTCCTTTCTCCAAAAGCTGACGTGTGCCTACCACACAGCACACGTGCTACTGCTGTGCCAGTTGCACACCTAACCTCATCAACAGCACAGGTAGCAAGCAGGATGAGAATATATGGTTATACTTTCTGGGAAGGAGAGGAGTAGTAATAATCTGACAATAATTCATCAGTAAAGAGAAGTCATTTCTTCTGAATTCATCTGAAAAGAGGACTTGAGTCATGATTGTATTACTGTGAAAGGAGGGAAAAGCCTGTTTTCAACCAGCAATACTCAGTGCAAGGCAGCAGTTTCAGAAGATGACGTCTTCAGATTGCTATTCTCTCCCCAGTCCCATCCCTGCCTCTGACTCAGCAGCTCACTGTGGCCAGCTGTTTCCCCCAAGAGCTGCCAGGTGAGCTGCTCCCACAGGCCCTCTGTTATGCACCTCAGGTAGAGCCACGTGGATTAGCTAAAACTGGTACCTTAAACTGAGGTTAACATGTTTACTGAGCCAGCAGGCTGCGAAAACCTGATTTTAAGAAATGAGATGCATGGGAGCCTCCAGCCTCTCTTCCGCTCCCTCCTACAGGATTCATAACACATCTTATTTCTCTTACTTTTCTAGTTCATCAGAGCTGATGTTTTTCTATTTCACTTGCACTTTCTAGCCTACATAAAACAGGATGACCATGGCGAGCAGAAAACAGGAACCCCTTACCCAGCCAATATCAAGATGGACCATATTAAGATGGTCCAACTGGTCAGACCAAGAAAAGCACAGCCTGCGGTCCCCACTCCCAGGTCCATCAGAATTGCCCTGCTCACCATTGCCAGCCCAGGGGCTCTATCTGCCACAGAACTGATGTCAGTTATTTTACCTAGTGAAGACAGATTTTCCTAAGGAATTTTCACATAAACTAAGGAATTTTCACATAAACTGCTCCACTGGAAAAGTCCTGGAGTAAAAAAAAATTCTTAGTATGTCAAAAAGAGGCTGAAAAATAGCTGCAGGTCAATGACCTTTTATGTTGGTACAGAGAGATCTGGGAGCTGAATCTGCATTATATCTACAATGCAGTATGGCACAGGAAGGTAGGAATGACAGGTTTGGTTTTTTTTTCTTTTCTCTTAATCAGTCCTACATGTTGTAGCAGGAGGAGGAGTTCTGGAACCAGATAGAGAAAACCACAGAAAAGCAATAGCCAGGGTTTGCACCAGTTTAAGTAGGTTTGAGGATTTTGTGATCTATGTGGCACACCACTTGGAAAGAGTATTAAGACAACTACAGAACAAATTACATTCTTATGCATTACTGCTACATAGTTACAGTAACCTCATCCATAAGCCCAGCGGTAGACCCGAGGCCAGGGTACTCCCAGGAGTTATTTTTCCACACCAGCTTAGCCGCAGAATTAGCTCTCCGGGTTCGTGGTGATTCCTAGCATGATACTTGAGCTCCTCCAAGTGGCAAGCAGCAGTCTTGATCTTTCCCGTGTGTAACAAAGCTTTCTTCTTCTTCATAGCACTTTTCTTCTCATTATTCTTCTTACAGAAAATTAAATATTACCAAAGATACAATATTACACTATGGGACAGGAGGATAATGAAAGGAGAACAAAGGCAGAATTACTCTGATAATTTCTATTAATCACAAATGGGTACTTTCATAACACAATGTAGTTAATTTGCATGTTCACCAAAAAAACTGTTCTAAGTTCAGATATAGATCAGCTGTTTTAAACACTCAGCTTTGGACAAAATCACACAAGAATTCAAATAGCCTCTTGATTAAAGTAGTGTCCTTCCCATGGTGAAATATCTAGCAAAATGGATTTTATTAGGTTGAAGATTTACAGCTTCTAGCTCTGTCAAGCTAGAAATAATAAGACATAGTACAGGTTTATTCCTAGAAAAAATTGATAAAGAGGTTTTTATAGTTTTTATATTTAACTGCAGCCAAGGGAGAATTTATCTGCCTTTTTCAAAGAGTATCTGGAAATTAAAGATGGCATTTGTTTAAAAGAAATAGGCTTATGATTCCGAGTACATCAGCACAAGAAAGCTATAAAGGTCATTTATTTTTCCCAACCATTTAACACTTCAAGTTGTTTTGCATGCCACAGAATATTGTTCAGTCAGGTTTAATTCTGTGCTGAAGGCCAGTGTCCTCTCCTATTCCCATATGCCTACATGGTAACGCCAGTTTACTCACACATGAATTAACAAGCTCGCACACTTGATTTTCCATTGACACTGTAAGAAGCACTGATGAAACTGCTCACTTTTCAGTTCACTTGGGTTTTTGACACATCCATGTCATAAGTTAAGTTCTTTTATGTGTATACTCAATAAATATTTTGGTTGATTATGGGTAGAGCCGAGATCTTGTTTTGAAGTTTCTTTTTCTTAATGGAAATCCTAATTTCTACATGGTTTTGTTTACTTGCTAGAGAACTGTTGGATTTTTTTTCCCCCACTATCATGAGAAAAATCAGCAAGGAGAGGACACACATCTGAGGTGCTTCAGTGGCAACTAGGCCATAGGAAAGGATGGGGAGGTGGCAGAAAATAATGTGATCTTCCCTGAAACACCTGCATGGACCCTGCAAGAAAAAAAACCCATAATTCAGAAGGCAACTAGGCAAAGTTATCTGACTTCAGCATCTTTCCCAGGGTTGCATGGAAAACCCATTTTCAAAGTTCCTCATTTGGCCCATTAGTTCCTCATTTGGCACATAGACTTTGTGAAAGTCAAACACAGCATATAGCAGACAGCAAGGAAGAGGAAGCAGTCTAACCTCACCTCCTCCCCCTAAAAAGTAAGAACTTAGAAAATCTTGTGAAAAAAAAAATCTCGCTCTTTGTTTATTCAAAAGGAATGTGCTCTTCCTAAAAGCTTTTAGCTTTTTGAACTTCATTCCTTTGTCAGACAATTGTCTGGTTACTCACAAAGTTTTCCAAGTCTGAAATGACACAAACTAGAAATAAGTTGATCATTCAGTGCTTTGGCTCTCAGGAAGATGAAGAAAAGCTCACAGAAATTTCTGTTCTTAGCAACTTTAATCTTAACTATCTGAAACTCATGAGCAATCACACATTCCCCTAAAGCCACATCTAAGGATAAATAATGCTTTCAAGTTGGCTCTGCAGCTGCCCTTGCTTTATCAACTGTCACAGACAGAGGGAGCAAACTGATAATCATAGGGAAGGGAAAGAGCTCCTTTGGAGAACAAATTCCTCTAAGAGAAATAGTCCTTCAGCACGGGTGGGAAAAGAATGGTATCAGACCTGCTTATTTCATGACTGATCTGTACAGGCTATTTTCTTGAGCCTAAGACCCACCTGAAAGTCGAGAGGCAGAGTGTGTTTCCACGTTCAAACACCATCAGTCAATCACTTTTGTTTGATGCATAGGAATGCTTTTGCTCTGTTTTCAACAAAAATGTGAGGCAGGAAATGGGAGAAGCAGGGATAGTTAAAATAACAGGGGGGAAAAAAAAAGGAATGGAGCATTCATGTATCCTGAGGAGACTGTTTCTCGGAAAGCATCATTTAAACTAATTCTCACATACAGCCATGTGGCTAACTACCATGTATTCAGTGGCATTTACTGTTTATAAAGCTTCCAATAATTAGCTTTTCTTTTAAGTATATTTAACTCAAATTTTGGCTATATTTATTTGTATTATGCATTAGAAATCCTACGTTTTTGTTCCTGAAATCCTCATTTTCTACATAGCAAGCAGAGCAACGAGAACTTCCACATGCCATCCCATTCCCAAGTCATACCCTGGAGGAACTCTCAGCTCACAAAGTCCTTCTCCTGCAGGACGACAATGCCTGTGGCAGGCACCAGCTCACAAAGCATTAAGCTGAAGCCTCAAGCCTACTCATATAGACCACAAACCACTTCATAAAAAGGAAAAAGCATTTCTTCTCACTACAAACCCTACCAGAAATTGAGCTGATGTTGTTTTGTTTTCAGTGTGGTCATGGCATATTTCCCATATGAATCATTCTGCGCAGCCTCTCCTCCTATCACACATACACACAGAGACACATACAGCATTCTACACACTCTGGGACAATTTTGGTCTTCAAGATACCTCAGCATCTTCTCCCTTACGCTCCACACTATCCTCTGTTGTCTGCAGGTTCCCTCATCAAGTTCAGTTTTTAAGAGTTAGTGTATTAGAGTAGTAGTTACCACTTGTAAAATTTAACAGGCAGATTAAGAAGGCAGCTGGGATCAAGCTTTCTGAAGATGAGAGGGTGGGTTCATATGAGACCAAGTTTGTACAAGTAAAAAGGTAGGGGGAAAGGTTTCACTTTTGGGAAAACCGAAAACAATTCGATCAAAATATAGGAACAAGACAAGAAGGAATACTATTGCTGAAAGGGAAAGTTTAGGAGGGTAAAGAACAGTACTTACAATGATCACAGAGATTAGAGGCATAACTTCAGAGAATTCCCATGAACAAAGTGTATCCATCACCTGCAAAGATTGCTCAATGCGTTATCTCACCTCTGTAGCTACAACATCCCAGTGCAATTCCCTCCTCTCTATACTGCTTCCCAATATTTTAAGTTCATTAACATTACAGAGCACCTAGCTCCTTATCATACGGAGTGGAAAGATCCACGGTAGGCGCAACCACCAATCCCCAGGAGTAGTCAGCAACAGCCTTGAAGCTGACATCACCCTTTAAACATGAATGTAGAAGTTACCAGTTATTTATTTCTGTTGGTAGAGGAGGAGGGATTGTAATTAAGTGCATGAATGCATAAGAGATCATTTCTTTTCCAATTTATCTAAAGAACGCAGGAGGTTTTAATCTTAATTTGAGGAATTCAGATTCACCCAGGTTTTCAGATTATCCCAACTGCTGTGTATTTCTCACTACAAGATCATACACCCATATTTGCATAGTCCAGCACCACTTCCTCTCACCCTCACCCTTTTTTTTTTCAATCCTTAAAAACCATTGCCTTTCTCCAGGTTCATCTATGAAAGTCAAGGGATTTACACCCCTTGAAATATAGCAATAGATCATGCAATGAATTTAGCTTGTAAACCTATTCAGTGTAACAATAGAATGGAAATTAATGGCCACATCCTCAGCTGCAACCATCAGCTTGGCTCCATTAAAATCCACCCTGCGGCCTGACCCCTGAGCACTGACCTAACTTTGCGCTGGCTGACACAGTTTCCATGGGCTTTGCGGCAAGCAGGAAATAGCTGGGGTGTGGGAAAGCCCCAGACATGCCTCCTCCTACCCTGTCCAGGCTCCTGCAGAGCCCTTGCAAGGGATGCAAGCCTGGCTGCCTGCCCGCCTGGAGGCCCTGGGACCTGGGGTGTTCCTCCTAGACAGACACATCACTGTGGTGCAGCCAGCCTGGAAGATCTTGCTTTGGAAACACTTTCCTGTCCACAGTTGTATAAGCAGTCACAATTTGGGACAGAAGCTAAAAAAATGAGTTTTAGGGGGAAAGTAGCTTCCTTCTGATTCCAAAAAAATAAAAATTTGATTTTTTTTTAATATGTTTTCAACCAGACATTAGGATGAGGAGAGTAAGCATAAGGTAAGGCTCCCAGAAAAAACCTACCATAATAAAAGGAAGAAGGAACACCAGTGTTTCAGTCCTAAAGCAGACAATTTAGAAACCTTCCTTTTCCTTCTTGAAGAAGTCAGTTTGTGCTGCCATGTGTTTTTGTGGAAAGACCAAAGTCCAAAGACCTGCCGCTATGTATGCTACATAATCCTGTAAACATTTGTTTTAAAAAATGTACTTCTTATGTATTTTAAATGAGGAAATTATGCTATTTAAAATAACAATGAGATACTTAGCATATTACTGATCTCCTGGTACAAAAGTCACTCATTCTATGTTCTCACTATACAGGCTTTGCACTTTATCTTTCCATCAGAAAGAATAGTACCCACTGTGCCATAATTTCCCTATTTCTATGACTTTTCTTGATATTCTATCTCTGGTTTAATTTGGAGCCTAATGCCAAGGAACTAGGAAAAAAAAATCAATTACAAACATTCCAGTCTTCCTAATAAATAAAAAATGCACCAAAATCCTTGAATCAAAGTTTTACTTTATATGCCACCAATTTCCCAGTAGTCCTATTTCTCAATCAGAATTTGAATAATCTTTACAATTTGTATTCCCCAAAACTCAAATTTAATGAGTTAGTAGGTATAGAAAGAGAAATAACAGCTGCAGCTTATCCCGCTGTGCTATTCAGTAATGACAATGTTATACCACATTAGCAATTGTGACATTAATAAAAAGAAGCCCATAGGATTAGCCAGAGACAGCTGACTTTAGTCAAATGTAGGTCATGCTTTGTTTGCTCAGAGCTGGGTAATAAATTTCCAGGTAAGTGCTCTCATGTGTCATACATATACGCCAGGAGCATAATTTCAGCTATACTAAATGATCCACATTCTTAAATTTCTGTAAGCCGTTTTTGAATTATTGTTAAGCATTTAATTCCACAGCAGCATCTTACAGGCTACTTAGAGTTATTAACTCATATGACATTATGGCATGTTTTCTTTCTAGTGGCAGCTAATAGCATCTTGATCTGGTTTCCCTTTCACCTTAAGGTAACTACAACTCTGAGTTGCCAGTATTTAACAAAAGATACTTAGCAAGGAATCAAACCGACTACATTCTGCAGCTGTAGCTAAAGGGGAAAACAGTATTTGGAATCAATCCAAGCAGCAGCAAGATATCTTCCACCACAGAAGGGAGGCTTTAAAAAAAAATTTAAAGGAAATAAAGGCATAGCCTTCAATTAATAGTACAAAAGATCCTATCTCAATCTCTGCTACTTTGGCAAGCCCTCAAAATTTGGATTGAAAGCAGACTTTTAAACATATTCATATTTAATCGCAGCACAACATGTGCATATTGTACACCAAACCCTAAAAGGCCAAATTATGTGTTCAATAACACCCTGGCAGGCTTCAGTGGGAAAGGCTGAGAGCAATACAGCAGAAGCTGACCTTGAGGTTGTAATCTCACTTTCATTTTTATTTTTTTATATTATAGTAATAATGAGAGGCACCAAACAAAATCAGGGCCTTTTTGTACATGGCATCATCCTGACATGCAGAACAGAAAAGGAAACTCGAGTTATGAAGAGCTCGAATTGCACCTTTTTACAGATGGGGGACTGATCCACAGGAAGGCTAAATGACAGATCCATATTCCACCCAAGTCTCTCGCCTACTGGTTACTATGGCTTCAGGTAGCTACTCATCTTGTCCCTTATTTTAGGGGCACCAAGCTCCCTCCTCACAGACCAGATATCATAGGAACTGGTCGAGTCATGTCTCAGTCATTCTGCTACAAGTCCCACGTAGGGGTGGTCCATGGCTGCCCCTCATTGCATGTACCAAGGCACTGCCTTGTCATCTTATTTGCAATTAATTAGTCCAATTGTTTCTGAGCAACAGTAGTTAATTTCTTGACTCCCTTCTATTTTTACCGTTATCTTTACTCAAAATGTATTTACATCTTAACCAGTCTTTGGGGGCTTCTGAAGCATGTCAAAGGGAAGAGCAGAAGTACTTATAATTCAGTTGATTTTTTGTTTGGTTGGTTGTTTTAGTGGCACAAATTCTTGAAATAGAAAATAAAGACCAGGTAAGTAGTTTTTTCTCTAGTAATTTAGAAATCTTGAGATCAAAAAGATATTTTTTTTGTGTAGGGAACTAAAATGAGAAGGCTTAGCAGTCTTTCAGTACAATCCATCAAGTAACAGTTTCTTCAAAGCAATGATATTTTACTGATCTCTTTCTTGAAGGCTGCAGTTGCATCTTTATTACCCGTCATTGTTATCAGTGAAACAAAATGCCATAGCTCCATCTGAGGCAAAAGAAATTCCTTTTGTGACAGGAAACAATTTCCAGCAGATCCTGAACATCTTTGCACTTGACTTCAAGAAAGTAAAGGTGGTCAGCATTCTGTGACAAGTCTTGGCAAGTCTGTTTATTACAATGTATTAGAAATATAGGGTGTTTGAGGTAATTCCAATGAAGGAAGAAAGAGAGAGAGAAAGAGAGAAAAAAAGGAAGAAAAGGAAAGAAAGACCCACAACACAAAAAACCCAGAGCACAAATGACACCCTGAAAAACCAAAGACAGGAGCAAATTTGTCTTAGGGTCAGAACGATGTAACTCAAATATAATATTGCATACATGTGTCATCACAGAGCAGTACTGGCAAGCCTGCCTTTTATTGGTGATTTCTACCTGCTTTGCAGAAGGACAGAGAATCCAGCTGAACAGCACTCAGTCCCTCATACTTAATAGGCAGATGAAGCTCTCTTACATGCATAAAAGTGCACACACCACACACAGAAACATACTCTCTTACAGAAAGTGGTCTTAGCAAAATGAAAGCATGTAAAGAAAATATTATCTCTGAAACGGTCTATATTTTTCCTCAAAATACAAATGAAATATTTTCAGCAGGATAAGAAAAAAATAAACAGATAATGTTTAAATAAGTGGGGATTTTTTGGGGTTTGCTTTTTGTTTGGTTTGGTGTGGGGTTTTTTGTTTGGTTTTTTTATTGTAAAGAGAAAAACAAAGAAGACCTTTTGGTGGGAAAAATCAATCCCTTCACTGATGGGCTGGCTGTCTCCCTGTCTGCACAGGCTGATGCTCCTTTGTTCCCAGCCCTGTTCCCCAGCCTTCCAGCTGAGCTGGTGCCTCAGAGGATGCCTCCTGGCTCCCTCCCACTGAGCACAGCCCAGAAAGGCAGCTCACTGCCCACCCTTCTCACCCCTCTCTTGACTAGCGATTAAAACCCCTCTTCCCACAGGATGCAATGCTAGCAGAAGCGGGACTTCCCAAAACACTCATATTCCCTTTTCTTCCCTGCCTTCAAAATATCGAAGTGAGTATTTTGTTATTAATTTAGGGCATTTTTTCCTCCCTCTTAGAGCCCATTAACAACACAACACAAAATCATGTCCAGGGTGGCAGGCAAGAGATGAATCTTCCTCACCAAATAGTTTGCAATGGCAACTTCTGTTTTGAATGTTATCTTGAGGCTTATAACTGCAGCAAGGCCAAAGGAAGAAAGCTATTTCACACAAGCAAGAACATGTAGCTCACTAAACAGAGCTGGGGGGTAATAGGGACTGCTCAACAAGGAGGAAGCTGGATGTAGGGCTAATGCTTGCACCCTGTACCTACCACAGCTCATGGCAGCTCCAAGTTGCCTTTCTCCCTAGCACAGCCCCAGTTGCACTGGACTCCTTGCAGTCTCCTCAGGGCTATGCATTCATTTTTGACCCTAATCTCCTGTCCAGCCCTCTGAGTCTGTCCCACACACGCCAGCATGGAAGGCCATGGGGCTGGGGCACACTGCTGCTGAGGGCCACCTCACATGGCACCCAGGGCCACCCCAAAGAGTGCACAGCATACCCATCAGTCACAGACATTCATCCCCCCCAAATCTCCTCCCACATAATTATGCCATTGCTTTTCAAGCCCCAAATGGTCTTTCTGCTAGCGCAGCTGGACGGCTGAAAGCCCTCTCAGACACCTCAATGGAAACGGTGGTCAGCAGAGCCAAATTCGCCATAAGTACACCCAAAGCTGCATTAAACGGCCCAGGAATGCCACAGAGCAGTACTTAAAAAATTAAAAAATAAAATTAAAAAAAATCCAGCCTCCTCCTTCTGTTGCTCTGCTTACAGGTACAAACAGGTTACAGACAGGAGGTGCAGTCCAGTAGCTTGTTCTCTGTAATGGTGTACAACCTGTAGCCCTTGCTTTGCAACTCAAACCCAAAGCATCATAGAAGCTGATACAAATAACATCAGGATTTTTCTAGGGCATGCTTTCATATCTGCAATGAGGAACATTGCAGATTTTACAGATTTTGCATTTGAAAGAAGAGACAGAAGAAGGGAGGAATTCCTGTTAAGTATTTCAATCTGGGCATTTTGGTGGTTTGGGAATCCCTCCTCAATTTGTGATACACTTTGTCACTTGTGTTCAAAGTTCTACAAATACCAAGAATAAAAAGAGCAGACAGAGAGCAACACCAGACAAAATCATTCCCAACCTCTAAACCAAATACTATGCATAAAATATCTTTCTGTACAAGTGAGAAGAAATGAAATAACAATTTATTCAACAGTTATGAGGATGAGGTCTGCATAACTACACATTTGATCAATTCCAAGTTGTCGAAAGCCACAAGTTCTCCTCTCCTTTCCTAAAAATAATGACAAATCTTCATAAATGATTGAAGATACTCCAAGTAAACTATTTCAATCACATTTCCAGATAATTATATCACCCTGTTACTTTTAAAACCACTTTAGCATCACTGGAAAGACAGAAAGCTGAGGAGAAAATAGAAAACCGAGGAGAAAAAAATCCCCAGATAATTAGTGGCAACACCCCTTAGGCTTCATCACTAGGACTTATTCATCAACAAGCTGCTGAGCCATCCCTCCAGAAAAAAAAAAGTCCTTCCCTGGAAAAACAAGCAGTGTTACATGTAACCAGTTGTACACGCCAGATTCACTGACATCAAATTTTAGTTAACCTGTGGTAGTGCTGGTGCAATATCCTCAATCAGCAGTGAAATTACCCCTACATGAAAAAACATGTGGGTAAAGGAGACAAAGAACTTGTCAGGGACATTCAGGCTGTTGGTGGCCTCAGAGCCCTGACCCGGGACAGTCTTGGCCATGGCCTGCTAAAAGCAGCAGATAAACCCCTCTTGTAGAGCCAGTAGTTAGTTGCTCACGATGTTGGGGATATAGGACTATTTACATTAAAACCTATCTATTGAAATATAAAACGATTAAACAAAAAAGGTAACCTTAACCTCCAGTAATGACAGGTAATGGCACTCCACCAAATAAGACCCGAGATGTTAGTCAAGCAACAGACATAAAGAGGTGAATCTTCTAAAGAGAGTTAAGAAAAATAACTAATAATGACTGATGACTAAATTCTCTACTCATCTCCAAACACAAAAGTTTCACTGGATTTTGGAAAAGTTGCAAGGAAGCATCTGAGAGCTAAATTCAGTCCCAAGACCACAAGACTCAAAAAGAGCCCACAAATTGCATGTATTTTTTTTTGTTTGCTGAAAGTACCAAATTATGGGCTCCAAATAAACCCAAACTAAGATTAATTGGAAATCAGATGTTGTGCCCTTTACCATCAAATGCTATTGCACATGACTAGTATGCTTCTGTTGCTATTAGAAGCCTGTGGCAGGCATTAAAAAACAACACAAAAAATGCTCTAAGCAATTCTTAGACAAGAATCACAGAACCAGTCTTGATGTGAGAAAGGGCAACATGAAATTTCAAGTTTCAGGAAAAAAACCCCAAACAAATGTTTTCAGTCAGATACCAACAGTCACATTCTCAGAAACTAGAGAGTCAGAAGAAAAAGTAATTATTATCCCTACTGTCTCTCCCAATCCTGTATGTGAAATAACACCCGTAAGCACACCCAACACACACACAGGTCTTGGGAGGTTGATGAAGGAAAGGAGAAACAGTTTCTTCCTGAAGAGAGGAGAGGGAGAGGAATAGGACTCCTGATCCAAGAGTATCCAAGTCCCTTTAATATTAGGCAGAAAATATAACAAAAGAAAGTATCCCTCTTCACCTTTACAAGATGCACAATCTCCACCTTGACTACTGCTCTCCTGAGCCTACAACATTGCACCCACACGCACAGTATCCACACGTGTACATTGTGGGATTCAGTTGCAGAAACAAGGGAAGAAAAAACCTCTGCTTTGAGGAACATGTACCTGCAGGCTTGTCAGTGACAGGTGAGGCCCAGGACCAGGTTTGGTTGGCACCATTCACAATCACCAATGTTTGAAGGTACTCAAATCAATTTTCACTGTGGATTCCTGCTGAGGATTCCTGCTGAGGACAAGTAGAGTACCAAGGCTCAGCAGAACTGGTCTCAGGGACAAAGTCAGTAGGAATATAAAAAGGATGGAAAACTCACCATCCTGTAGAAGCCAGGCAAATCTATGGCAGACTGATTTCTAGGGATTTGTCAAGGTGCCAGACAAACGCTGGAAATTTTTTGGCTGGCTGGTAAAGTGCAGTAGGAAGCTTTAAGACATGTAAGCATAAATGGTTGCTGCAAACACACAAAGAAATGACTGTCCTTTTTCTCTGATTTTGTAGAAATTTGTAGAGCCTTTCTAAAATTCATCTGAAATGAGAGGAAAAGTCTCCTCAAAAGTTTCTAGGGACCTAAATATAATTATATGCCTTGGGGGTCAATTTGGACACCAGTTGTTGGACAATACCTGGTATTGCTTCCAGTTCAGCACAGACCTTGAATATCCAATAGAGGAGAGGAAAGTCATATTTCTGGGAGTACTGCAGCAAAAATTTACAACAATTTCCTATTAAAATGAGAAAGTATAATTCAGGGAAACTCCTTGATTATGAAAATCTTATATACAGTGATTGTAGTCGGTTAAGTTATGGTAAACTATGAGAGGGAAGAAGACTCACATTGCTCAGCTCGGACACATGCAGATATTTTTTATACTTTCAGTATAAACCAGAATTGCTGCTGTAAGATGGCTCTAAATTTATGCTGCTATGCTGCTATCCTGCAACACCAACTCCTTCAGCACAATGCCTGGAACAGTTTCTACACAACGTGTCACCACAGCTGCTGTTGTATATTTGGCTCAAAGTTCCACCTCTAGGGAAACCCATGCCAAACTATTTATAATAATGGGCTGCAATTTATGTGAAATGACTTTGTGCCCTTCCTACATGAGAAAGATTCAGCATACCAGTCTATTCATTAATGCCTCATTAGTTTAAAGGGTCCTTTATAAAGTAATAATATGGATACTTTGCTTCTCTATGGTGTCCTTCTGCAAAGAATGTCAAAATGTTTTCCAAATGTAATCAAATATTTAACAGGTTCCAAAATCATTGTGAAAGATGGGGAAGATGACTACATTTTTAGCTAGTATACCTTCATATTACTGATAAAAGTAGGCATTAACAAGTCAAAAGCCTCTGAGTTCCTGGCACGGCTCTCAGTCCTGGCCTTCACCTTACACTGTTCCTGGTAAGAAAAGACAAAAAAGGCATGTCACAGGTGGAGCTGTACACAGGGACAGAAAAAAAAAAAAACTTGCTCTGTCAGGGGAACCAAGCTCACAAGTGTAAAAACTGTGTGGAATTCTCTTCCTTGCACATGGGTTGTGGAGCTAAGGTTTTTATCTGTACAGCTGATGGATGGCTTACAAAATATTACAAGAAAGTTACAATGAAATCTCTAAAAAATACACAGGTTCAAGTCTACAAAGCACTTAAGCAAGAGATTGACTTCCAGTTTAGGAGTAATTGAAAACAATGCAACATAACCTGTTTTGCCAAGTCAAGGTGTAAAGTAAGAATTTGCTGTCTCATTCAACGTCTAATGGGGGACAGTGAAGCCTGCCACACAGATATACAATTGTTTCACAAAGTCCACTGTTCACTGTATTAGCTACCTGAAAGGGGCCAGATTTCGACTTTATCTATGAACTCTGTTCTCAGACAGAGGTCATCCCCATCTCCACTGTTTTTAATGCTGATGCAGTTTGAGTGCTGCCAATTTTCCTGAAAGCTTAGAACAAATTGCTCTCTGCGCTGCCCATCTCTTTCAGTGCTTTCCTCCAAGGAATAGTGGAGGCTGATAATAGGAACTTCTGGATGGAAACAAGGAGGGAGTATAGCAAATCTCCACTCTTCTCCCCAAAGGTAGTCCCATTACTTGCACTTCTTATTTTTATTCATGCTAAAATACAGTGGACCACTAAGTAACCTAGTTTCTGTGAGCCAGAACCCCTGCTGAGCAAACTCACAGCTATCTAATTCAAATCACATATTTTCTCAAAGCCTGACTGTGACCTCCTACCGAAGCTACAGAATATCTTGGTTCATCTTTTTCTCAACCTGACAGTGAGAACTCAAGCTGAGCACCCGGTCATCTTTCTGGTCATAGGAGATTTCCTCTAAGATTCCTTCAACCACATATCTAAGTCACTTCTTGCTCTTTCATTCACAGTATTTTGATTTATCTCTTTCTGAAGACAACATTTATATCCTTAATGTCTTTGGCACCTTTTGTAATGAGATAAGCAATCTTCTACATTCATTTGCTGTGGTGTACCTATTTAGCTGACAGACAAAATCCAAAGAAACCAAACCCAAAAAAAGCAACCCTACCTCCACCATGGTTTGGCTCTTTCCTTGTGTAATTTATCTCTTACATACACCCAAAACTCCTCTCATTTAGAGTGAATGATTGAAATGATTAATCCAGTGCTTAAGCTGAAGGTATGAGACCTGGGCCATCTGTAAAGATCGCCAGGAATCTGTTGCAAGCCTACATTTTGACAATACGCATGTTTCTGACAGCTTAGATAATTGAACACTGTGCATACAGGCATCTTCCCTAGGGGGTATGCTGCAGAAAGGAAAAATACAGCCCCAGACTGTAAAACCTGCCAAGTACAAAGTACTCCACTCATCCATTACTCCACCTTGTTCAATTCCCTACCTCCTCCTCATAGGCAGAGGAGAGAGAAAAATCCTAGGAGGAATATTAAAATCCACAGTGTAAGTATGAATCATCATCCAAGGGCTTCTTTCCCTAAATAGGTAGCTATGTAACACTTTCGCAAATTACGTTGTTCCCAGCTAACAAACATGTGACACATTCCCTCTGACCACCACTGACCACAGGACACTCCATCACTCAGCAGTTTCATGAAGGCAATGAGAAATCTGATCTTCTGTGTAGTCAAGTTTCCAAATAATCACAGATCCCTGACAGCAGAACATAGTTGAAAGGATTATGCTCACAATACAAAAATGCATTTAGTTTTTCCAGTTAGCAAACTGTACTGTAAGTAGTATGTCACATTTTTGTAAAATTCTTCATAAGTCATTCTCAGCCCACAACTCAGTAAAGTTTATAACACACATGTTAAATCCCATCTATTTTGTTGGAAGTAATCCCATGTTTTCAGTTAGCAATATTGCCAAGTGTTGGTATTCAGAAGTCTTGAGTCAAGCACTATGTGCCAAAGTAATAGGCCAGTATTTTCTTTAAGATATTACTTTTCCTTGGACTCATTTTCAAACATTCTGGAACTGCAAGGACTACCAAACTGGGTTTAAATTTAAAGCTAAGCATTTGAATCTTGGTTGCCACAACGAAAGCCTTAAGATCAACACAAAACAGATGAGACATGGCAGTGTTGAGTTAGAGAGGTACATGCTTAAGTGATTTTTATTGTTTACTTCTTGCAGGGAAGGGGTTTAGAGGAGAGGAGGGTCAGAACTTTAACCTCCAACCCTTTCACCTTTGAATCCTTACCCAAAAGCTTCCAGGAAGGAAAAAGTACTTTGCAGCATGTCTGGGCGTTTAACAAATCTGGTTAATCAAATAGAGAAGCCCTAGGGCTGTACTAATTCCTAGACCCAATGAGCTCCTCAGAAGAGAAGGAAACTGTGAGCATAACAGGTAGTAGAGCTGCTTGAGTTTGTTCATATGACATATCCCTGGCTCCTAAGCTATTCTAATGCTTCTGACCGGACATAAGGAGGTTTCCCCACCCAAAACACTGATCTGGTCCACTCAGGCAGGGCACAGCTGACTACTGTAATCCCTAGATTTGTTGCACCAGAAAGCACACCATATATTATGGAGTGAGTGAGGCTTCAGGAAATTATATATAAATATGAATTATATTTATTAAATGTGCTGATAGATGGGAGTACCAGACCTGACACTTCCTGTACAAAGTAGGAGATTCAGCAAAACAATATACAAAGTAGAAAAAAGCTAAACTGCTAATTACAGTAGAATAGATAATTCACAAATGATTTCTTACAGTCAGGTTTTCGTCCTGCTCTCTCAATGGAAAGCTTTTCTATTATTTCATACCAAATTCAGTTGTAATTAGCTAGCCATCATGCTTTACATCAAGATCTCTTTGTAGCTGGGTAGTTCAATGCAAGACATCCAGAATTTAGAAAGCAATTTAAGGATCAAATGATTCAGAGTAATGTTTCTGCAACCTGTAATTTAAAGGGCTAGAAGTCTTTCTGCAGCCACCAATGCTTTAAGAGTCACGAGTTTATTTTTATTCTGTCATTTCACTTGATAAGTGGACTGTAGACATTAAAGGGGATGGCTGATCCTAAACCAGGAGCTCTACCTTTAAAAGCTCTTCATCATACGCAGTACTTCGGCTTTCAGAATAAAAAATAAGGTGGGAAGCCTTACTCAGTTTTGACTATTGCCAATTTCACATATGTAAAATGAAATTTCTCTAATTACTATCAGGAAATCTGCACTGGAGAGTGTAGCAATATTTTAAAAATTACCCAACTAAGGTTTACAGACTTAGACTTTACATCTCTGCAACAGAGATGAAGTTTCAAGTCTGAAATTTTCCATAATTTTGTTTATCAAAAACTGATCCTTTCTTGCCTCATAACAAAGAAAAGAATAAAATCACTAACTTATTTACGTCTCTTCAGAAATGCAAGTAGCCAGAACTCAGAAACTGAACTGAGAAAAATTAGATAAGATTCAGTATTGCAGGATGGTTCAGCTAAATATTACACTCTGTACATAGATTATCTTCTTACCTCTTAGTAAATATCTCTCTAGTCAATCTTGACTCTCATTAATGCCTCTCAATCACAGATTCACTATATATTTCCAGATAACAGTTTTCAGCCCATTGTTTGTTGGCAATACCTAGAATTTGACAACTATTGGATATAAATACCTCAGGAAAAAAGAACTGTAACACTACAATAATTAGAATTACCTTGCAATTAATTTTTAGGTCATATTTTTGCCATATTGGCTGAAGTTTTTTCACAGTCTGGAATATAATGAACACCTGAACAAAAGCAAACCAGATCCATGATTTAGTTTGCTTAGAAGAAGAAAATTAGATTTAGCAGGGAAAGAAACCTACTTGTAAAAACATCTTAATTCAGGCATTCTGTAATTTTGCTAACAGAAGGAAAGGTTGAGTAGCTGAGAGCTCAGTAACGATAAGCAATGACATCATTAAGTTGTTAGTTCAAATCCCACATTATAGCTACTGAAATTTATTGCAGGCTGTGGCTGCTTGATTAACCTAAATAGGTAAAGCAGCCTTTTGGTTTTAAACCTGTTCCAAGGTGTTTGAAACCTGCATGAAAATCAACAGGATAGCTGTAATTAGTTGCTCTATTGCAACCTAGGCAAAGGAAACTACGTTGTCTGCAAGGTGTCCCAAAAAACCAAACCAAACAACCAAACAACCAAACCCAATAAAAACCCCAAACAAACAAAAAACCAAAAACCCAAAACCTAACCAACAAACCAAAAACCACCCTAACCTAAAGTTAGATAATATACAAGAGGAAGAAAAAGCTTACAAAATCAATTATTTTTTATCTCAATCTCAGTTTTGTCAGATTTCAGATATTCAAAATCTTCTTTAGACTATATTTCCATGCTGAGTTAGAAGACATGTAAGAGCTCAGGCACACAAATCACTAATTTCTCCATCATCATCTGATTAATTCTGATTTCCCACCTCTAACTTAAAGCTTTCTGGATGTTCTGATTTTTAGAGTAAAATTTGCTTAACTAAATATATTGCAATAAACACAGATAAGTAATCATTTGGATGACAGATGAATTCTCCTACTGGACATGGATATAGTACACTGTGGGACACAGAGCCACATGGGGAACTGTCGTATTTATCTCTTTACCTAGACTCCTTCCAAAACCATTGTACATCCATGAAGTAATAATAATAATAATAATAATAATAATAATAATAATAATAATAAATCTGGAAAGTGATCAAGATGCCTTACAGAATATTCTGTTTGTACTTATTAATTGGAATATCTTCTTAGTATATTAAATGGTAGGGGGAGGTTAATAGTTTATATATTTTCAGCATAAGAATAGACATAACTTGACTCTGCAAAATGTGACAAGTGTTTGGGAACCCACAGAAATGATAAAGCAGAGACCTGATGTAAAGGGGAAAATGAACAAGGGCTGATTGCTGGCCTTAGCTCCACCCAGCAATTCTAGCAAGAAATATTAGAAATAAGACTTAAATTTCTTGAACAACTACCTGTGTTCCTTCCTTCCAGCTGAAGAGAATGAATCAAGTCACAGAGGCTTTTTTCTAAACCTTTTGTAAATAGCAGCAGGGCTTTTTCTCCTTCTTCTGATAGTAACAGTATCTATTTCTACCAGGTCTGAGATTTTACTTCAGCCAGCAGCTGAACTGGTTCTGGGCCATTTCCCACCAATGCAGGTTACTATGTCACACCCGTCAATTATCACATTTCTTGGCTAGGTCTGCCGAGTGCTTTACTAGTAACATCACAGTGCACACACAGGCTCCTGTATGCAAATTGCAAATTTATCCTTGCATCCTGAATGGCTTATTTTGGACAAAGGGGAAAAAGATTAGTCAGGAAAAACTAAATCACTCTGTGTTGCCTTCATAACACAGAGTATCAAATTTATATTCACAAAATGGCACCCATCCCTACAGACTGTAAGTACCCCGAAATTCAAAGGCCTTATATGCAAAAGACAAAATTGCAACATTTAAACAGTAATAACACCTTTATTCTGCATTACAAACCAATATTTGACAGGGTTGTTACTTGCCTTACTGTTGTCCTCAGACATGAGTTACTTTGATTCTATACAGATCAGTTTGTGATGCTCTCACTGCTGAGAGGTTCTATTGTTGTAGCACAAGGAAGAGACCAGCCCACTAGCCTTCATCCCACCTTCAGGCAGAAAAGGGGAGGGTGAAACCAAACTCAGTTACCCACCAAAGCGGGGGGCAAGAATTAGCTATGAAAGCCCTTGGTGTTTTCATTTTCCTTTTAATTTCAAGGGAAAGCTGATATATTTCTGGCTTTTTTCGCCCTCATACATGCAGCTTGTGCAGGAAAGAGTTGCCTTAGACTCAAGCTTCTCAACTCAGATGGAAAAGGGCAAGGAATAGGAAGGAGGAAGAAATGAGCTGCTGTATTGGGTTAGCAGGGCAAGGTTTTGGTAGTTGGGGGTTGTTAGCTACAAGGATAGCTTCTGTGAAAAGCTGCTAGAAGCTCCCCTTACATCCAATGGAGTCAGTACCAGCTGGCTCCAAGATAAACATGCCACTTCAAGGCTGAGCCCACTAGTGATGGTGATAGTGCCCACTGCACCTTCTGTCCTACTCCCTCAGCAGGCAGGAGGTAGAAAAACTGGGAATGAAATTGAGCCCTACCCTGATTTGATTGGCAATAAATTTAATTATTTTCCTGGAGTCGAGTCTGTTTTTGTCCATGACAGTAATTGCTGAGTGTTCTCTCCCTGTCCTTACCTCAACCCACAAGTCTTTTGACATATATTTTTCTCCTGGCTGTATTTGCATGACCAGGTTTTAGTAGCAGGGCTGGGGGTGGGGGAGCGGGCTACAGGAATGGTTTCTGTGAGAAGTTGCCAGAAGATTCCCCCATGTCCTACAGAGGCAACGCCAGCCAGCTCCAGGATGGACCTGACGCTGGCCAAGGCCAAGCCAATCAAGAATTATACTAACACCTCTGTGATAACATATTTAAGAAGGGGAAAACATTATTGTGCAAATTTAATTGCACTCAGAGATGAGAGGAGTGAGAATATGTGAGAAGAATAGCTCTACAGACATCAAGGTCAGCGCAGAAGGAGGTGGAGGAGGTGCTCCAGGCACCAGAGCTGGCATTCCCCCACAGTCCATGGCGCAGACCATGGTGAAGCAGCTGTGCCCCTGCAGCCCATGGAGGTCAATGGGAGTGCAGAAATCCACCTGCAGCCTGTGAAGGAGCTGGAGTGGGTGGCTGCCTGAAAAGAAGTTGTGAGCCCTGCAGACCTGCGGAGAGAGCAGCCCATACTGGAGCAAGTTTGCTGGTAGGACTTGTGACCCTGTGTGGGGACCCACGCTGGAGCAGGCTGTGCCTGAAGCACTGCACCCTGTGGAAAAGTGACCCTCATTGCAGCAATTCATGGAGAACTGTTACCCGTGGGATAGACTCACGCTGAAGAAGTTTGTGGAGGACTGTCACCCATGGGAGGGACCCCACACTGGAGGCAGGGGAAGGACTCCTCTCCCTGAGCAGTGGCAGGAACAACATGTGATGAACTAACCATAACCCCCATTCCCTGTCTCCCTGTGTCACTGGGTGGCAGAGGCACCCCTGGGCAAGGAGGGAAGGGTGGAGGGAAGGTGTGTTTAAGAGTTATTTTACTTCTCATTATCCTGTTCTGGTTTTGATAGTAATAAATTTAATTGATATCCTCAAGTTCAGTCTGTTTTGCCTGTGAGAGTAATCAGTGAGTGATCTCTCCCTGTCCTTATCTCAACTCATGAACCTTTCATTATATTTTCTCTCCCCTGTCCAATTGAGGAGGGGGAATGATAAAGTGACCTTGGGGAGTATCTGACAGCCAGAGAAGGTCCATCCACCAGAGCTGTGGCAGATATTTGGAAGGGAAAGAGTTGTATTGTTTTAAGAAGCGGAAGTTAGGGTCTCCTTCCTGTCTTTCAAATCTCACTGAGACATAAAGAAAAAGGTAAAAGCCACACAAATGAAAGGATTTTGGTTGTGTGTCTTTCCCAATGGGAGAAAAAAGAAGTAAGCAAAACATGAATAAGAGAAGCCTGAGCTTTGATGCTTTGGTAAAATCACTTCTATTTTGGACTGGGCTATGGTTCCTAAATATACTGCTGTTGGCCTTCTCCATAGCTTTGCTGATCTGGTAGCCTTCTACTGGAAGCTTCAGCCAGCTACCCTGAGTGATATAATTTAAAACAGAAAATATCTACTCTTGTAAAACTGTACTAGAATAAAATTACACATTATTGAGCTGCTTTATCAGAAAACATATTTTAAAATAAAAGTACAGTGCTTTTTATATTAAGTTAGAAAAAAATTAGTTAATATGCTGGTCAATTTGTATGGAGACTATGTGTGCCTTCTCATGCTTCTGAAGTCTCCCCTGAATACAGGAATGTGGTGTAAAAATAGGTGAATACATTATCTTTCAAATGCTATAGAGAATAATAACTTAGAGAAACACTTATACATTATAATTATGTGCTATTTAGAGTCCTTAGCTAGGTAGACAGACACATGAGGAGCTATAGATAGTACTGTTATTTTCAGTGTAAGATCTTCATTTCATTCATCTTCACCAATGTGATTTTCATCATCTCTCAGAAACATGATTTGTTGGAGGCTTTTATATCACATATCCTTACAAAAGTTGTTGGGGTTTTTTTATTTTTATTTTTTAGCTAAAATGATATTTACTATTCAAGCAGTCTGTAAACTTCCCAGATCAAATTAATCAACTGAGCAGCTTCTGGAATTTTAAACGTGGTCCCTATGGCAATAAATAGGTTTCACTGCTGATTCTGATTTACAAGAAATAAAGTAGATACTTATTTCATTCTACAAATTGATCATGACAGCCAAACTCTACAACATGGTGTTTTGGCACTGTCCTATGGCTCTCCTGGATGAAAATCTTACCACATATGATGTACCTGCTAAGACATTAATGTCTTTGCTATATAATGTCGCATTGAAATATAATGTTGTGCAGACCAGAGCACAAAACAGCTTGGATTAAATGTCTGGGAAACTAAATCCCTTTGGATGACTGTCAGAACTAGTCTACCTCCATTATCCCAAGACCCAAGCTGGCACATTATCATTTTTAAACACAGTTAAATACCCAGACTCTGATTAATCATTCAGTTAGGGCTGCAAACTTAGCAGGGAGAGGGCATTCCCTGTCTTCACATGAAATGCTATTTACTAAAATATTATTGATGTGTTGCATAATAGAAACCTCTGACATTTTAGCAATAATAATTGTTAAATTGCTCTTGAATCAAAGATGTTTTTCCCCTCAATTCCCCTTTAGCCTGCATACATTTTCATTTCTGTAACTCCACCTCCTCTAATAAAATCACAGAGGCTTCCTTAGACCAAAATAGAACCCAAAAAAGCCCTATTTTTCAGCACCTCACCTTACTTCAATCACAGGTACCTCCAGAAATGCAGATATTTGTCCCCATCACATGCCAAAGAACCAATCCTATTTTCCTTAAAAGTCAAGGAGGAAAAAATATCACATATCTGCAGAATAATAAGCTGGATCAGCTTCCGAAAGACAATGCCAGAGGATTAGATTCTCCTGTCTTGCAAAATTGATCCATTTTCATAACACTGGACACTCTGCCTGTCTCAAGCCAATACCATGATCACACCACAACTCTTCTGTAAACTGACTAAGCAGATGTACAAGTGGTCTACTCAGCAATACTCATTCTTCATTCAGCATAAAATGGCTCTGAAATTTTCCAGTTGAGTCATTATCAGGATCATATTTATAACAAACTGTGATTCATTCCCAATTTGTCATATCTTGGATTTTAAGCTGAGACCAACTGGAAGAGATATGCCCTTCTAATCTTCCAGGATGTATTGCAAGGGGCTAGAAAGAATTTGTGTCTTTTGTAAGCACCACACCGATACACAGGGTTGATACTTCATGGGCAACTATCATGGCACTGTAATACTTTCCATTACTAGCAGATGAAATAACTTGTACACTATTTCAGGCAAAATGTTAAAGCACAGCCTTATTTTCATTTGCATCCTTTATGCAAAAAAAAAGAAAATTTAAAAAGTAGAGGCAAGTCATCCCTACAAAATTAGGTCATTGCAGGTGTAGGTTCTTCATAGGTACAGTCAAGTACTTCAGTGTTTAAATTAAAAGGGAAAAATAATTACAGATAACTTGTATCAGCTGTCAGTGTATTTTGTAAGATCTCTTTCCTGGTAGCCAAATTAACGTTGAGACTAACATCCAGACTTGGGAAGAAACAGTGAACTGTTACTAGATACAAGTTTTGGTGTAAGTTAGTTTATTATTTTAAAACTATTTCCTGTAAAGAAAATTTGTATAAACCCCAATTCTACACTTTGACTGGGATCATTTCTTGTGATTTTCAGGAAATTGAAATTATGATAACATGCCAATCATAACAAAAATAATTTCCTCTTAAATTTAGATCTAGATGATACACACTGTTATCCCAGTCTGTATCTGCCATTATTAAGCAGATACATGACGCTTTTCTCCAAACTGGCTGAAGAAACAGATATCACTGATAATCCCTATAAGATAGGACTTATGGTTTCAGGTGGGTCTGAAAAACTGAGCCATACCATACAGGAGCTCAAGCTGTTAATTATTTTCTAATTCCCACTGAGATTCTCCCACTCCTCTTTCCCTGGCATTTAGTCTCCTTGCTCAAAAGGAATTATAGATATATAAAATTAACTAACATATTGCATCTAAATTTTACTTAAACAATGTCACTATTCAGGAAAGCAAGACAAACAGGATTTGGTCCTTAAGTACAATATTGATCCTGGATTGTGCTTATCTCAACAGGGTAAGGCTTTTGTATGCAGTCACTAAAAAGAGCTCAGACAGAGCAGCGAGGTATGAAGATGTGTCATTTTGCTATCACTGGATGTACACACTAATAGCATTCTCCCTTGACCTTCTCCCTTTCTTTTTCCAATTTACTGGGTGTCCTCTCCCACTAGCATAGATTTTCTTCATCCAGTTATCTCCACCTCCTTTTGAACATTTCCTTCTGTATCACCTAGATCAGGTAATTGTTTCATGACTTTTCTTCCAATCCAATCCTTTCTCATTTGCTCTTTTTTTCTAAGTCCTATCACAATACAGTCTTTTTTTCAGGTTAATTTCCATGCTATTACTCAAGACTATCCCCATCCTACAGCATCACAGAACAGGCCCTCTTCATGCAGCTTGGTGGTAGAAAGCTAGGGCTCCAGGAGTTCATTCATGTAAACAGTGAAATTAAATAAGAGTGTTTTTTAAAAAAAATTAATTAATTTTCAAAAAGAAAAAAAAAACTGTTTACAGGGAAAACTTTCCTCAGCAAATGCCATTAAGAGTATTGTGTTCCAACACCAGATATTTTTCTCACATAAACGTGACTGTCAGTCCCTCAGTTGATATGTAAAGTAATCATATCAAACCTGCTAGGGAAAATAATTTTTATTCATAGGGAGTAATACTCAAAGAAGTTTCCTGCTTAATGATGATCAAGAAACATTTTGTAATACATCTTGTAGCAGCCTACATTGAAAAAGTCAGTGATTGTTCCCTGATTTTGAGCTAAGAATTCTGCAGTCCCACTGAGATCCCACTTGGCCTGGACCGCAAGATGCTGAGTTTGCTGCAGAAAAAGACATACCACTTTAAAATAAACAAACATTTGAAGTAGTTGAATGTTACTAGTTTTAAAACGTCTGAGCTTTATATATCCCCAGGATCTCCCTATTTGCATCTCCTTAAACCGTACCAGCCATTTTTAAGAACATGAATAATGTGGCTTGCTATCATATTAGGATATAATTAAAAACAAGACAGCAAAGCCTCAAAGCTGTAGTGAACATACCACACATATTGTGGTCTTCTGCATTTGTTCTGAATTAAAATCCTACTTCTTACTTAAAAGCTCACCTCTGTGTTCCTCACACAGCAGCTAGTGCCTATTTAGAAGATGTTCATTTTCGATAAAACAGCTGTACCATCAGCTCTGGGTTGGGAGAGGAAGGACACCCACCCACCTGGCTCCCCAAGCACCCTCTGTCTCTGGCTGTTGAGGAGGTCTCAGGGAGCTGTGGGAGCAGGAAAACATCACTGCTTGCAGACCATCCCTTTGCGTGGCTGGGCCGACACCTCATTGAAACACCCAGCCCTGCCAATTACCCACTCTGGATGCAGCAAATCTGCCCCCTCTCTTTCTGAAGTGTCAGCTTCCAGTCAACAGCAATTCTATGGGGGCCTCTTTCACAGCAAAAGGACTGAATGTGCAGCTGTGATCATAGCCAGGACTTCCTCAGGACCATTAGGGCCGATACAAAACCAAATTAAGGCACCCACGCATTCTTCCATCAAGCACTCTGTTCTCAGAGACAGCTTTCTCTCACTAATCTATTTACCTAATCTCAAATTTTACATTAAAAGCCAAGAGCATGTTGACTCGAGAACATGTTGGCAGGTGACCTAACTTTACCCAGCTATCAGCTGACTCAGAGCCAGGAGTGATGCCAAGCAAGCATAGCCTGCTGTAGGAGCCAGTGCTTTGTGACGGCTCTTCTTTCCCCCTTCCCCTGCTGCTGCAGCTGGTTGGTACCACTGAGAAAAACAAGCAGAGAGCTCTCGACCCTAAAGTCTCTGCTGCTTTTAATTTGCAGTTTCTCGCTCTTCTGCATCTTGAAGAGTAACACAGCTATCTACCTTAATCGCTGTTATAATAACGCCAACGTAAACGTCTCCAACTCCATAACCTCTTCAGATTCATCAAATTGTGAAGAAAACAGCAGGACTTTGTTCTGGAAGAATGGAGGCCCTCAGGAACAAGAAGGAGCTCTAGAAACTATTCAGAGAAGAACCCGGTGGCTGCTTTTCTTCAGCCAGGAATCATAAGAGTTCAGAGGCTTTGGGGTTGACTGATAAAAGTATTTGTTGTACTCATTCCAGAAGTATGTCTGGAAAAGGTCTTCCCAGCCCTGCCCAGGATTGTTTCCAAAGCCAGCTATGCACTCATACCAGGCCTGAAACACTGGAAACCTGCTGAGCAAGGATGGTAGCTACAAACAATGTAGATGTTTTGGTGTCTAGCTTTTCTTTTGTGGTTTCGTCTGAAGAGGCGAGTGAACTGCTGTAGTTCCAGGTAAAGTGGCTCAGCACACAACCCTTTAACTAGTCTGAAGGCTAACCTAGCAAGACACAATGGCCTATTGCCCCTTTGGCCCGGATTCAGAGCTGTTTAAAATGAAATGCTGTTGGGGGAGAGGTTTGAGGAATACTGGGGACACCCAACAGAGGGACTTCTAATGCCTTTGATCATGTTCATGAAGTCTTTTATTTTAATAACCAGGTCATGAAGCTCTAGCTCTTCCTTTAAGTGCTGGTTACCCCAAACACATCTAGAAGATCAGACTTCAGTCAGGAGCTTTGAGCTGCTCCATGAGGAATATCAACCATGAGAAAGTCTTCCCACAGACACCATGACCTCTATCAAAGAGATGGCATTTGGTATAGTGGGATGGTTGGTTTGTTTTGAAAGCAGGCTCAGTGTTTCTTTTACAGATCTTTCAAGGCTTACCACTGGAAAGCAAAAGGATCTTTAAATTTTGTCCTGTTGCCTGACCTACTTCTCTATACCTTGTTCCTTCCTCACTAGGTCAACAACTTCTTATTATCTGTATTGGTTCAGCTAATTATGCTATTAATGATTCAGCTAATACAGTTTAATACAGGAAATGCAGATGTCATGTCATTAAACAATTATTTATGTATTCTAGACCTTTACCATAATCCATCTTGAGATGTAATTTATTTCTCCCCTGGTGTTTAGAAGGTATGACATCCTGCAAGCAACTAATTCTGGATCTCCGTTCTCTTTGAGATTTAATCAGCATTTGAGACTTACACCTGGAATTATGCCAGGGTAACTAGAAAGCAACAACGAGCAAGCTTTCCAGCATTTGGTAGTTCCTTTTAAACAAGTAGAATTTTAGAAGTTGATATGAAACATATAAAAAACTTTCAGAAACTAACTTTCTCACATTAAAAAAAATAACAACCCAAAAAAAAAAAAAGTCTCTTGCTTATACAAGCTTGATTGAAATAGTGTTTAAAAGCTCATTAAAAAACCACATAGTTATATTCTAGCTCCTCTCAAATAAAGGGAAAACTAAGTGAAACTAATATCTCTCAGTAGCTCAATGCAACTGTGGATCAGCGTGTCCTGGACAGCTTAAAATGTGGATCCAGGGAAAACATAGCCAGAGATTCCTTTGGCTGAGAAAAACAGCTTTTCATCTTACATCTCCCAATAACCAAGGCCACAAAAGTGTTGTGGATGATGTGGTAGAGAGATTGACTTCATTATTCATGTCTTCTTATCTATTTTATTAGTCATATTAATTACCATCAAGCTGAATAGCACCTTAGATTGAAATTTATGTATGACTCAGTTAAATTATTTATGAAACAATTGCTAATTAAATCATGTAATTCATTTAGAAACAGACACGTGTAAGGACAGGTAGCTACCACTTCACAATGATGTGTTCTTTTAGATTTGAGGGACAAAATAAATGACAGTGAAAAATGAGAAGAAACATCAAGGAGGAGACATGCCTTAGAGAGAGACAAATATTCCATGTGAAGCCAAGCAGCATTGAGTGCAGGTTTTGTAGGATTCTCTGGTTGAGCCTCTGCTAATAGGATTAGCCTTCACATTCCAGCCTTAAATCATTAAATCATTTACCTGGCGGTAAAGAAGAATTCATTTGGGCATAACAGCTCACAGAGCCCTTCTGCTCCTTTGAACCTCCACACAAAAATTGTTAATTAACAGGCCTCCTACCTAAACCCTCCCATACTTGTGCCTGCAGCTCCAGGTTTGATTTAGCTACATGACCTACCCCATTATGTGTCTTATTTCATTTTATTGCCCTTAGGAAGTAAGCTAGATAGGGCAAAGGTAGCAAGGAACCCTCAAGGGACCAACGACCATGTTGAAAGCTTTTATATAAATATATATGTATGTCATATAAAAAGGGACCAGAGGCTCAGATGTTGAGATGTGAGGAGAGGATGGAAGGCTGCAAACATTTTAGAAACTTTAGGCATTAGAGAGGCCACAAGAGGAAGAAGGAGAATGGATGGTGTTAGGGATGCTGGCAGTGGCAGGTACAGGTGTCTCTGGAGGTCAGGAGGAAGAGGAGGAGAAAATTATGGCATGTGTAGGATCCGAAGCTGTCCTAGTAGAGATAGTGGAGGGAAAGAAATGGTACTGAACCACCAAACAGAAAGCAAAACAGATCTGGAAACAGGCACAGGAGGAGAGAGAAAACAGTTCGAAGTTGTGATTGAGACAGGAGCTGTGTTGAGAATGAGTCTTTGGTAACCAGTAACCATAACAACAAAATTGTTTGAAAAATAATGAAGGTACAGCCCTAAGAGGTCCCTCCACAGCTGGGACAGTATCACCCCCCCCACAAAGGAGTAGAGACGTAACCCACAGCTCCTCACTGAGCTCTTCTGTGCTGTAGTGTAAGCTTTCCTATGAAATATAAGGCATTTGATCTCCACATAAAAGCTGCATCTAAGTCTGATTTTACAATTCTGGATAATTATGTCTCAGACAGCTGGCCAAGAAAAAAAGAGAAGTGGATTTAGCATAAGCAGGAAAACAAAAGAGGGTCTGTAAGTGTGCTCTACTTGATTATCCGTTCCAGGTAATTTACTAGGGAACTGGACTTCAGTGGATCTTTTCATGACCCACTTAAGGGAGTAAGCATTAAAATATCAGTGGTACAATCAGGATATTATACAACTGCAACATAAAAATTGTAGACACAGATAAAAACCACACAAAGTGCTATTTTACTGTGCAATTGTAACTGGTCAGATGCAGTAGGGCATGACAGTAGATGACAGTAATCAAGGCTTACTGAAAGCAATTACAGTTACAGGATAAGGAAATATGCAAAACATATTTAAACCTGAGTCAAATTCAGCATGAAGCAAAAAGCCTTCAACAGTTATCCTATATAAAGAACAGAATAAGGAAGTCAGTGCTCAGGAGCACAGAAACTTTTAATTTTGCTTCCAAAAAAACCCTCAGCAGAACCCAACTGTGTTCCAAAACAAGAATTTAATGCTAATTACCAGTGTGAAAATGAAAGTACAAAGTAGGTACTTTATTCCTATAAGCAATCTAACATGTCACCAGGCTCTTTTTTTTTTTTTTAACTGGATTTACCTGGCTCAGTTGGAAACAACACATATATTTCATTACTCGCTGTGCTTTATTTGCATATCAACGCAGACATGAACCAGACTACAATGTTAGCCCACTTTTTTCTAGCACCTGCTCAAACCTATGCAGTCAACCCTTCTGCATCCTATCACTTGCTAAAACACCAAAGATACAAGCACACCGGTCATAAGGGAGCAGAAAGAGCTACAGTCAGGATAGCTTTGGTTTCTTTGTTAGTTAACACAATGTAAACACCCACCACATGATTCAGTTGTGTTTGCAAGTCCTCTCTTCACATCCACCTTAGGGTCAGAGATACCTGTCCCAAATAGTCATCCCAGGATAATATATCAAACATAACCATTTTTTCTTTAAGGGGCAGAAACTCACTGCTTTTCTGGCTTCAAAGCATTTCTTTGAAACAGGAACTGGAGTAGATCTATTCCTTCACAGTTACAAATTCTTTCCTGACCTTAAAATTCACCAAGGATTTATTTGGATGGGGATTTTAAGGCATAATACTAGGTCATAATAGCTATCTTGACCTAAGAAACACCTTCTAAAAGCTTGAACAAAAGCAAAAGTTAAATTTTACCTGTTATTGAAATGGTTCGTTTGAAGTTCTGATTCCCCTCTATGGTTTCAGAAGTTTATTATCCCCATTTTGTTTTAATTAAAGCTTCAAACCAGCACTATTTATGCCGAGCAAGCCACGTCTGGTCTAGCTGGGCCACATCTAGCACACAGGTTGTTCCCATTGTGCTGGGGCTGGAGCAGGCATCATTGCTCTGTGTGCTGGGCTGGTAGCAGGGATGAGGGACCTGCTGCAGTCTGAGAAAGGGCAGGCAAGGGCAGCACCTTGCCTGCTCATCCTGTTCACTGTTCAGCCTTATCCACAGCAGCAGTAGCTGCTCTTCTTGTCTAAAGCCCTACTGTCTGTGCTCCTTAGATGATGATGCTGCAGTTGTAAACGCCAGAGGTGCAGAACAGGGAGAGTTAGCAGCAGCGGAATAGCAACCCCAAGCAGATCAGGTGATAGTATGGGTTTGTGTGCTCTTCTGCCAAGGGTGAGACAAAAATCAAACATCCTACAAGGGAGGTTTTGCAAATCCCTCTGAAGGGCCTGTGGTACTTCTTCCTTCCCTGGCTTGCAAACTCAGAGGGACTTCAGCGCTTCATGCCCCTTCACAAACTGTATTCCTCCATCAGCCCACAAGCATTCCCTGAGACTACAGGCTGCCTGCAGCAACAAAAAGCTGAGACCACCTGGGACTGGTTATCATCCCCTGTTACTCTAAGCTTTAGGCTAAGCACAGTTTAATACTGCTACTCTGTCCTCCAAAAATACTGGGTACACCAAACAACTCCAGAATCCGTCCCCAGAAGTAGCAGACTGACTGCTCTCCAGCAGTGTAAATCTTCTTCATCTTAATCCTGCCCTGCAAGTCTTCACACCTATGGAAATTACATGTTGTGAAGATTACACAAATTTGCCTGGGGGGTGGCCTGTCTTAAGTACAGCAAGACTGTCTAAGTGTTTGTGGTAAATCTTCTGTAGCACACTTTGTTCTACCCAAATTTTTTTAAGTGACTTGAATTCTTTCACAATTTAAAAAGATCAGCGAAAGCATAACCTTATGAGTACCTTCACTCAGACTGCAGCAATTTAATAATGCATAAAATAATAATAATAATGTGGTAAAGCAGTCTCTGTTTTTCTAGGTTCCTTTTTACCACGGTCTGCAGTCTTCCCACTGCAGGTTGTGAACTCATTGGTTCTCACAGGGTAATCATGAACAAGTTGAGTTGGTATTTGGATAGGAAATCCACAGGGAAGCCATAGTAGTAATTTAGATTATTTACTTACTGAAAGAACACTTTTCTCTCTGTATTTGTAACAATTCTTCTACATATCTTGGGAGAATGCTGCCTCTCACACAGAGAAGCTGTAGGCCAACGATTTTCAATTTTGTGGCTCCATCTTTTTTTTCTGTAAAAGTGTACAGCTCTGTGTAATGAATGAAAGCCTAAAGACATAAGACTTGCTCAGTCAGCTTCATAGATCTCCTAGCATTCTGTAAAAACAAAGGTGCTTATGGAATGAAAGTTACTCCCAAAAATCACGGTTCTAAACCACTTGTGGTTGTCAGCCTTCTTTTCAATCTTGACATCTGATTCAAATCCAATTGCTGAAGACTATGTTTTGAAAACATAAACTTCAAGAGTTGTCAATAAAATGCTGGATTCTTTGCCCTATTTGTGTGTTTTATGAGATAGGATAATAATGTCAGGTTAAATTAAATCACTGCCATTTATTTCTCAAAGTAGATCTCCATCGGAGGCTGCCTTTCAACCATCAGAACTGCCTACCTTTTCTGACAGTTCAGAATCAAAAGCACCAGAAGGAGGAAAAATCCAGATCTCAATGGCTCCCCTGTTCAAGGTTTCTGTTCACCTGATGGAAACCTGGAGAGACAGAAGGTAGGTAAAAAACATTGGACTGCTTCTAGTCTCTTTACCCAGGTTTACCTGGCAACCAGGCTGGGCCTCTGAATGTGTCATAACTCTGCCAACTGGCTTCCTCATTGCTTGAGAATGCAGTTATAGTTTATACCAGCTGCCTATAGCAGGTCAGCAGCTAGAAACAAACCTTAATACAAAGGTGTTTTGGTCATATTCTTTTTTCCAAAGCCAAAATTCCTACATCAGTAGCAAAGATAAAGGAATAAAGTAACTGCCACCATGGAACTCAAGAATCTACTAGGTGCCAATGCCTGTATCTGCAGAGAATAAGAGCCAGTTAATTTCAAATATTATTAATGTGAAATATTCAGGAAAACAAATGATGCAAAATGCAAAGGAATTATTTGCCTGGGTTTGGTACAGTGCTGAATAAAAATAAAATTCTTACATTCATTCATCACTGAAATGAACAATCACTGTCAATTACTACTTGCATTCAATATTTAAAGAAATTATTTTACAGTACTCTATCTTCAACATTACTACCAGTCTTATTTTGTTTAATGTATGTGGCATCTCATTCAAATTCTGCCACTTCTGTTAAGTGCTTTTTATGAGTTATTGATGCTCCATTGTTTTGCATGTACTTCATTCTTCACATCTGTGACAAGATTTTTAATCTTTACACGCAAGAAACCAGGCTCAAGTGAGAATGACCTGTCAAGAATGCTTACAGCCTTGTGGTTAACTCTCTCTTGAGTGTGATTTAATCGACATGGTGCTGCCTGACAACATACAAGATTCAGCAACATAATAAAGTCTAGATGTTAACCATTTGAGACCATCAAAGAGGGAAGTATAGAAATTTGGAGATTTTCAATAGCACAAAAACTGGGTCATCTGGAATGTCCAAGTTTATTCTTTAACAATAGTTAAACAAGTGGTTTGAGGTGTGTTTTATTTAGACTGGGCAACTGCATGTTTGCACTTTAGTGCTGCTTGATTTTTCATATTAGTGTCATAGCAGACTGTGGACAGCAACTTCAAACATGTCCTAGTACACTTCTGTCACTGAGCCTTATCTTTATGTGAAGATAATTTTAAGCCATCTTTTTGGGCAGTCTTTGACCTCAGGGTTGAGCAAACATGGCACTTGCTGCAATGCTCACTTACCTGGGACGAACTGAACTAGTGCCACCAAACCATATGTAACCTAGAAGACAGCACTTGGATACCACTCCAATAGGTATTTCAGGATAGACACTGTAGGAAGGGAAATCAGAGAGGCTATTAATATGGAGCCATGATAGGAAGAAAGGTGGGTTACTGTAATGATGACGGATAGGCGACTGGGGACTACGTAAGAAGCCTTCTGCAGTGCTTATGGACTAATCTTCTTCCAGACTTTTATTCTGCTCCAGTGGATAGGCACTCATCCCAGGCTCTATTCCTGAAATCTATATTCCTCCTGTCAGTCTGCTCCACCTGGCAATGGGTCCACAGTTTTCCTTACACACTGGTCCCAACCTCGCTAATTCAGCTGAAGTACTTCAGGCATTTAAGTCCATTTTAAATCAGTCCAATAGCTCTCCTTTATCCACCACATTAGATGTGAACTATCTGCTCTCACTTCCAGTGCCCCACATAACTGCACACTTTCTGTGCATACAGGTTTGTTCTCTCCACTTACCATTGACATCAGTCTTTATGCCCCACTTACCTACCTCTCCTGCAAGCTTTTCCATGTCATTCTGCTCAGTTTGTGAGATGCAATGCTTATTCTGGTTCACTGAATTTGAACTTTTTATTCAAATTCCTCCTTTTGAGTTCATTTTGGTGGTGCCTACAATTAGTGGCTCACTGATCATAATTATTTTAAATAAACCATTTAGTTAAGCAGTTGAGGTGTTTACAAGTCCCAACAGCTTAACAGCTTGATCTTACTGCTGTGATGTGTGAGGTAGTTCCTCACTCCATCTCCTCCTGCTGTTTATTACTCTTTCTAATCTAAAATTAGATAGTAAATTCTTCAGGGAAGTGATTATATCTTTCTTTTGTTCAGTGCAATGCCTGTCATGTTTTAGGGCACAATAAAATGTAATACAGAATGTATACAAACTGATACCTATTATCCAATGTAGACTCAAAACCATCAATACAATTAAGAAAAAGTCTTAAACCCCAAATGTCACAGTGTGTGTTTAGTGACCAATATGAACAGCAGAAATCCATGAGTGTAACCATCTTAGGTGAAAGGCTTCATTTACAAGTCTCCTTAAACAAGCAATGCCACACTTCAGGAAAATCGGAAAAATATTCAACTAAATAGTTCTGTAGAGATGCTTAAAACTCAGTAGACTAAATGAACATGAATGGTCTATTTCAGTCTATGTAATGTCTGTCTAGAAACAGTTTTCCAGGACATAGCTGTCACATGCTTCTGATGAATGTTGTGCTTGCTTCTAGTACAGCTGAAGTCTATGACTTAATCTTATCTGTTTAACATCCAAGATTCCAGTTTTGGATTTTTGGCAGCAAGCATATGCTCCCCCTGTGGCAACTGCATAATAACATAATAGAGTTAAAAAAATCCAGATCCTTTAAGGCTCAATTACCTCATGAAACTATTTTAAAATTGAGGGTGAACAAAACTGCAGTATTTCAGTTTACAAGCATCATTTTAGTTTACAGCTGTTTTAAAGAACCCATTCTAATGTTTTATGCCTTTTACCACCTGCACACAGTGAATGAAAAACTTATTCTATTTTGCAGAGGGCTACCAGAACCAAGAAAGCAGAACTGAGTAGGAAATAATAAGATATTTTAAAATAAAGATAAGATCCAGGATAGCTGACTTTATTACTGCTCTGCAACACTGAAGATAGGTTAAAAATCTTGCAAGGCCGGAATAAAAATAATCTACAGACAAGTAACAATCTTTAAAATGGCCCATTCCCTAAATGAGCATTTATATTAGTATTTATAATCCTGACACAACCAAATTAGATTTTTTACGATTTTTATTACTGTCTTTGAACACTGTAGATACATACAAGGATTGGTCTGCTTAACCTGTGAACTTAATTCATTCTAAATTTTTCGGGTAGGAACTCTCTTTTCAGTGATTATCAATACCAGCTGGAGGCTCCATTGTAATAAAAAATAAAGAAAAAAAAATGGGATACATTATAAAGAATAAGCCAGACCTTGAAAGAACACTGACTGGGGCCAGAAGAGGCATCTTCCTCCTTGAAATAGTAAAGGCTAAAGAGAAAGGATATGAATCACAAAAACAAAAAAAGAAGAAAGTGAAGCAGGTAAAAGAACAAGATGAGGGCTGCAGCAGGGGAATAGTGGAGAGGGAAGGCAGGAAAGATGATGGAGTTGAAAGGATTCAGATTCTTCAGTTTGAGGTTAACCAGGCGATTAACTAAAGGAATTATGTTAGCACCATAGGAAAGGGAGTTGAAGGTTTAAATAAATGTCCTGGACTGGGATGTCAAGCAGAAACCCCAGGCAGTACCAGCTTCTCTGCAAAAGAATTGAAGGATTCAGTGAGCAATGCTCAAATGAGCTCTGCCCAGATGCAGGAGAGAATTAGGAATGGAAACAGTGGCTCTCCCTTCCCCACTTTTCTTTTTGTGAGCCAGTAAGGGATACTAAAAGGTACTGCATGCTAGTTTTGTTCTGACAGCACAGCAGGTACAGGTGTTGCCCTTCACACCAGAAAGTTCATGCTGCTTGACTAATGCCTCTTAACTGCAGCTCGTACCAGAGGGGCCAATTCTATTACAAAGCAGGCAGGCAAGTGTCCATGTCCTTTTGTCCTCTTCGCAAAGATGGCCCTAAGGTAGTACATGTGGTTTCATCACCAGTGTACCTATTTACAAGGAACCAATATGAGACCATATATACACTTCATTTAGAACAGCTGTCTGGCTGCAAGGCTTTCAGCAGAGCTGAGAAAATGATGGGCAGAGGGGAGGGAAATTCTCTATGAATTATGGAGCTGGTCAAATGCCAGAAAAACTGGTCTGTCAAATAAATGATTTGAGGAAAACCAGCCACATTCGCTCAACAGTGAAGAGTTTCTTCACGTTAAAGCATATCCATCTACATTTTCAAGCTGATTCTGAATCAGACATAATTTCCATTCCTTCATGTCTCTTCATGGCAGGCACTGATAATCTTTTCATAAATAGTTTTAGACTGAGAATTATTATGTGAGGAAATGTATGAATAATTTTGAATTACAAGTAAGTTAAAGAGTTTCGCAGTCTGTCCATGATCTATGTACTAGTGAGGAAAAGTAGCTATCTTCACTGAATAAATAATTTGTTCAAAATTACTTGCTTAGTCCAGAGTTACAGACTTACCAATTTGGCCTGGATTCAAACCAGTCATTAAATGAAAAACTGTTTCCTGAAACTTATCCAACAAGAAAGGTCAATTTTCATAAAACTTACATGTATTTAGTCACTTCAGATAAAGCATGATTATTTGTAACTAGCTCATCATCACCACAGGTCTGAGCAGTGATGTCTGCCTGCATCTGCAAACAGTTTGGATCATTAACTTTGGGAAACGTGAAGTGTACCATGAATCTCAATAGTGTGTGAACAAAGTGCTCTCAGGATCCTGTCAACAGCCCCTAGGCAGGAGTATGTATGTGACAAGCACTGTGGCAGGTTCCAGTCAGTCACTCTAGAGAGGGTAGGGACTGTAAGGCTTATCTACAACTTCCCCTCCTTCCAGGTGCTTTCCTCCAGGGAAAAGGCTGCTGCTACAGCAGAGCTGTGAAAGTAGCCTCTTGGTACTCCTACCGCACAAAAGTGGTTACCCCTTGCCACTGGCATGACAGTTTGGAGCAACACCGTGGTATGGATGTCCAGTGTAACTGATGCCCACTTCTTTTGGCAGTTATTTCCTGCTTTTTGTTCCTGTAGCAATGTTTCAATTGGGTTGATGAAAATGTCTGTCTGGCTGTATGGTAAATCAGACTACGGATCGACCAGAAGCTAATATAACCTTTTAAATAAAAGTTATTTTAAACCAAGATCTGGGGGAATGGGGCAAAAGAGCTTTCATTTACCCAAAGATCGCTGCCTGGCTTCTGGGGTTAGCGAGAAATCAGTGTCTACATCCTTCCTCAGTGCCCACTGAAACATGCTCAGAGGTGCACTACCATAAAACTACCCTCAAAAGCACAAAGACAGGGACAGAGTCCTTCACTACCCTCCTCCTCAATTCACCCCTACACTTTTTATCTATGCTGGAGATTCGGTTCATTGGCTGAGTTTTGTATAAGTGTGTTTGATTGGTTTTCTTTTGCATTTTTTTATTATTCTCTGTTTAGTTATCTGTTTTCTCAACAATTTAAGAAGGTTATTTAAAGCATGTTTTTATTTACATATGAACTGTAATATATTCGGAACAGCTACACTTAACTTGATACAAAGTGATAAGAAAATCAAGTATGCAGTTGACAGCTGGGGAAAAGGAACAATGTTAGAGGTACATTTTAGCAAAAGTAGTATTATTGTATTATATCTTCATTATACTCTGTAAACACTTAAACACTTAATTAAACCTACTCCTATTTAAACCAAGGAAGCTACTCCCACACAGAAAGTGAAAGGATACGTATGAACATGGTGGATTAGGCCTAAATTGATGTGTAGTAACACATAACACTTTAATGGATTTATCCAAACAAGAGCTCTGAGTGGAAAAATAATATTAACATCAGAATAATAAACACTGTACTAATTAACTCCAGTTTTAGATTATCCCTAGATATATCTCATAAAGAGACAGCGGGATTTCCCAAATCTCTCAGAAATATAAAATGGCCTCTGCAGCATTTAAAAAGATTACACTCTTCAGTGTATTTTGGGGTTTTTTTTAAAGGTTGTACAACTAGCAAAGAGACCTGCTAATAATTATGCAAATTATTTGACTCAGTATGAACTTCTTTGTTTAATATGTACCATGCTGTTATGCATATGATAATGTTTAACATTAAAGTGTGGAAGCAATAGGGGAAAATCTTATTTTTTAATGAATCTGAACACTTTTTTGTTGTAAGTATTTATTATATTTTATATAAAAAAAATAGAGGACCAAACTTCAGATAAAAAATCATAGAATCATAGACTCACAGAATGCTTTGGGTTGGAAGGGACCTTAAAGATCATCTGGTTCCAACTCCCTGCCATGGACAGTGACACCTTCCACTAGACCAGGTTGCTCGAAGCCCCATCCAGCCTGGCCTTGAACACTTCCAGGACTGGGGCATCCACAACTTCTCTGGGCAACCTGTTCCGCTGCCTCACCACCCTCACAGTAAAGAGTTTCTTCCTAATATCTGATCTAAATCTAGACTTATACGCATTTTTCCAAAGTGAGCTACCATCCAGATGCCATCTTGAGAAGTTTGTGTGAAGTGCTTCTTGCCCTTATCACCAGCAGGAAGACTACAGTGCCATTCCTCATCCCCTGTTCCTCATACACCAGTTACAAATGTGCCCCTGGAGACAGAAGGGTAGAACAGCAGGTGATGGTAACACTGTATAAACCAGTTGCAGGATAAAAAAAGAAACAGCAGAGAATAGGAAGATTTGGCAATCTCAATTCCAGTATAACTTCACTATACACCAAATGTTCTGCCAATGACAGAGAGCACAATAAATTAACAGGAAATTTTAAAGACCACTACTCTGTTTCCACCAACCATCACTTGTAGAATGCAGGAATACAGACAGCTTTACTCAAAGACTCATAGTTTTTTTCCAGACAGAATAGTAGCATAGGACTATTCCCCACCTGGTCCCTTTCCCTAGTCTACGTTATCAGCTACTGACTTATGTCAGCTCTGAGCTATGCCATAAATTTATAGGAAGGAAATAAAAACCACTCAACTGAAAGTAATCTTTTGCATGACTCTACCTCTTTTGTATGAGAAATATGTATATTTTAAATATAATTGGAATAAACATATTACAGTTCCTCAGCTTAGTATGTCATTTTCAAGAGCATGGAAGAAGTATTATCACAAAACTTCTAGGTCTTTCTGGAAGAAAGAGTAGACATCTGAAGGTAGGGAAGGTGAAAACCTCTGAACCAGCCAGTAGAAAATCTACAGTGACCCCTGGAATGAGTTCCAAATTTTCATAAGATTTTTTTGTGAATCATTGTGTTGAAATAGCTGCCTTCTCAAATCAAAGCCATGGACACTGACTGAACTCCAGCAAAGGTAAATTTTTGCAAGCCCTAAGATAGGATCATGGCAATGAAACCCTGGCCTCTTTCCACTTCTCTCTGCCACGTAAAACAGCCTTTAGTGAGGATTCACCCTAAATCACCTCTGCAATTAGGGGTTAACTGAACAGATGCAAACCAGAGCTGAGTGAAAGACACTGCAAAAGAAGAAAAAGGGTTTTGCCTACAAACTTTGATTTAACCCTAAACCCATGTCCTCCTAAACAGGCCTATGGCAGCAGCAGCAGTGACACAACTTTCTACCCTCAAGCATTCAAAAATGGTGATGTAAAAATCACTACTTTGGCTTGAAAAGTCTGACACTGAGGTGTGAGTGCTTTTACTAAGGATTTTGAAACTACAGGATTCATTTTTTCAAAAGTTTCTTCATGGTTTATACAATTCTCCCCATGATCTCAGAACATCTGGAGCTAATGACTTCGGGAAAGCACTCCACATCACTACAAGAATTAAGACTGCCAAGTTGGCTCTGCAGTGCTACCAGCACAAATCTTTATGGGCTGCAAGGAACTTGGTTCAGCAGCAGAGCAGCATGGCAGGAATTCCTGCAGGCAGAAGAGGAAAAGAAGAAGTGATGAGAGCTGGAGCTCCTCTTAGCACCTCCTAGCAAAGTACACACATCACTTTATTGCCTGTGTGACAAAGGATGGTTACACCATGTCCTCCTTTCATGCATTTTGCATCAATTCATGGCTCTCCTTTGAAAAGCTTCAATGTGTCAAATATGGCTAAATTTAGTGCCCTGTAAAATTTAGGTGGTAGCAATATTTCTTTTCTGACTTACATCCCAAATGGACATCACTAGACTATGGTGACTAGAAGGTTGAGGCAGGAGAAATAAAGATGAGCCATGTATAGTTTTACACTGGTAACTAAAATGGAATTTAAGATATGTGCAAATGCAATGTTGATGTGCTGAATCAAATTTGGCCATATTCTCTGTCCTAGTCCTCATGACTGATTCCTACTGTCGTTCAGCATCTGCAGTGTCCCCTGAAAGATATTTGGTGACTTCCACTGTCTGATTTGTTTTGCTTTTAAAATAAAAGTTTCTGATAAAATCATTGCCTGTTCCTCAGTTCCTATTAGTATTTTGAAATGCACTTCCTCCATACAGATTTCTTGGCTATTGCAGGTTAAAAACCATACAGCACTTGGTCAGTGTGACAAACTGCCTTAAACCTAGATATGGTTTAAACCTTGAGAGATGGGCTGATACCAATGGGATGAAGTTCAATAAAGCCAAGTGCCGGGTCCTGCACTTTGGCCACAACAACCCCTTGCAGCACTACAGGCTGGGCACAGAGTGGCTGGAAAGCAGCCAGGCAGAAAGGGACCTGGGGGTACTAATTGACAGGAAGCTCAACATGAGCCAACAGTGTGCCCAGGTGGCCAAGAAGGCCAATGGGATCTTGTCCTGTATCAAAAATAGCGTGGCCAGCAGGACCAGGGAAGTGATCCTTCCCCTGTACTCTGCGTTGGTGAGGCCACACCTTGAGTATTGTGTTCGGTTCTGGGCCCCTCAGTTCAGGAAGGATATTGAGGTGCTGGAGCAGGTCCAGAGAAGAGCAACAAGGCTGGTGAAGGGACTGGAGCATAAGTCCTGTGGGGAGAGGCTGAGGGAGCTGGGGTTGTTTAGCCTGGAGAAGAGGAGGCTCAGAGGTGACCTCATCACCGTCTATAACTACCTGAAGGGAAGTTCTAGCCAGGTGGGGGTTGGTCTCTTCTCTCAGGCACTCAGCAATAGGACAAGGGGGCACGGGCTTAAGCTCCGCCAGGGGAAATTTAAGTTGGATATCAGGAGAAAATTCTTTACAGAGAGAGTAATATCAGGCATTGGAATGGGCTGCCCAGAGAGGTGGTGGATTCACCATCCCTGGATATTTTTAAACGCAGATTGGACGTGGCACTGAGTGCCATGATCTAGTAAATGGACTGGATTTGGACCAAGGGTTGGACTCGATGATCTCAGAGGTCTTTTCCAACCCAATCGATTCTATGATTCTATGATTCTATATTTTAGTCCATAAAACTGCAGTGATGTTGGCTCAACCACACTCATTCCTGTAGGAAATGCCACGTGCCTGAAGAGAAGTGTTCTCTGAAATTAGAGAGATAGGAGGGAACAAAGCAACGAGTACTCACTGGTTTCCCACTTAACTCCTATGTTATATTTTAATTTTCTGCTTCTTTCCATATATTTCTCCTTCCCTCCAGTCCCAGAGAGCAGTGAGAAAGTAAGAGCCAAGGCACAGCTTTTGTACAGAGGGATTCTGGTGTGGACTAGGAGACCTAGACAAACTGCTGAGCACAGTGTCTTCCACAGAACAGGTGAATCTCCTTCCATGTAAGAGAAGCCCTCAAGAAAACAAATCTCTGTATTATGCCCTAAACTAACCCAGAAATTAAAATCTTAAAGCCAAGTGCAGCTGCTGAAAAGCATTAATGAAACCTGTGTCCACATAGCAGAGTCAAAGCAGTAGGAGAGGTGGCAGTTAACCACAGAAAAGGGCACATGAGATAGGGAAAGTAGTAACAAGGGAGGCATGAAATAGTAGGAGATAGCAAAGATTTACAAATGAGTTGCCATTCACTATCATTTATATCTTCATCGGGGAAAAAATTAAATTTAGAAGATTCACAGTTTTGAAAAGGTCAGTTATGATAATATCAAAACTGAACATCAAAATCTCCAGTGTGACTTACACACATATTGCTACACCAAGGCATATGGGATCTGGTTAAATCCAAATAAGCACGTATTAGGAAACCATTGTTATGTGGTTGGGTGCTTTCTCAAAGGCATATGTACAGTCTGTTATTAATCTTTGGAAATCAACTGTGTTCCTTACAAACACAAATTTATGTACTACTTTTTATATATCCAAACTCTTATATAATAAAATGCATCCTTTCAATCAAGGCAATGCAAGCTGACATGTGCTTTCCTTTGTGAAGCAGATGTTTTAATTGTTGGATAAGCTCCTAATAGTTTGCTTTCCTTGAAAGGAAAGAGAAAGTATATGAATGACCTCTCCCTCCCCACAGCTTTCAGAGCAGCTATTTTCTTGAAGATTAGGAGTCTCTTGGACTCAAGCCCTAACTTCTCTTGTATCTTCAAACTACAGTCTGAATTAGTTTTCTCCTTTAACAAAAACTCCTGCTGTGCTGAGAATCTCTTAATTACTTTTCAAGCTTCTCCTATTATTGTGAAACTCTGAAAATCTGATTACAGTGCTAATAAAATGAGTGAATGCCATTTTTTCTATTTCATCTAAAGACTTCAAAATGCAAAGATACTGCCTGTGGTTGCCTGGGAGAAGAGGGCGATCCCAACCTGTCTACATTCTCCTTTCAGGTAGCTGTAGAGAGCAATAAGGTCGTCCCTGAGCGTCCTTTTCTCCAGGCTAAACAACCCCAGCTCCCTCAGCTATTCCCTATAGGGCTTCCTGTCTAGACCCTTCACCAGCTTTTTTGCCCTTCTCTGGACACACTTCACCACCACAATGTCTTTCTTGTCATCAGGAGCCCAAAACTCAACACAGTACTTGAGGTGCAGCCTCACCAGTGTTGAGTCCAGGGGTACAACACTGCCCTGGTCCTGCTGGACATGCTATTTTTGATTCAGGCCAGGATGCCATTGGCCTTCTTGGCCACCTGGGCACACTGCTGGCTCATGTTCAGCCAGCTGTCAAACTGCACCCTCAGGTCCTTTCTTCTGGGTCGCTTTCCAACAGCTCTGCTCCCAGACTGTAGCACTGCATGGGGTTGTTGTGACCCGAGTGTGGGATTCAGCACTTGGCCTTGTTGAACCTCATACAGCTGGCCTCAGTCCATCAATCCAGCCTGTTCAAATCCCTCTGTAGAGCCTTCCTATCTTCCAGGAGATAACACTACTGCCCAATTTAGTGTCATCTGTGAACTTACTGAAGGTGCATTTGATACCCTCATCCACATCATCAGTAAAGATATTAAGCAGAGTTGGCCCTAATCAATTTCCCACAACCTTTAGCAAAAAACCAAAACCAACAAACAAACAAACAAACAAACACCCAAAACCCAAAACCAAACCAAACCAAAAACCACTCCCCTCCGCTCCCAAAATCAGCTGGTAATGGTGCTTCAAAGGCGACCAGTAGCTTCCAGTCTGTCACTGGACATAAAGATTCTGAACACAGAGTCAGAGATGCTTCAGTGGAAACTGCAGGCTTTTTGATGGCAAATACAGACTTAAAAATCTGCACAGACAAAATTATATAGTACAAGGCCAAAAAGGAAAATGGAGATCTACAGAAGGGAATTGCAAATCTGTTATGGTTTAACAGGTGCTCAAATAAATCTGTTGGATGTCTCTATCCTGGGCTAAAAATTTTTATATCCCATACCAGTGGCAAAGAAATTCACAGATCTCCAAACCACAGCTGAGGTAACTTGACTTGAACACAGTGGGCCAGGATAGAAGTGCTTTTTTTTTTTAAGATATTGATATTTCTGGAGAGGAATTGAAGAAAGCTCCTACAGGAGTAGTCCCAGATGATGAGACCCTTCATCACCTCATTGGTTTTGTCTGTGAAGAAACTTCTTCTCCATTACTTTCTTTTTAAATTCTGTCTCCTCAAGTTGATTTGGGATGTGCATTCCTCCAACATTTCTTGCTTCCATGGTAATTTATCCTTTAGGATGAGTAGCTGGACATACAAGAAGATTTATGCTAGCCAATATTGGAAATCAGAGCGGAGACAGACAATAGAGAGCCTCATCTTAAAAATACATGTGCCCAATCGTCATAAAAAGCATAAGAGTGAAAGGGTGGTGTGCCAGACTTTGGAATTGATGATGCTAACATGAAAGTAGAAAAAAAAAGACCGAATTCTGTAGTAGTTTTATTTTATTTTTAGAGAAATTAAAGTGAAGGGATGGTGCTTCAATAGGGAGAGGGTGCTGGACTTACATGGTCAGTCTGTCAAACCAGGCTGCTCTGCACTTCCTGCAGAAATTTAGCAGGAACTTAAGCCATTGCCTTTTTGGGAGCAGCTGATCAGCTGCATGCTGTCTCCAGGTTGACTTCCTGCAGGCAGTCTTCCAGAAGCCAGACATCTGCCTTTGAAAATGGCACTTCAGGGTTCTTCAAAATAAAGGAAAGAAGTTAAGGCATATCACTCTCTTCAAGCATTGGACATCTGCATATTTATGGTGCTTGAACTCTCATACCAGTTCCATGAGTTTTATGCCAGCATTCAGCCACTGATCCCCTGGACCTGAGAGATATCTAGATGCATAGGCTGCTACATGCAAATTATTACTGCTTGGAAAAGCAGTGGCTTTCTGAACCTCCCCGTAGAGACTTGGGCAGATTTTTGGTGGCATTATGCTGCCTTTGGCTTTGGCTTCTTGCATTTCTGCAGTGACCAAGGAGCCCGTCTTCCCTGGTTGTGAGCTCTAGGTACAAGGAACCGTTGTTGTCACATGGTATCACATCACAGCCCTCTCTCCCGCTGCATGGTATCTACAGGCACTCTTAATACGAAGCCACTTGTGACATGACTCTGCCGTCCTTGGTGCACAAGCAAACAGCAACGGGCTCCCGGATATTGTTGTTTAGTTCTGAAGACGAAGTGGAAAACACATGTAAACACTAGTGTTTTGTTAACATTTAAATCTGTCTGCTAAAGCTAATGTGCCAGAAGAGGAGGGGGAAAAAAAAGAGTAGAACAAAGGCCGGTTGCTGTGCTGGCTGTTTGTCCTCAGGAGACTGATTTTGTGACATCACCGGCACCAGCACAGGCAGAGCTGAGCGTTCCTCTTTTGGTTCTTTTGCTGCCGTTTAGAAGGACAGTTCACTGCTGAATATGCTGCTGTAACAAATGGGAGGCAAAGCGTGGTTTTATTTTTTTTCTCCTGTAAATTCAGAGCAAATTAGATTTGGTGCTCTGCCAAGAACAAAATACAGTCTACTATTGTAAAGATTGTTATGGACCAGATCTTCAAATCTTTACTACTGGCAAAGTGTGTTTGTCCAAATGTTGAGTTAGTAAAGATATCTGATTTGACCCAGTATCTTTTACATTCATGCCTTTAACTCTCTTTCCTCACAGAACATACAAGCGAGTACAGTCTTTATAGCATAAAAAAATTAGATCTGCTTAAATAAGCAGTTCAGGATTCCCTGCTATAACTACACCTGTTCTGGCTGATTGAAGATCTTTATTTTAAACAGACCAATTAATGTTTACAGTACACAAGTATGAGCTCTGATGATCTCAACACTATTTGCATGGGTCAAATGAAATAAATCCAATGAACCCAGGAGGAGAAGGAAGGCATAAATAATGTAAGCCACAATAAAAACTGCCTTATGGAAAGTTGGAAATGACTTCTTATTTCTTTGCTGCTTTTTCTACTGCTTGTAATATTTCTTTTGCTCCAAAGCATCTCAGAGTCTGAATAAAAGAATACTTATGACATTTGTTAAAATTTCAAAGTAGATATGTCCACAACTCTTCCATGCTGGCTTTCTGTAAACACTGCTATTCCTAGCCAAAATCTTCCCTCTTGCACTTCACAAGGGGGGCAGAGCAGACAGCTTAATCTAATCCCAAAAGTGCAAATGTCAGTCTAATTTATTGTTTTATGAGTCCCACAAATAATTTTAAATTACTCCAGAATAGGTTATACATGCATTTTATATGTCCAGACATTAAAATCCAACAAGAAGAAACCAGTAAACAAAACTTTCATTAAAATTAATTTGCCTATCTCTGTCTCACAAAATTTTCCCAGCATTGTCTGGATGCAACGATGCCTGCTGTCATGAATACGAATTACGTGGTTTAATATCTCCTCTTTGCTGTGAAAAAATGATTAAAATAGAATTTTAAATTGAATCAGCTTATAAAAAGGTTACAAGTTATTAGAGAAAATGTATTTTCACTGTAAAATTATTTTTAAATGAGAGGATATGGGATGCAGAGTCATTCTAGAAGGACCACAAGTGATGGAGGAATTCCATTGTTTTCATATGAAAAAGCTGGTGCTATAGTAATAGTCTTCTTTGATAATGAGATTTTGTTTTAATTAATAGTCTGTTTAACATTTGCATTCCATTATCAGTAGTTATTGTGCTTCAGAGACCTCTCAGTGGAAGTAAAGACACAGTGGAGGGTGGTGTAAAGATGTTTAAGGTAGAGGAAGCCTCACCATTTCCACAGCTGGGAGGAACAGGTTCATATTATCATGGTGCTGTGAATAGCAATTTCTGCCAAGGACAGGTTTAGCTTGGAGATATAGTCCATACATCAATGGGATCACCCATGCCAGACAAACATTACCCATTATAAGAAATGGACAAATGAATTTTCTACTGGGGTAGAAAATAATTACACAGTAATACAGATAAGCAAATTCACAATGGCCAGGTTGAACTGGTAGAGTAAAAAGTTGTTGAATTTTTTCTTTGCACAAAAGGGATAAAAAATAAAAATTATTACCTTCTTATTTTCCATACCCTTTCTACTCTTACTGCATCCATAACTAACCTCACAAAATAGTCAGACTAGACACTAGTGTGCATCTACTTCTCTGTCATAATATGTTCTCAAGAAATTTGAGATAAGAAAGGTGCAAAAAAGCTAATGGGAAACCCACATGAAGGAATAAATATTGGTAACTGATGTCCACTTGGAAGCAAAACTGAGTGCTTCACTCTAGCAGAGGAGATGTCAAAATCATTCTGCTATTTTCTTTACTGAGAGTACCACACCTATGACAATATGTACCTCACGGATTCACACTGCTGTAATCAATTGCTATATATACTAGCCTTCCAGATGTGTATTACTTTCCTAGGCCCAGATTCCTCCCTCAACACTTTTTAAAAATATGTCCTTGTAGCCACTTCATACTACGGTTAATTACAGACGTATGAGTTGTCCCTGAAGTGATCATGCTAATTTCCTTCAGTAAGTGGATGTAGAAGAGTGTTCAGCCTACTGAAGGTAATGTGAATCCCATCTGAGTTTACTGAGTTTATGTGCTAAACCACTTTGTGACTGCAGAGTATTGAATATAAAAAGATTGAGACTCTTCTGGGTGATCACCATCTGGGATTGCTGATCTGAGACAAGGGTGTGAAAGCATGCAGTCTGTGTGAATTGTCTGTATCCTCCCAGTTGCTGCTGCTCTGTGTCATTCTTTGAAGTATTCCCCGCGGAATGGCATACTACCCAGCTGAATCAAGCATGGTTAAGTCTTGCTATAATATCACATTTCCAAAACTGGTCTATTTCAGCTTGAAATGAGTTATGTGCCCTTTGTTTGTATATCTCATTTCTAAACCTAAAAATATTTCTTTTACAGAACAGAGAGAATTCCTCCCTGAAAGTGTGTGGAAGATGTGAAAAATGACTTAGCAATAAGATACTTGAGGCTAGCTTCTTCAAACAATTCTCCTCTTGATCTATGCTCACTTGGTGAGTGTCATTGAAATGTAATAAAAAAATATTCCAAAACATTGATTCTGGAAATAGGGTTGGCATTTTGTATTTAATCAGATTGGTTTTGTTCTGCATGCAAACTAACTTTAAGAAATAATTTTATTATGGTTCAAAGTTAAAGGAAAATCTTTCTCAGTATTTCACAGTGTCTCCCTCCATACTAAGACTGACTTATCAAAGCATTCCATTTTGGCACTTAGTGCCTTGGACCAAAGTATTTGTAAACTGTAAAATTATAGCCTGGGTCATAGCAAATCACACAGGTTTTGCTCAGAAGAAGAGACCCAGAGAGACAAGTGTCCTTGTTATTTTCATTGCTCTAATATTGATGACCTGTCCAGTTTGCTGAGCATTACATTGAAGGGAGTAGAGAGTCTCCTGTAAGTTAAGTCTCTTCTTGTCTTGGGCAGTGCCCAAGAAAGTAGTGAAAAGATAAGACAGTTGCTTTTGTCATGGCCCTTCAAATCCACAGAGTTCAGACCTAAATGTATAGTTTACGCCTGGCCCATTACCCCTATAAACCCATAATGTTATAATTAGTTACAGAAAATCCTCTTCTTACAGTACTATTCTTATTTTAATCAAACTCTCCCCCTTACAATACCTATAATATCTTTGGGAGTTGCAGCTAATCTGGAAATGTTTTCTGCTTCTGAAATCAGTCATTAATGAGACTGCTACTACTGCACATTCAAATCCCATCTAGAGTTTTCCAGTATGAAACAAGGCCACCATGAGGTCTTCAAACTAAAAAGGAAGAACATCTAGTAATAAATGCCATTTTTTGAGAGGTTAGGGGCCACTACATTACCAGATTATTATATGTAGATATATATCTAGAGAGAGAGAGAGAGAGAGAGAGAGGGATGCAATTTCAATGATTTCCTCAGATTTTTAGCAAGTCTGACTTTTTCTGTGGATGGCATCTTAGCAGAGTTCATGTAGGAAGCATAAATAGCTGCTTTTACTCACAACCGCATAGACCTGTACCCTCATGATGTTTTAACAACATCTACAGCTATGTAGGAAATAACACCAGATAGATATCTGACATGCTTTGTCTTTGAAGATAACTCAGATACTCAGCATCTGGAAGAGAACAACTTTCTGATTAACAGCCTCCCAGTTTGTTATCTATCAATGTTTTGTGAGTTACAGTTTGTGAAGTGAGGAACCCAGGTAAATGCTTACACACCTGGAAGGAAAAAATGCACAACAGATTGGATTGGAGGAGAAAAGATCACCCAGGGACAAAGTCAAGAAAAAGAAGGTGTGTAAAGAGAACAGGGAAAAACAGAGTGGCTGAAAAAGAAAAGGGAAGAAGGGAGGGAGAAAAAAAACCAAACCATTCAGGTACAAAAGCCTTATTCAAAGAAAAACAGGGAAAAAGTAGAAAGTAAAAGTAAGTGACAAAAAAGGCAAAACAAAAGCAAACACAAAGGTAGAGAAAGGACAATGGGAGGCCTACTCAAACAATAATGTTTGAGTAAATGTGAGATGCTCTTATTACTCACCATAGTTGGGTTTTTTCTCCCTAGTTCAACTCTTCTCCACTTGTTGTAGGGGTCTTTTTTTTCACTTTGGTTTTGTGGGTTTTTAAAGCTTCAAATACTCAGCTCCATCAGTTTTCTCAAGGTAGCTAATTAAAGAGGACTTCATTCCAGATGCCAAAACCCATTTGCTACTAAATAAATTAACAAATAAGGCCCTAAGCTGACAGATAAGCCAAATTTATAATATGTTATCATTTGTAGACTGAAGGGATAGAAGGGATAAAGCAGTTTATTTGTAGAAAGACACATTTTGCCTTGGATCACAACCTTTAAGGCAACATCATGTGGAAAGCAGGTCTTATACAGAGTTGTTGTAACAGTCACAGTGGTTGCTGAAGGCCAGCTATGAAAGTAATCCCTGTCTTCAAACAATGAAGTGTGAAGCATCACAAGAAAGCATAGGGGGTGAGATGGGCTGTGGCTTTCCTACTGGGAAAGCTATGCAAAAAGTACTCTGAAGCAGAGAGCAGGCTACTTGGGGCATTGTGTACATGGAAAATCTGAAAAGACTGTAAGCAAAAGAAAGGGAAGGTTTTGCTGAGGCACGTACCCTCCCAGGGTGTTTTTGGTACCATGAGGCTCTGCAATAGTACGTGGTGTTAGAATATAAACTGTGACAGAAGTGAGTTTTGGACACAAAGAGGTTTCAAAGACTACTGTATTGATATGAAAAACTGGTAATAAAAAGAAAACATAAATAGGCTTCATCTGAAAAACTTATGTATCCACTATTGGCAAAGGTGACAGACCTGTATATGGGAGCTGCCAGGTATGCAGGCAAAAGAGAAATATCTGGCAATGAAACGTTTTTTTAATGATCATTGTTTTGAAGTAAATCTTTTCAATAACATTTTTTTCAGTAGTAAATAGCAAAGTTGGTTAGTTGATTTCTTCTGTCTGTGTCTCTGAGATATAAGAGATGTGGATTAAGAGATCCATATTAGATGCGGATCTAAACTGAGATCCCTTGGGATAGCACATGGAGGTACACAGCCATAAATCTTTGCTACAAGTAGTGGGTAACAAAGGTCCTAATCTTGAACCCACCTAAAAAAAGATGAAATCTATAAATCTACAGCTTGCACTAAATGGTGGCAAACTAAACTAAAGGGGTTGAAGCAGGAATCCTTACAGAGGTTGCCAGACATCTCCCAGAGGTTGCCAGCTCCTAACAGAGGGGAGTTGAACAGCTCATGAATCAGCTCTAAACCACCACAGACTACAGCTTGGCCTATTAAGGTAAACCAACATTGATTCTGGTTTATGCTAAAGCGTAAGGTTCAGAAGCCAATTCACAAGCCATTCAGTCACCCCTGCTACAGGGTAGATGCCTCTGGAAGACAGCAGGGTTGGGAGTATTAATTGCTTCAGCCACTGCATTTTCACCTGCTATTGTCTGTGTACCAATACGTTTATAAGATGTTCCCTGTAGAGAAGATCACAAAACAAACAACCAAAAAGAAAGTTACAGCTTAGTCTGAAACTCTGATAATAATCATTTGTAGCTTGTTTAGGAACCCTGTTTTCCCATATCATTCTTAAAATTGTACATTACTGTTGCTACCAAGAATACAGCTGCAACTCGAGATCTCGGATATACGTTTCCTTCTATTGCTGGAGTGAAAAATGGTATCACAATTCACCTTTACAACTATGCTATGGAAGATTAAAGTTCTTGTAGCATTCACTGATGCTCTCAAGAGTTCTATTAATATTTCTCATCTCGACCTGAAGGACTCATAAATCCATACAAATATCAGGGCCCCTGAGTTTTTGACATTCATGTGACTATTTTGTGAAAGGGAAAGTGAGCAAAAGTTACTCAGTTTGTGTAGTTACGCAAGTCATCTTAGCTCTTCTTATTTTATATTCTTCATAACAAAATCTGATGTCACATAAAACTACATCAGTTTAGAGTTTTGGCAAAAGTTCAAAACTTTACTCATTTTTAGAAAAAGCCTTACTATGAGATCCAATAACTTTTGAATTAACCTAGATACTGTTTTGAGCAAATTTGCCTATACACTGGTTTTGTGACCAAACTATGTAAAGTACATGAAACCAGATCACCCAAGCTTTGATGCTTCTAGAGTCAGTTTTGGTTTGCATTTTGAGTTCCAGACCAAAGCCACAGTTGAGGCAATGAACTGTTATCAGTCACAATAAGAAAATGTTTATATGAAGTTCTCTCTAAAGAAACCCACAGACTTTTGCACCGTTCTCTATTTTCCCTGCAAAATTTAAAAAAGCTTTAAGCCTTCCTCCATAAATTAAGTAAAACAAACGTCTCCTGTCAGAGGGCTTACCCTTGCTATAGTTTCAAAATAGAGACCCATTTTAAAGAGCACATTCCCCACGGTACATTCAGGACTGTTTTATTAAAATACATACGTGGCAAATAATGTATGGTAACATTAAAAAGGTTTTATAGTGGTAATTAGGACTTGATCCAAAGTCCATTAATGCCAATGGGAATGTTTCCATTTATTTCAAAGGAGTTTGCAATAGATCTGTATGAAAAAAGAAGTACACTAGTTTCTAAGTCTATCCTAGTCCACCCAGGTGAGAGGAATTCTGTGTCTGTTTCACATGCCTCCCTTACCTTCCAGGCTCTTACCAATGGATTTTTAATTACCAGTAATGGCCAGACCATTATATTTAAATTGCCATCCAATTTCTGTCCATTGTTTCAGATCTGTGGGCTGTGAGAGCAGATGCCGAGGCAGCTGTGCAGCTCACAGCTTCCATGGCATTTCACCTCAAGGGAGATGTAGTATAGCAAGCCATTTAGCTGGCATCCCCTGCAAACGGGATCTTTGGTCTGGTAACACAGTGCAATCCAAGCTGCCAGAGCACAGGAGTGAAAAGCTTTTGTTGAAACTCTTCCAAAACCAAATTATATCTTCCATTGTCTCAAAGGAATAATAAACCCTGGCTGGCTGATTGTGGAATATAATAATAATCTAGCTGAATTAGTGGGCATTCCTGGGAGTGACTGATTTCTGCTTTTCCCCAACAGCACCTTTTTTTCCAAGATAATAGTTCTTCTTCTCTGAAAAACAGATTTTCTCTATACATAACTCCATGAGAACTGAAGTTAAGAAATTTAGAAGTGTTATATTCAGAATTATACTCCTTGTGTGTTCATAGTCAAAATAAAATGCTCTTTAGCAAAAATACATGGCTATTGAAAGCGGTTTCACTGGCATAGAGTCAGGGACCTGAGGGCACTTGCCAACCCAGCTCTCCTTGTCCAGGCTTCCCTGGGGATTTCTCCACTCTGCCCAGGGCCCAGAGCCCCATGTCAGCCCCCCAGGATTGTCAGCTCTATTCCCTGGGAGGTTCTCAATGCCCAGGGCAGTACACAGTACACAGTATTTATTGTAAGGATTTTTAAACAAAGATGTCTTCACTGAGACTGACCATTCAGCCATCATGTGGGACTGTTAGTCCCACCTGGTCTGAAGTGGATGCTTGAAAACCTCACTCCTGCACTGGCACACAGTAGCACAGCATGTTTGAATCAGTAACACACATTTTGTCACTTTAATGTATTTTTCCAGGTAATGGTGGATTCTGCTGTTTTCTGTTTTTAAGGAAGTCATGTCTTTGATCTCAGGAGTAGAAACCCAAAGTCTTGATGTCACCAAGGAATTTAACACCTATTTGTGATCCTGACAATGATGATTCACAAGCTAAGGATCCTGCTATCTTGCCTGCGGATGTTGTCCTAGCATAGCAAGCACTCCCACTCTCACCAAAGCACAGGCAGATGCACTTCTTCGAAATTTGAAGCAGTAAGACCTCTGACTGAGGATGACAGAGACATGGGCACAAGCCCTCCTTTCACAGAGGGACATATTGTCTCAGGCTGCTGCCTTGAAAACAGACAATGGTGTGGGAAAGGGACAGGGCACTTCCTAATCTCTCTTGCTAATGCTGTTCCATCTTGAATGGGATCATTAAATATTAAAAGAGTGAAAGATCAAAAGATAGAGAATGACTTTTAGCCTGTTTGTTAGGCATCTCACGTTTTCAGTTCCAACCCATTGTAGATATAGGTACTTTTTAGAAAGAGGAAGAGATGCAATGAGAGAGAACAAATAAGCCAAGCACCAAAATTCTGTAGTGTTTAGGACACACTTCTGAGAGTTATAAACTGTGGGGTTTTGCCCTTTCAGTGAGCAGACAGAATTAAATTTCCATTTCCCACATTATCAGAGATGCCTCCATCACCAGAAGATTGAAGAGGCAAGGGTCTTCTGCTAGATCCAGAAGATGAATCTAGGAGCCCCATAACTAGAAGCCCCAGTCAGAGATATGTGCCTATATTTGTGGAAGACTCTGTGCCAATGTCATCTCTCTCCTTGCCACTTCCTAATGACTAGTTTAAGAGGATCACTACTCAGCCAAATATTGGTGGACTTCCACTGACTAAATATCTAGCTCTGCTAATGTATTTTGCTTGAAATGTATGGCCTTCTCTAAGAATTGTGTACTTCATTAGCCCTTGCAGCATCAATAGTTAGAAATTGCAACAGAGAAACCATGGCCTTTGTGGGCCTAGTCCTCAATTATGCCATGGGTTCCAGTTCCAAGAAATCTGCCTAACACAGGAAATAGAGACAAAGAAACATTTCAAAGAGAAACTGTGTGCCAGATTCTCTAATTATTTTCCACTTTTCCAAATTAACTGTAAAATGCAAGAAGCATCCATCTACCTCTTTGCAGAGGTAGAAATGTGGGTGTAATATGCAAAGCCGGTCAAAATAAAGGTCCACTTGGATTAAAATACAGTAATAAGTACAGCTAGGGAGGCTTTCAACTTAGTTATAAGGTTAAGCAAAATTCCTTAAAACACCCATTATGAAAACAATCAGATGTCCAAGACCCCACTTTTGTTCTGCTCAGGGCTCTGAACTGTGGGGAGGATACTCAGGAAAAAGGTCTGCTTACTAAGGAAGTAGATGTGTTCCTGTGTTGTGCCTTCCAGCTTTTTTAAATAAAGTGTGCCCTCCCCCCTGCCTTTCCATGACTTTGCAACCTCAGAAACAGTTGTAGTGTGATTTAGAGACGGCGTCCCTTCCCTGAAGTTCTTCCGTTCACTGCTCGCCTGCTTCATTTCGGGTAACAGAGGAAGATGAACCTGTTTTGATTTCTGCTCCCTGTGGTTCTGCAGAAGTAGCTTAGCGAAGAGCAAAGAGAAGTTTGCCAGATTCTGTCTAGACCTATAGGCAGAAGATTCCATTTATTCCATGAATAGTTACCACTAAGGATAAGACAAAAGACGTTTGATTTTTTCCTTCCTTTCTTTGTCCTTGGACTTAGCCACTGGCAGCTGCTGTGTTGGCACTAGCTGTGTACAAGGTTCCATAAAGCAGAAGGGATAATTCAGGTTTATCAAACTGCAGACATTCCCCTTCACCCCTACTAAGTACAGCCCAAATCAAGCCCTTTTGCCAGGATCTTCAGGAAAAAAGTGTAAAATATGGCTAGTCTGACTTATTGCTGCAGGGGACTTCCATTTCACTGGGGGAATTCCCTGCAGAGAACATGCAGGTATTTTCCACTGTGTATGAGGCAGACAATCTGCTTGAGACTGATTGTGGTCCCTTGGGTTCCTTCAATATATTTGGTGATTCACGTTGAAAGGACTGAACAAGACTGATGTATGGGGTTTGGTTTGCTGGGGTGGATGCACTAGCCTACTCCTTAGGCATGCATTAATCACGCATTAAGCATAGGGAACATTAGCCCACATTCTTCTGGAACCTTAACTTTATTAAAAGGGAACATGAGTGCCCACGGCTTCTCTTTCTGTGTAAAGATGCAACTTTCCCAACAGAACCACCAGAGATCCTCAGAATTTTAACCATCTTTAAGAAAGCCAAGCTCTGATCCTGTGAATTAAGATCTTATGAAACCAATAGGAATGCAGATGTGCTGGAGAGCGTGTGGAAATAACACCTAAAACACCCCAATTTTCTTTTCTAACCTATCCTCACTTTTCAACATTCTCTCCCACATATGGTGATGAATTGAGACAGGCAATGCAGGGAATTCTTCCAGTTACAGGTCACCGCATTACAATAGCTCTGGAAATAAAGATTTTTCCCTTCAGTACATACAAAATGAGATTTTTAAAGCAGTGGCTTAGTCTGGGATTCAGTTGTCAACAATTTCTGTCTAGAAACTATCAGAGAACTATCCTGTGCAGTTATCTTGTAGTTAGGCTCTAAGGTAGGCTCTAAGCCAGCACATAGAACAAACCTCTATTTCAGACACTAAGCAGTAATTTATTCCTTGTCTTAAACAAAAAAACAGGCTTTCATTAAGGACACGGAAGCAAGTTATTACCTCCCTCTCACCCATTCCTAATATGTTTTATCTTTATTCTTTACAATCCTGGATAGCAAAGTGGCTGAGAGCCACCATGATCTCTGATGCCACATGGTTATTGTCCTAGTTTTTTCTTCTGGTTCCAGCTGAATGATAGTAGGAGCTGTTCTGCTTCTGAGCAAAGGGGAGGAGGAGCTGCAAATTCTTAGTTTTTCAGGCTAGAGTGAAAGAGACCTTAAAAGCTGTTTGCCTCACAACTTACAACTCTTTTTGTATTTACTGGCTTGAAAATATTAGAGTGAATAAATTCTAATGATTTGGGGGTTTGCACTATTGTAGAGCAAATAAAAAATCAGGCTAGTAATATGCCTCTGTGTTCACAAAATCATTTTACTTCAGAATGCCATGAAAATACTTTAAAGAGGTTTCTGTCAAGGCATTGTTTGAATAATAGGCTTACCTAGTGTTCAGGATTCAATCAGGGTTTTCCTTGATATAGGATGTCATTTTGTAAGCAATGAGGACATACACAATTAACTGAAAACTCTAATTAAATTTCTGCTGCAAACACCTTTCTCGCTATGCCACTTCATCCTACATGCTGATAGCAGAAAAACAAAATGAACAATCCTGATCTCTGAATAACTCAAATGCTGCATTTGCAGACACAGCTGGCACTTCAGAGATCAAGGTACCTGTGAATTTCAGTTTACATTTGCCAATATACAGAGTAGGATTTATCCAAGTGGCAACAAAAGCAAAGCAAGATTGTAGGAAAAAAAATAAATTAGATGCAGTGTGTGAGAATAAACTATCTACAAATAGGAGAAAGAGAATTATCAGAGAGGGAAAAAGAACAGAGAACAGGACTCTGGATGGTCTTTATGGCTTTGTGCCATCATAGTAGCATAAGGAAAGCCAGCTATGGGAGAAGAATTCTGTAACAGCATAAAGCCACTGCAGAAATGCATGCTATTCTGTGCCCCTGCCTCAGTTCAGGATGGAGAACAAGGCTGGGAAAGAGTGGGCCAGCTGCTGAGAGTTGTCTGCTGTCCACTCTCCAAACAGCCCCACGGGGCCCAAGACCCAGCAGGGAAGAAATGGGGGGAACAGCCTATGACAGCTCCTGCGGAGCTGAGAAGTGGAATCAGGTAAAGAATGAATAAAGGCACCTTTGTCACCATTCCTCCAATCTTCTGCTGATAATAGTTCAGATGGATGAAATGAACAGGTTCATTATGATTTGGTTGGAAGAGATTAATACAACAGGGTGCACCATGGACAAATGAATATTACTATCTCACTTTTTAATATAAAATATTCAACTGTTGAGAGATATGCTATCACAAGAGAGATAGCTATGTTTTCAGCTGTATCATAGTTGAGATAATTTATCTTTACCTCATAAACCCAAACCCTTTTTATCAGTTATAACTTAGTAACAGTGTTCATTTATAATAGTGATATTAAAATATGTTCTTTTAAATGGGAATGAACAGTAATGTATACATAGAAATTCAGAAAAAATCTCCAAGTTGCATTTCCTATTTCTTACTTTAACATGTAAAAATAACTTCCCTGTTTTTTAACTAAATAGAAACAGATAAAACTTGTCATAAATTAGTACAGCTTTCAGTACAGACAAATAAGTAAAAAAAAAATCTAAATTGATCTATTACTTCTTGAAATGAAACACTCATAAATGGAAACTTTGCTCATGTTTCTCCAACTTCATGGATTTTGATTGACATATCTGTCCTTGTAACAGACACTTTCAATCAAGAGCCCTTAACAGAAGTGTCCTTAACTACAACAGTCTTAAAGTGTGACTGTCTGTGCCAGGTGGGATGAACTCTTGTGTGTTCCTGCAAGGAAGCTCCAAGCTTCTGTGGGTGCAAAGAACTTGTATTGCCTTAGATGTGTCTGGTGGTGTAAATACTATCAGCTTTTAGAAACCACATAAAACTAAGCACAGAGGAAAAAAAAAAAAAAAGAAAAAAAAGAAAAAAAATTGTGTAACCTGTGTGTCAGCACTCCTGCATGGGTGAAATCTAACACTGGAGTATTACTCTGTTCAAAAGGAACAGAATTACAACCTATATGATCCAAACTTACAAAAGTCTTCCAAAGGGTTTTGAGTAAAATATGCAACTTTTAACATCCAAGGGCCAAACACGTTATTTTGAAAGGTCGAAAGGATAAAACTGGGAGCAGTTGAGAACCCTACCCTACTCCCTTTACACTGCATAGGTAGGGCTCATGTTTTTAAAATCACAGGGCACACCTCAGTGTGTATGCTCTATTCATAAGGCAGTACAAACCTTCTGCCTAGTTTAGTTGTACTTAATTTAAGCCCTACCATTTAGGGCTCTGCGCCAGAGGTTACACACCAGAAGAAAAATCAGGGCCTGACTAGCGATGACTCAAACCCTTCACTCGGTGCTGAAACACTTCAGTGCTCCCTTGATTATTTTGGCACTGGAAATTTATGACCCAGATTCTGGGACACTGTATGGCCCCATCCTGCCCCTGTCTCAATTAGGCTATTCACTCAGCTTCTCTCTCTGTGCTTCCTTAAAATCCTAGCAGAAAAGAAGATCTGTAATGAAGCACCATGAACTGTCACCAAAGCGAAGTCCTGAGATGGGCTGAGGAATTAACATAGAGTATTCAAGCAGGAAAATGTGTGCCTCCTTTAAGGCACATTTAAGCAGTCAAAGCAACATTAAGGAAATACGGTTAGAAGACTCATTTAGAAGAGAATTTTATCGCTTCCTGGATGGTTTTCAGGAGGTCTGTTTTGGAACGACTGAAAGTATGATTTAAGTTATTTTAGAAAAAGGGGACCATGATGTCAAGAGTGTGCAATGCACCTTTGAATGTGATGAGAAGCGTTACTTGGAGGAGGTTTGCATTTTTTGAAGGACTTTTACACATCATATTCTGTTAATTACTTCATTATTAATCCTTCTGAGAAATCAGTGCATGCTACCAGACAGAAACCCACCTAGCTGACATTAGGTGCTGTTCTCCATCAGAAGCAGGAAAATATCTTGTAAATGTATGTGGAATGGGAAGAACCAGTTGACTGTGGTATTTTCAAATTTAGGTGAAAATGTCACTGGGATTATTTAGCAAAGAAATAGGAAGGGGCAAAAATCCAAGTTATTTAAAAACAACTTCTTAACAAAGATTAATTTTATGTACAGGGAGACCGCAAAAAGCACTTCTGTTGTCTTAATATAACATGGGAGCAGGTGGCAATAATGTTTCTAATCCTTAAATATCTCAGCACTGCTTCAAGTTTTGAATTTCTGTATGTTTGGTTGCACAGACTCCACCTACACCTGAATCACAACTCAGAAAAAGTACAATACTTCACAGCTCAAGCAGGGAGAAACTCTTCCTCGTACATGTGGAATGGTGAGACCACATTTTATTTTTTTAATTCCCTTTAGTTGTTGAAAGGGGAAAACATTTTGAATTGCCATTACCCCTTTACCCTTGGCTGGTATATTTCCCTCTTAGACGAAGAAAGGTTTGAAGTGATAAAGTTTACGTAACATAGCTAAGCACATTATGTAAAGATTAAAGCAGCAGGGTCAGCGCAGGGACAGAAGTGTCTCAGCCAGGCAAACGCAGCCGGGGTTACCCGACAGACAGTTCTCTTGGAGGTTTGTTTTGTTCCAGGTTAATATTATTCACACTAAACATTTAAGTGTGGCTCTGCCTTGGCCTCTCCCATTCCCGACTGCGATGCTTGCCACAGAGGCAACACCTGCCTGCGTGGGAGGCGAGGTTCCTTTACCTGGCCACAACCAGGCGACAGTGCCTATCTCCAGCCGGGATGCTGCGCGTCCCCCGGTGCCGTCAGTGCGCGGGGGCGGTTTGCGGCACCAGGCTGTGCTAATGCCACGCAGCGATCGAAACTACGGCGGTCACACAAAAGTGTGGCCACCAAGTGCCGAGGGCCCGGGCCCTGCCCCGCCGCCCGGGCGCTGCGCTCCCGCGGGGCACCCGCGCGTCCCCTCCGGCCGCTCCCTCAGGCTCCGCCGAGACAAAGGCGGCGGGAGGTGCGGGTGGCGGGCCGGCAGGACGGGGCCGGGGGGGGGGCGGGGGGAGGACTGGCGGTGGGAACAAAGGAGCCGAAAAAGAAGAGAAGAGCCAAGAAAGTTGATACCGGCCTCCTCCGCCGCGCTTGTCGCGGCCCGCCCCCCCGGCCCCGGGACTTCGGCGTGAGAGCCCGCGGTAACCCGGCGGCGGCGGGGAAGAAGGCCGTATACCCACTCCTCCATCCCACCCGAGCCCCAGTCGAGGCTCCCGTCTCCCCCCAGCTACCCCCGTCCCCTCCCACCTCCTCCTTCCTCCTCTGCCCCACTGACCCCGCCCCGCACCCCCCAGTGCTTCCCTTTAACGCGCGCTCCCGCCGGCGCCTCTTGCCCCTCCCCCTTGCTCGGCGGCGCGCGGCCTCCAACACCACCCGCGGGCACGCGCCCGTTCCCCTCCACCCGTCGCTTTCCCCCCCCGCTCGCCCCCGCCGGAACCGCGCGCGCGCCCCCGCCCGCCCACCCCTCCCTCGGCAGGGCGCGAGCGCCCGGGATAATTGGCTGGCGG